>NC_135980.1:19791784-20106704 GCF_053455715.1 Rhinoraja longicauda | reverse complement strand
GTACGTGTGCGCCTGTGTGTATGTTTCCGTGTGTGTGTTCGTGTGTGCGTATGTGTGTGTGTTTGACCGTGAGTAAAGTAAGACAGCTGGTACCAGGGCTTTTGAAGTGCTTAACACGTCTAAGTGTGCCTTTGAAGTTCTTTTTTTCTGAATGCACTCTGTTCTAATGACTTTGCTACACTGCATACATGACCTTTTTAGAATATAAGCAACATCATAAGTTGAAATGACTTGGTTTCATTCACACTGAGACATTCTTTCTCAGTATTATACTCTTCAATAGCATTAAAGCAGTTCCCACCATTTAACATTTAACAGCCCATTAATCCTTTTTCATCTAAATCCCACCAGGATACAGGATAGATCCAAAGTTTTTGAACGCCACCTAGATCCCCATCAATCTTCAATGCAATTAGCTTCCTTCATTTTACGCTTGTTCCTAAACACATCCAAGTTTTCTTTACTCCTTTTTGGAATGCTGGATCAAAGATCATAAAACATAGGTACTCCAAAGATGTACAGGTATGTAGGTTAATTGACTGGGTAAATGTAAAAAATTGTCCCTAGTGGGTGTAGGATAGTGTTAATGTGCGGGGATCGCTGGGCGGCGCGGACTTGGTGGGCCGAAAAGGCCTGTTTCCGCGCTGTATATATATGATATGATATATGATATATGATATATGATAGGAGCAGAATTAGGCCAATCGGCCCATCGAGTCTGCTCCTCCATTCAAGCATGGCTGATCTATCTTTCCCTCTCAACCTCATTCTCCTGCCTTCTCCCCATAACCCCTGACACCCGTACTAATCAAGAAACTATCAATCTCCACCTTAAAAATATCCATTGACTTGGCACCACAGCCTTTTGTGGCAATGAATTCCACAGATTCATCATCCTCTGGCTAAAGAAATTCCTCCTCATCCCCATTGCAAAGGTACGTTCTATTATTCTGAGGCTGTGGCCTCTGGTCCTACACACTCCTGCAGCTGGAAACATCCTCTCCACATCCACTCGAATTAGGCCTTTCCTTATTCTGTAGGTTTCAATGGGATCCCACCTCATCAACTCCAGTGTGGACAAGCTCAGTAAATAGTCGGGCAGAGCGAAGCTTCATGGATCAAGTTGTGTCTTTTACTTTCTCTTTCCTTTTTCATCTCCAGCTACGTATCTGTTCCAGACTAAGTCATTCAGCAACCAACTTAGTAACTTTATAACAGACTGCCAACCTTACTGTGGTCACATTAATCAGAGGTTTGCTGTTTCTGGAGAGATTGGATGGTGGCACAATGGCACAGCTGCTGCCTGACAGAATCAGAGATCCAGGTTAGATTCTGTGAGTGGAGTTCACTCGTTCTCCCTGTGACCGCGTGGGTTTCCTCCAGGTGCTCCGGTTTCCTCCCACATCAAAAAGGATGTGCCGGTTAGTAGGTTAATTGGCCTCTGTAAATTGTTCCTAGTGTGTAGGGAGTGGATGAGAAAGTGGGATAACATAAAATTGGTATGGAACAGGTGATGGAGACACAAGGAACTGCAGATGCTGGTTTCCAAAAAAGCGCATAAAGTGCTGGAGTAACTCAGGCAGCACCTCTGGAGAACATGGATAGCAACATTTTGGGTTGGGACTCTTCGGTCAGCATGGACTTGGTGGCCAAATGGCCTCTTTCCATGCTGTATGTATGAATCAAAAAGAGCAGGCAACAAACTTTCATTTTTATTTTCTTGACACATCTCCAAAAGTGGTGATTAAAATGCTTATGAAACTTAAATAGTGCAAAAAACACCTTAAAACTATGAAGTTGCTGGTTCAGCCTGTTGCTAATCTACAAATTCACACCACAGTCTGTTATAAAGAAAATGTGTTTCCAGAAAATGTTTGGTTGGTTGTGCAAAGCATTACTGCATGAACTGATTAAAAGACACAGCATGGAAACAGGCCCTTCGGCCCACTGTTCCATGCTGACCAGCAATCACACCCGTTCACACTAGTTCTATGTTATCCCACTTTCTCATCCTTTCCCTACACACAAGGGGAACATTTACAGAGGCCAATTAACCTACAAGCCCGCACGTCTTTGTGATGCGGGTGGAAAGCGAAACACCCGGTGGAGACCCATGCGGTCACAGGAAGAATGTGCCAACGTGCCACCTCCACACAGACAGCACCCAAGCTCAGGATCGAACCCGAGCCTCTTTGCAGCGGCTCTACCAGCTGTTCCACGTTGGTTTATTATTTAAAGGGATGCATATTTGCCAAGGTTAAAAAGCTGCTGAAGTGCTTTGAACATAAATAATTGCTTTGGACGTGTCCACATGCAAAAGAGTGCATTGATGATTGACCGAGGGACAGAACCCTGGCCCAGAACCCGGAGCTTTACCAGAGCACCCGGAGGAAACCCACGCGGTCACGGGGAGAACGTGCAAACTCCACTCACAGACAGCGCCCGTGGTCAGGATCGAACCCTATTACTTTCCGTATTTCTTGTTTCGGAGCTGGAGATTCGTCGCATTGTGACTGGAAGCTGGAATGCATTTTGTGGGCAGCGCTATAGGACGTTGAAGGGTGCCGCGAATAGAGTGGAACATCTGATCGCTTTGACTTTCAAAGGTCATCTGCCTTTCTCTGGAATGCCAAGTTAAAAGCCCTTTTTGATTCCATTAGAATTAATTAATAACTTTCTAATCCAGAGCTGTGCCCTGGAAAAAAGAAATTGCTTCTGTGTGGCCTTGTTAGTAGACAGGATGTTCCATTATGAACTGTTTACAATTTCTAATGTCGCTTGTTAACTACCAAGGCTGACATTTGGCATGCTCCCACGTGCAGCTCTGTTCCCAGTGTATTCCAGGTGCCACAGTGATTGCAGCTGTGCACTGTCCATAGTCCTCGCTATTAGAGGTACGAGAGTTGTGACATGAACAGCTCACAGTGTTGGATTACCTGATAATGAAGGGCCTAGATAGAGTGGACTTGGAGAGGGTCGTTCCACTAGTGTAAGACTCTCAGAGCAGAGGGTACAGCCTCAGAATAAAAGGACGTACCTCTACAAATGGGACGAGGAGGAATTTCTTTAGCCAGAGGGTGGTGAATCTGTGGAATTCATTGCTACAGACAGCGGTGGAGGCCAAATCCTTGGGTGTTTTTAATGCGGAGATTGAGATTAGGAAGGGCAGAAAAGGTTACGGGGAGAAGGCTGGAGAATGGGTATGAGTGGGAAAAATAGATCAGCCATGAATGGCAGGGTAAACTCGATGGGCTGAATGGTCTAATTTTACTACTATGTCTTTTAGAAAGACTGCCAAGTAACCAGAAAAGGAAAATAACCTAAACAAAATTCCAGGCCTTTTCACCTCTTTTATGTATAAGGTTTGCTCTTAATATTTACATTCAGTAGACAGAATAAATTGACATTGATCTACTTTTCTAGCAAAATACATTTTATTTCAGACTGGCTACTAGTTTTAATTCACGCCTGGTGTAAAAAATCACTCTTGATATACAAGTGCATGCTCTACACACTGAAGACTGCTGTATCCATATTTTTATCCAGTTTCCCCTCTGACATCTGACGCTCCAGAAGAAAACTGGACCAAACTCTCCTTAAAGATAATATCCTATAATCCAGGCAGCATTCTGGTACATCCTTCCTGTATTCAAATTAAATAAATGGAGTAACAGCCCTGATGATGCCTCATCTAAGCCATTACCATTTGCCTATGTTTGGCCCATTTCCCTCTCAACAATTCCTGTCCAAATGTCTGTTCAGTGTCATTATAGTACCTGCCTCAACTGCTCATGCAGCTTGCGCTATATACCTACCACCTTGTGTGTAAAAAGGTTGCCCCTCAGATCCCTATTAAATCCTTCCCCTTTCTCCTTAAACTTCTGCCCTCTGTTTTCCTGCTCCCTCTAACCTGGGAAAAAGTCCATGTACACATGCTGTCTATTCCCTTCGTGATTGTATGCACCTCTTTAAGAATGCCCCTCAGCAATCCTGCACTCCAAGGAATAATGTCCCAGTCTTCCCAACCTCTCGCTACAGCTCACGCCCTCGGGTCCTGGCAACATCTTCGTAAATCTTCTCTGCGCTCTTTTCAGCCTAATGGCATCTTCGAACTGCCGTGTAATTTGTCCAGAAAAACTCTCCTTTGGACTCAAACAATGCTCACACTGGAATATTTGACCTTTCTGCCTTGCCGCGATTATAATTGTGGGGAGTCGTTCGTCACAAGAATGCCGTTATGCTAACAAAATATTAACATCCAACCTCAGAATCAGTCACCCTCGCCAGCCTTCCACCACAAGAAACAAACAGTTCAGGTTTCTGGAGAAGCACCAAAGCAAAAGCCTTCTAATACACTTATTAATTAAATACCTGCAAGCTGCTAATTTGCTAACTAAAGGAGAGATAAATTACAGGGGAAGCGAAGACTAAGTAGATCATTAGTATCCACATGGAGGAAACCACTGATGTGTGTTTTAGGAGACCAGAGTTTGTATCTAATTAGTCCGATTAATATAACAGTGACAGAACCATACGCCACAGGGCACCCAGTTGAAAATCTAGTCAAAATCATGGAAAATGTCTCGGTGGATATCAGAAATTTAGTTTAGTTTAGTTTAGAGATACAGCGCGGAATCAGGCCCTTCGGCCCACCGAGTCCGTGCCGACCAGCAATAGCTGCACACTAACACCATCCTACACACAGCTAGGGACAATCTACGATTATACCAAGCCAATTAACCTACAAAATGTGCAGGAAAGAACTGCAGATGCTGATTTAAATCGAAGATAGACACAAAATGCTGGAGTAACTCAGCGGGACAGGCAACATCTCTGGAGAGAAGGAATGGAGAATCTCTCCAGAGATGCTGCCTGTCCCGCTGAGTTACTACAGCATTTTGTGTCTATCATCAATAAACCTACAAACCTGCACGTTTTTGGAAGAAACCTGAGATCCTGGAGAAAACCCACGCAGGTCACGGGGAGAATGTACAAACTCCGTACAGACAGCACCCGCAGTCAGGATCACACCCGGGTAAGGCAGCAACTCTACCGCTGCGCCACCGTGCCGCCCAGAGTAAGGGGTTTCTTTATGTAGCATAGAGCAAGGGAAATATATTTGTGATATTTACTGCATTCTCAGCAGTTACAAGGCTGCTCGAAAAAGGTTCATGAATTCAATGTTCGTGCAGAATATTGCCCTCCATCAAAGACTAGACTATATTTAATGCAAAAGTGCTTGCCGACTACAAATTGCCTCCTGCCACGTTAAGGCAGACTCAAAGAAAAACAAAATCCCTGTACACAATCAGGAGTGAGGAAGCTGGCCACAAGTTCCGTGTGAACACAAAATGTGGGAACTAAACCAACTTGGTTAAACCCTCTGTAGAACAACTTCAAACATGCATTCAATGTAAAATGCTGCCTGACATCTTTACAGCATTTTATTGGTGTAATGAGTAGCATTTATATTCACCTGATGATTAAATGATCTATTTCAAGAGGTAATTTTCCAAGGTTTAAGATGGGCTGAGAGGCCATTGAACACAGGCATTCAATTCGATTATTTATAATCACCTTTGCACCACTGTGCATTTAATATAATTCAGTGTTGCTTAACCAAAATTACTTTTTAATTAATATTCCCTTCATAGAAATATTATCATGGAGGCATGAGGAACTGCAGATGCTGGTTTACAAAAAAAAAGCCACAAAGTGCTGAAGTAACTCAGTGGGTCAGGCAGCATCTCTGGAGAACATGGACAGGGGGTGTTTCTGATCTAGTCTCTTCCTCTTAAAAGATCACACAGCTTTACTGAAATTGGAAGATTTATTTTTTTCTTGACACAAAACAAACTGAAAGAACTTCATGGTGAGATCTACACTTGCAGTGGTTGCTCGGGTGACAGAGGTGTCACTTGGGCACACTGAGTGCATATAAACCTGTGGCACAAGTCGTGCCAAACGCCACATGAGAGCCATAGATTCATACAGCAGGGGAACAGGCCCTTCGGCCCAACTTGTCCATGCCAACCAAAATGCCCCACCTAAGATAGTCCATTCAGCCCATGGCTGGCCCATATCTCTCTGAACCTTTCCTTTCCCTGTACCTTGCTATTGTACCTGCCTCAGCTACCTCCTCTGGCAGCTTTTCCATACACACACCACCTGAGTGAAAACATTGCCCCTCAGGTTTCTATTAAGCGTTCCTCTCTTACTTTAAACCTGTACACCATACTTTTTTATTCCACCACCCTGGGAAACAGACTCTGTGTATTCCCCTTATCTATTCCCCTCATGATTTTATACACCTCTAAGATTTATAAGATCACCCTTCAGCATCCTGTGCTATCGGCTGATGAAGGCTAGCATCCTTAAAGCCTTCGTCAAAACCGTATCAAGCACTTTTAAGAAACTATGTGCTTGTACTCCCAGATCCCTGTGCTCTACAACATTCCCGGGTGTCAATGATACCTCAGCATAGAATTAAACTGAATTGAATTGAAAGACACGGCATGAAAATGGGCCCTTCGGCCCATCGAGTTCATGCTGACCATCGAGCACACGTCCACATTAGTTCTATGTTATCCCATTTTCGCATCCACTCCCTATACATTTGAGGCAACTTAGAGAGGCCAATTCACTTACAAAGCCGCATGTCTTTGGGATGTGGAATGAAACCGGGGCACCTGGAGGAAAGTCATGTGGTCACTGGGAGAACATGCAGACTCCACACAAACGGCATCCTGTGCCTCAGCGCCGGCCTCCGTATTAGCGTATTAGCATTGTGAGAGGGGCAAAGTTTAAAGGAGATGCACAGGGCAGGTGTATTATACAGAGGGTGGTGGGTGCCTGGAACGTGCTGTCGGGGATGATAGTGGTGGCAGATATGATGGTGGCATTTAAGAGGCTTTTAGATAGACACAGGGATATGCAGAGAATGGAGGGAGATGGATCACGTGTATGCAGAGGAGATTGGTTTAACCTGGCATCATAACTGGCGCAGACATTGTTGATCGAAGGGTCTGTCCCTGGGTGTGATGTAATTTTTGATGTTCTATCTCACCTGCTGACATCAATTGTTTCTAGATGTAGGTAGAGGTTAGGCAGCTCAGACTTTATTCCTTGGAGGGCAGGAGGATGTAAGGGGGGAGGGTGCAGGGTGATCTTATAGAGGTGTGTAAAATCAAGAGTGGGAATTCATAGGGTGAATGCAGAGTCTTTTACTCAGGTTTGGAGAATCATGAACCAGGCAACACAGGTTGAAGGTGAGAGGGGCAAGATTTAATAGGAACTTGAGAGGTAATTTTTTTCACACAGAGGGTGTTGGGTATATGGAAGGAGCAGCCAGAGGAGGTAGTTGAGGTGTCTATTATAACAACATTAAAAAAAACCTTGGATAGGAACATGGATAGGGAAGGTTTAGAGGGATATGAACCAAATACAGGCAAATGAAACTAGCATGAATGGGGCATCTTGGTCGGCATGGACATAGATCATACAACGTGGAAACAGGCCCTTCAGCCCAACTTGCCCACGTTGTCCAACATGCCCCATCCACACTAGTCCCACCTGCCCATGCTTGGCCCTTAACCCTCTAAATCTATCCTATCCATGTACCAGTGCAAATGTCTCTAAAATGGGCCGGATGGCCTGTTTTCGTGACTCTTTGACTCAATGACTCTATCTGCCGAAGCAGACCAATGGGAGGTGGTCTCCAGGCTTCATCTCACCATGTGCGGCCTCATTAATATTTTGCGAGCAGCAGAGATGCAGCACGGTGGCAGCTAATTAGGAGCAGGACATCTGTACACTGCCCAGAGTCATGCCAAGCCAGAGGGAGCACAACCACCAGATTGCTCGTTAGCATTCGGATAGCTGTACAATCTCGCTATTATTATCATGCATAAACTATGAAAGCCTCATCACAAATTGAGTTTGAGGTGTGAGTGCTGGAAAAGGTCACAAATGGTTAAATTGTGCATCACCAGCTTTGTACAGCTGGTACTTGAACATGCCGTCTCCACGAAACACACTGCAAAACCAGCATTGTGAAGTCCACAAAGTTCTGTCAGTGTTCATGGTCTGTAATAAATAAATGTCTGCTGCTTTTGAACTGAGAAATATGGACCTCCCGGTTCAAGACCAGCTTCTGCCCATCAACAATCAGGCTCTCGAACCCCACGTGCCCGACCCTAACTGCAACCCTACCTACCTCAGAAACTCGACATAAAATGCTGGAGCAACTCAGCAGGACAGGCAGCATCTCTGTAGAAAAGGAACACCTGGAGTACTGTGTGCAGTTTTGGTCTCCAAATTTGAGGAAGGACATTCTTGCTATTGAGGGAGTGCAGCGTGGGTTCACTAGGTTAATTCCCGGAATGGCGGGACTGTCATATGTTGAAAGACTGGAGCGACTAGGCTTGTATACACTGGAATTTAGAAGGATGAGGGGGGATCTTATTGAAACGTATAAAATTATTAAGGGGTTGGACACGTTAGAGGCATCTTGAGAGAGAGCATCTTATTGAAACATATAAGATTATTAAGGGATTGGACACGTTAGAGGCAGGAAACATGTTCCCAATGTTGGGGGAGTCCAGAACCAGGGGCCAGAGTTTAAGAATAAGGGGTAGGCCATTTAGAACGGAGATGAGGAAAAACTTTTTCACTCAGAGAGTTGTAAATCTGTGGAATTCTCTGCCTCAGAAGGCAGTGGAGGCCAATTCTTTGGATGCTTTCAAGAGAGAGCTAGATAGAGCTATTAAAGACAGTGGAGTCAGGGGGTATGGGGAGAAGGCAGGAACGGGGTGCTGATTGTGAATGATCAGCTATGATCACATTGAATGGCAGTGCTGGCTCGAAGGGCCGAATGGCCTACTCCTGCACCTATGAACCGGTGAAGTTTCGGGGTCGAGACCCTTTTTCAGATTGAGACTGAGACCCTTCTTCAGGCTAGCTCTTCAGTCTCAGTCTGAAGAAGGGTCACGGCCCGAAGCATCACATGTTCCTTTTCTCCAGAGATGTTGCCTGTCCCGCTGAGTTACGCCAGCATTCTGTACCTATCTTCAGTGTAGTTCTTTCCCACCTCAGAAACAATCTACAGTGGACTTCCTAAAAGGTGGCTCTGTGTACTTTGGCTTGCATTATTATTTTAGGATTGGCTAGTTATTGTCACCTGCACCGAAATACAGTGACAAGCTTGGTTTTGCATGCTGTGCAATGAATGTAAAGAATGTAATACTCTTAACTGCAAAAAAAAAGATTTACGAGGATTTTACTAAGATGGGAGGGTTTGAGTTATAAGGAGAGCAAGGACAAGATGGGACATTTTTCCAAGGAGTGTAGAAGGCTGAAGGACCTGGAGGTTTAGACAATCATAAAGATCAGAGATAAGATGCATAGATAGGGTGGACAGTCAGAACCTTTTTCCCCAGGGAGGAAATATCAAAGACTAGAGGGCATAGCTTTAAGGTGAGAGGGGCAAACATTAAAGGAGATGTGCCGGGGTATTTTTTTTCACACTGAGTGATGCGTGTCTGGAACGCGCTGCCAGGGGTGGTGGTGGAGGCAGATACGATAGTGGAATTTGAGTGGCTTTTGGATAGGCACATGGAAATGCAGGGAATGGCGGAGAATGGATCACATGCAGGCAGAGGAGATTAGTTTAACCTGGCATCGTGTTTGACACAGACATTGTGGGCTGAAGGGCTTGTTCCTGCTCTGCGTTCAATGATCAATGAACATCTTTTTTTTTCCGAAATGGGTAAGAATGTTGAAACTTGTACTTTTGACAAAGGAGGCAGTGATTTTTAATCTCAAGAATCTGAGCTGGAATCAAATGCCGAGTATTCTCAGGGTTTGAAGAGCAGTGTATAATTCCAATGACCTTCTTATCCCCCAGTGGTTTGCTGTTACTGAAGACCCCTTACACATTGAAAGGTTTATGCAAGCCTCTGAAACATATTACAGACAGATATTAATCATTCATTGAGCGGCACTGCTCCCAGCATTAATATTCCCATGCTATTCCTTAAATTTGCTGATTTGCAAGGTGACACTTTGTAAAGATTTCAATTACTGGAGCTTCAATTTCTGCTTATCGATCGACCAAACTGTGTAAGCCCTGTACTGCATTGGTATTGATTACAGCTTTTACAACTGGCACTCGACAAAGACAGAAGAAAGTGGGAATCTCTCAGTGGAAGATGTTTCATCTCGGTTTAGGAATTCCACATCGTACGTGAGTTAAGGTGCAGCAGCCACAAAGGCACATCCGCGCATCTATTCCCACAGGAGACCGAGGACATTCGGCCTGTCTTCAACAAATTTCTGCAGATACGCCGCAGAAGGCATACTGTGGTCCGGTTGCATCACAGCTTGGTTTGGGAACTGTTCTGCACAAGACCGTAAGAAATTGCAGAGAATTGTAGATGTAGCCCAGTCCATCACGCCGACCAGACTTCCCACCACTGACTCCATCTACACTTTAGGCTGGCTCGGGAGAGCAGCCAACATAATCAGACATGTCTCACCTTGGTTATTCCTTCTCATCCCTGCTCCCGTCCAGCAGAAGGTACAGAAGCTTCTCTGATTCACCTCTGCCCCAATGCTAACATTGGACTTTTCCCTATGAAACTGGTGCGCTACAATGCTGACAACTATATTCTGCACTTTGTATCTTCCCCTTTGCTCTTCCTATTGTACTTGAGTTTGATTTTATTGTATTTATGTAAAATATTATCTGATCGGATTGGATAACATGCAAAGCAAAGCTTTTCACTGAGCCTCAGTACACACGACAATACTAAACCTCAATAAACCTAGAAGGCAATGCTAGGATTTACCTCAGATAATGCCAATAATAAACCTAAACCTAACATGGCCATGTTACTTTTTCACACAGACAGTGGTGGTTATACAGAAGGAGCTGCCAGAGGAGGTAGTTAAGACAGATACCATGACAACATTTCAAAGACATTTGGACAGATACACAGACAGGAAAGTTTTAGATGGAAAAGGGCAGAAAGTGGGCAGGTGGGGCTAGTGTAGTGGAGCAGCTTGGTTGGCATGTGCAAGTTGAGCCGAAGGGCCTGTTTCGGTGCTGTATGACTGTATGGCACTCCCTCCATAGATGCTACATTGCCCTCTGAGTACTTCCAGCACTTTATATTTAACAAATATATACTCATTGAGAAAATTTACCCCTTGGTTACCCATGTTTAAAATGCTTAAGCACGCGTTGCAGATGCACGGAGCTGCAGAAGCTGTATTCTTACGTAGAACACAAAGTGCTGGAGTAATTCAGTGGTTGAGGCCCCATCTCTGTAGGACATGGATAGGCAACTTTTCGGGTCGAGACCGTTTTCAGGGACTGAAGCAGGGTCCCAACCCGAAGCATTGCCTGTCCAAACACCCGCATTATGTGTCTTTTTTTTTGTAAACCAGTATCTACAGTTCCTTGTTTCCATATCTGAGAGAGTAAGCGGCTAAAACTATCATAGAATGAGAGAACATTTTGCCTTCATCCACAAGTGGGAGATGTGTATCTCTTTTCTACCAACAGTTAGGAATGTTGAGGACAATATTTGTGACAATATGACGCCATTGTAAACAACAGTTAGAAACTTCTTGTCATCAGCAAACTGTGTTCCTTGCGCCTCTGTATATTTGGGCTGTTAATCTAATGTCGCAGATGCTTAACAGCAGCAAGCATCTACAGGTGCATGGTAGAGAGCATACTGACTGATTGCATCAGTAGGTGCAGGGGGTATGGGGGGAAGGCAGGAACGGGGTACTAATTGAGAATGATCAGCCATGATCACATTGAATGGCGGTGCTGGCTCGAAGGGCCGAATGGCCTCCTCCTGCACCTATTGTCTATTGTCTATCACGGCCTGGTTCAGCAACCTGAAAGCCCAGGAGTGAAGGAGATGACAAAAAGTGGTGGACGCTGCCTGGTCCATCAACGGTACTGATGTTCCCACCATCGAAGAGATCTATAGGAAGCGCTGCCTCAAAAAGACAATCAATATCGTGAAGAACCCACACCACCCTGGCCAAGCTTCTACCATCAGAAAGAAGGTACAGGAGCCTGAAGACCATGACCACCTGATTCAAGAACAGCTTCCTCCCAACAACCACCACACCCTTGAACACTGTACAACACAAACTCTCAGTTACTATGAACTTCTACAAACTGTGTCTTTGATTTCACTGCGGGCTTCTGCTTTTGCACCATTTTGGTTACCTTGTATTACAGTTATTAATTTATATTATGTTTTTAATTAAATTAATATTATCTGTGGATTTACGGGCCTGTTATGCTGCAGCAATAATTGTTCCATTGTCAGTGCATATGACAATTAAATACTCTCGACTTGTGACTCAAACCAACCCATACCACTTCAGAGGAACATTACCGAACAATTTTTAATGTTGAATCACATCAGGAGATCTGCTCGCTCTCAGATCCTAAAGTAACATAATCATCTTATTTACATCATGATTCCAACCTAATATTTAAGCAGAACTTGTATCAATGCCCCCTAAATTAAAGAAGGTATTTTTCTTAATGTCGCATGTAAGCCCCAATTCATCACTACCTTTCAATTATTCTGCATTAAATATAAAACTGCTTTATCCCTTTAATCTGTCATTTTTCCATCACATGGCATTTGCTATTATCGTTTTAAGTTGCCATTTTGATTTCTTTGCTTTTCTTCCGTTCTGCAGCTTTATGGTTTTGAAAGGGAAGGGTAAATCAATAGTTTTTAAAAATCCATAGATTTGGTAACCATGTCTACTGTCAAAGTAGAAAGTTAGAGAAGCCTTTTTCCTTTGCTTGCAAAGGGATTGGTGACATTGTTGAAAAGCAAACTGAACGAGAACTTGAAAAGGATAAATTGAAAAGGAAATGTGCGAAGAGGAGAGAGATGGTATTTACAGTGGATAACTTCAGTTAAAGATCTAACACTCACCCGGGCACAGTTGGCTGAACATAATTTCCATGATCCTCTCATTATTTTCACGCTGATTGGTTCTTTTCTCCTTTAATTCTAGTTTGCCAGACCACCCAATGGATCCATATACCAGCCCCTGAATGAGGGAGTCTGAGAGAGATTTAGTCAGTGATAGACAAGTCTTAGTCATGCTTGAGGGATTGCTGAAAGTCATTGACACGCCCCCACACCCAGACACACACATCCCCACTCATCATCTGTCCTCACCCTCATCTATGCTCATCCCTCTACCGGGAGAATAAACCTCATCTTACTTACATTTAGGTTTGGGGTTAGGTTTACCATTGTCACATGTACTGGGGTACGATGAAAAGCTTTGTTTCGTGAGTTATCCAATCCCATCAGGTAATATTACATGTGAATACAAACAAACCCAACTCAAGTACAATAGGTAGAGCAAAGAGGAAGATACAGAATGCAGAATATAGCTCTCGGCATTGGAGGGCATCAGTTCCATAGACAAAGTCCAATGTCCGCAATGGGGCCAAGGTGAATCAGGTGGTACTCTAGCTCATGGAAGGACTGTTCAGAAGCTTGATACCAGATGGGAACAAGGTGTTCCTGAGTCTGGTGGTGCGCGCTTTCAAGCTTCTGTGTCTCCTGTCGGACAGAAGCAAGGAGAAGCAGGAATGACCGGGGTGATTATGTTGGCTGCTTTTCCGAGGCAGCTTGAAGTGTAGATGGAGTCAATGGTAGGGAGTCTGGTCTGTGAGATGGACTGGGCTATATCTCCACAAGGCAGGCCACAGGTTGGAACATCATAGGGCCAACTCCGTAGCTATTACTCGCATCTGGTGCTGCTTTGCAAAATTATCCCTAAACACGTGAATTCAGGCTAGATTGCTCAAAATGTTTCAAAGTAGTAAATTAACTTGTGGCAACAAAGTGGTTGCCTTAGCCAAGAAAATGTTCTAGATCCTTGTACGATAATGTAGAAAGTGTTTGCTGAAGTCTCTGACTAGGTGTGTAAAGATTGTATCCCTTGAAGAGAACTACACTGACAAAAAGGGATTGAGACTGCTGTGAATTCTTACCATTAAAATGGTCTTTTTAAGCACGATTTACCAACTTTGATGTCAACTGAATTAGATACTTCAAATGATTTATATCAGATCCATGGCAAGCTAGTACAATCACTTTACAATGAGCAAGGTACTAGGATCGCTTATAGACACTTTAGAGAAACATAGAAACATTAAAAAAATAGGTGCAGGAGTAGGCCATTTGGCCCTTCGAGCCAGCACCGCCATTGAATATGATCATGGCTGATCATCTAAAATTAGTACCCCGTTCTTGCTTTTTCCCCATATCCCTTGATTCCTTTAGCCCTAAGAGCTAAAATATCCAGTGAATTGGCCTCCACTGCCTTCTGTGACAGAGAATTCCACAGATTCACAACTCTCTAGGTGAAGAAGTTTTTCTTCATCTCAGTCTTAAATGGCTTACCCCTTATGCTTAAACTGTGACCCCTGGTTCTGGACTCCTCCAACATCGGAAACATTTTTCCTGTATCTAGCATGTCCAATCCTTTAAGAATTTTAGATGTCTCTATAAGATCCCCTCTCATCCTTCTAAATTCCAGTGAATACAAGCCCATTCCTTCATCATATGTCAGTCCCGCCATCCCGGGAATTAACCTGGTGAACCTACACTGCACTCCCTCAATAGCAATAATGTCCTTCCTCAAATTAGATCAAAATTGCACACAATACTCCAGGTGCGGTCTCACCAGGGCCCTGTACAACTGCAATAGGACCTCCTTGCTCCTAAACTCAAATTCTCTCGCAATGAAGGCCTACATGCCATTAGCTTTCTTCACTGCCTGCTGTGCCTGCATGCTTACTTTCAGTAACTGATGTACAAGCACACCCAGGTCTCGTTGCACCTCCCCTTTTCCTAATCTGACACCATTCAAATAATAATTTGCCTTCCTATTCTTGCTACCAAGGTGGATAACCTCACATTTATCCACATTATACTGCATCTGCCATGCATCTGCCCACTCACCCAACCTGTCCAAGTCACCCTGCAGCCTCATAGCATCCTCATCGCATCTCACACTGGCACCCAGCTTTGTGTCATCCACAAACTTGGAGATGTCACATTTAATTCCCTCGTATAAATCGTTAATGCATATTATAAATAACTGGGGTCCCAGCATCGACCCCTGTGGCACCCACCAGTCACTGACTGCCATTCTGAAAAGGACCCGTTAATTCCTACTCATTGCTTCCTGTCTGCCAACCTGTTCTCTATCCATGTCAATACCCTACCCCCAATACCATGTGCTTTAATTTTGCACATTAATCTCTTGTGTGGGACCTTGTCAAAGGCTTTTTGAAAGTCCAGATACACCACATCCACTGGCTCTCCCTTATCCATTCTACTTGTTACATCCTCAAAAAATTCCAGAAGATTAGTCAAGCATGATTTCCCCATCATAAATCCATCCATCATAAATAATTTGACCGATCCTGTCACTGCTTTCCAAATGCATTGCTATAACATCTTTAACGATCGACTCAAGCATCTTCCCCACTACACATATATTGAATTAGTACCCCCAAATGTTTCTTTGCACAACTAAAACAAACCCCTAATAAAGGTGCTAGCAGTTCAAAAAACATTTCAACTTATTTCACAAGGATTGATTAGGAAACACTCTTCGGAATAAATATGCTTGTTGGTTATCAAGCATATTTTGAAAGATAAAATGATGAGCGAGCGATAAATGGAATAGGTCTCAAGTACAAACCACTTGGAGACTGAACCTTCTACAATACCTGCGGCTGATAAAGGCTACCAGGATCTCTTGGTCCTATTCCGACAAAGGATCGGTTAGCTGGGGGTGTGCCAGGTGTTGAGTATGCTGAAATAAAATAGCATTGTTACTAGCCATGACAGAGCCCAGACACGAATGAACATTGACCATATCATGACTCAAACACATTTTCATTAGATCGATAGAATCGCTGAACCACACGTACATACGTACACACAACAAGCTGAGCGGGAGCCGTGTGAGATTTGGGTCCGGTTTCCTCCCACACTCCAGAGACGTAAAGGTTTGAGGGTTAATTTGGCTTCTGCGAATAGTAAATTGGCCCTAGTGTGTAGGATAGTGCTAGTGTACGGAGTGATCGCTGGTCGGCACAGACTCGGTGGGCCGAAGGGCCTGTTGCCACGCTAAACGTCCAAACAAAACTAATGAGCGATGTTCCTAAGAAACAATATATTGAAATTTTCTTTCTTGAGTTTTAAATCATTTCGAAAAGGAGGTAAAAAAGCAACTGTTCTCAGAAGTAGATGTTAAATTGAAGGAAGGAAGCACGTGAGGTGGGAGACAAGGGGAAAACAATTAAGGTACCCATCAAGGCTGCTGTGTTGTTATTTCCTACTTCTTTAGGTTTTAGATCTTGCAGATCTTATCGAGAAGGAAGCTGATCGTGGGTACCCTACTGCTGTTCAACTTAAGGGCGACCAACAGTTTATTTACGATCATATTTATGGAAAATGGCTTTGTATCCAATATGTTTCATGAGCTAAAATGTAAACTTATCGCTGTTGTACTTTTTGGCCTCCATGCGTCAGAGGGAATGGGAATTTCTCTTTGTAGAATATTACAGACAGTGTCTCGAAGAAAATGCATAGCTGATTTATACAGAATTACTATTATGCTTCAAGTCAAAAAAGGGAAAGGCCGTCAAAAGAACATAAACATAGAACAGTACAGCACAGTACAGGCCCTTCAGCCCTAAATGTCGGTGCCAACCATGATGCCGATTTAAACTAATCCCATCTGCCTATACCCCTTCATCCCCTGCTTGTTCATATGTCCTTCGAAAAGCCTCTTAAAGGCTACTATCGTATCTACCTCCGCCATCACACCACAGCGTGTTCCAGGCATCCGCAACCCCTCTGTGCAAAAACCTGCCTCTCACATCTCCTTTAAACTTTGCCCTCTCACCTAAATGCTATGGGGCCTTAGCATTTGACATTTACATCCTGAGATAAAGACTATCTACTGTATCTGTGCCTCTTATAATGTTACATACTTCCATCAGGATGCATCTGGATTTGGGACTCAGAACATAGACCACGACAGCACAGGAACAGGCCCTTTGGCCCACAATGTCCGTGCTGAACATGATGCCCCTCTGCTTGCACGAGAACCATATCCCTCTAGTCTCTGCATATCCACGTGTCTATCTAAAAGCCTCTTAAATGCCACTATTGTATTTGCCTCCACCACCGCCCCTGGCAGTGTGTTCCAGACACCCACCACCCTTATACTTGCTACGCACATCTCCTTTATCTCCCTATAACTCTGGGCCTTGAGTCCTGGCAACATTGGTACCTAAGTTACAGAAATGCTGGGCAAAGTCCCAGAGTAAAGCTCTGCCAAACGGCTACACACAGATAAATAACAGTGCTGCACAGTATCCCACCTTGGAGAGAAGAATAAGTTCCACAAACTACAGGGGCTAACAATCCTGACTTCACAACCTGAAGCCCTCCTTCACTTTCCAGCCGCCTCCTGTTTCAAAAATAACTAATTGTTGATAGTCATTCTCAAAGCTCAGGCTGGAAAATTCATTGCCACAGGATCTGCTGTGAATTCAATTGTGTTAGAGGACGTCGACAACTGCAGTTCAATGGGATTCCCACCGCAATTCTGGCAAAGTCATGGAACTGGAGCTAAAGCACCTCAAAGAAAGTTCCTGGCCCACATCTTCTGTGGACAGCACGATGGCACAACGGTAGGGTTACTACATTCCAGCGCCAGAGACCTGGGTTCGGTCCTCTCTGTACAGGTACTCTTTGTACAGAGTTTGTACGTTCTCCCCCATGACCTGCGAGCGTTTTCTCTGGGTGCCCCGGTTTCCTCCCACACTCCAAAGACGTACAGGTTTGTAGGTTTATTGGCTTCGGTAAAACTTGTAACTTGTCCCTAATATGTGTAGGATTGGGTTAGTTTGCAGGGATCGCTGGTCAGCGTGGACTCGGTGGGCTGAAGGGCCTGTTACCGCACCGTATCTCTAAGCTAAACTAAATGTGCCAACTCATTATCTTTAACCCTCATGCGTTGAGCAGGTCCAGCAGCTTGCTATCAAATATCATAATCATATGACGTGGAAACAGGACCTCTGACACACTGAATCCGCACCAAACATCAAGCACCCATTTACCCTCGTCTGACACGAACCCCATTCCATTCTCCCCGTCTTTTACCGCAGTCAACCAAAGTGTCTTTGGGATGTGTAAGGAAACAAGAGTGGCACAGTGGCGCAGCCGGTAGAGCTGCTGCCTCACAGCGCCAGGGGCCTGGGTTCGATAGGGATCTTGGGTGTTGTCTGTGTGGAGTTTGCACGTTCTCCCTGTGACCTCGTGGGTTTCCTCCGGGTGCTCCGGTTTCCTCCCACGTCCAAAGGACTTGTGTGTTTGTAGGTTGATTGCCCTCTGTAAATCTCCCCTAGTGTGCAGGGAGTGGATGAGAACGTGAGATAACATAGAGCTGGTGGGAGTGGGTACTTGATGATCAGCATGGACTCGGTGGGCCAAAGGGACTGTTTCCATACTGTCTCTGTCACTCAAGAGACAGAGGAAACTCATGTGGCCATCGGGAGAATGTGAAAACTCCATACAAACAGCATCTGAGGTCAGGTTTGAACCTGGAGCTTTGAAGCAGCAGCTCTACCAGCTGCGCCACCCTGCCATCTGGGATGCCATTGTTGTGCCCATCTGAGTGGGGACCAGAGCTAACTTCAGCTCCAGTCCTCCTTCGATCTGCTCAGGGAAGCTCAACAATACCATCACCCATACTTGCAGGATCCCAGGACTGCCGTGCTTCCTTCACCAACTACACTAGATTCCTAACTCTCCCGAATGCTAACTATTTTAATTCCCATTCCCATACCAACCATTCAGTCCTGCCTCCTCCATTGCCAAAGTGAGGCCACATGCAAACTGGAGGAACAATACCTCATGATATGCTTGGGCAGCTTACAGCCCAACAGTATGAACATTGAACTCTCCAATTTTAGGCAACACCTCCCCTCCACCCCCCTACCCCCCTTTTCCCCTGGCTCACGGAAGACCTGATAGGAGCATTTAAACTCATGTGAGGCATAGATAGGGTAGACAGTTCGGAAAAGTCACAAGGTGCTGCTTCGGGTCGGGACCCTTCAGATTTAAGAGTCAGAATCTTTCTCCCAGGGTGGAAATGTCAAAGACTGAAGGTCATCGCTTAAAGCTAAGAGAGGCAAAGTTTAAAAGAGAGTTGTGGGGCAATTCTTTTACAGAGAGCGATGGGTGCCTGGAATGTGCTGCCAGGTGTGGTGGTGGAGGAAGACATGATAGTGATGTTTTAGAGGCTTTTAGATGGGCAGGGAAGGGAAGGGAAGGATATGGATCACATGCGATTAGTTTAACTTGACCTCATGTACAGCACAAACATAGTGGGCCAAAAGGCCCATTCCCGTGCTGTACTGCTTTGTGTTCTCCATCGTGGAGTTCTGTTTTTGCATTGAATATTATTTCTTTTAAGCAAACATACCGGGCACAGCAAGGACAAAGTACAAACGTTTGTTTACTGAGACCAAACCCTCTCACATCCCTTTACCAGTCCATGTATTTACGGATGGGAGCTAGCAATATACAGATGTTTCATAAATAAACTATGAGACAATAATAAATTATTTAAGTCAATCACCATCTAGGTAAGTATTCCTCTTTTCAGATGATTACCACCTCCATTTATGGGATTTGTAATGTAAATTATTCAGCAGGCTCAACTTGAGTCTTTAAGCAAAAAGTATTTGCCCAGAATTGCAGCCAAATTGTTAAATGCTTACATCTTTAACCATACACTGAAGGCACATTAAATTTAGAACATTTTTAATCAGTCGGCCAGAACGCTCATATCCCAAGGTAGGCACCTCAAAGTCTCTGCCAAAGTAAGACTCCGTTTGAAAATGTCTTTATTATTTATTCATAAAGCTCAAAGTAGAAAGTTCGCTTCATCCTGACTGTGACGATTCTTTATGGGATCTCTTTCCATTGCTACGTTTTGTTTTTGGATGTTTCTTGAATAAATGCTTGTGTTCCTATTGTAATGTAGGGAGATTAGTCTATCTTGGCATCATATTTGGCACAGGCACTGTGGGTTGAAGGGCCTGTTGTTCTGCTGTATCTTTCTGTGTTCGATGTAACTGGCCGAAGCCCATGTGGTCACAGGGAGAATGTGCAGTGTCCACATGGATGGTTTGGACAGGTGTACAGACAGGGTGGCACAGTGGCCGAGTTGCTGTCTTACAGCGTCAGAGACCCAGGTTCGATCCTGACTATGGGTGCTGTCTGTATGGAGTTTGTACGTTCTCCCTGTGATCTGCATGGGGTTTTCTCCGGGATCTCAGGTTTTCTCCCACACTCTAAAGATGTATAGGTTTGGTAGGTTAAATTGGCTCGGTATAACTGTAAATTGTCCCTAGTAGGATAGTGCAAATGTGCGAGGATCGCTGGTTGGCACGGACTCGGTGGGCCGAAGGGCCTGTTTCCGCTCTATTTCTATACTAAATTAAACTAAAGGAAGAGTTTCGAAGCAGCAAATGAGACTAGCCCAGAATGCCAACTTGGTCGGCATGTTCAAGGTGGGCCAAAGGGCATCTATCTGTGCCGTACGGCTCTATGATTCAACGATTCTATAACTGCAACCAAGATAAGGAACAAACCAAATTTTGAGGGCGTGCAGGGTAGGTTCACTAGGGTAATTCCTGGAATGGCGGGACTGTCGTATGTTGAAAGACTGGAGCGACTAGGCTTGTATACGCTGGAATTTAGAAGGATGAGAGGGGATCTAATTGAAACATATAAGATTATTAAGGGACTGGACACGTTAGAGGCAGGAATCATGTTCCCAATGTTGGGGGAGTCCAGAACCAGGGGCCACAATTTAAGAATAAGGGGTAGGCCATTTAGAACAGAGATGAGGAAAAACTTTTCCAATCAGAGCGTTGTAAATCTGTGGAATTCTCTGCCTCAGAAGGCCATGGAGGCCAATTCTCTGGATGTTTTCAAGAGTGAGCTAGATAGAGCTCTTAAATATAGCGGAATCAGGGGGTATGGGGAGAAGGCAGGAATGGGGTACTGATTGTGAATGATCAGCCATGATCACATTGAATGGCGGTGCTGTCTCGAAGGGCCGAATGGCCTACTCCTGCTCCTATTGTCTACAAAGCCGGGCCACTGACTGCTTAACACTGTGCTGCCCTTTGATAGACCTTTATAATCTCCGTGACCAGGTGAAGTAATCACTGCTGTGAATATTTTTTAAGGAGTGGACTTCATCCAATAGCCTTTGCATGAAACTCAGAAACAGTGAGTTAAAATTCAACACTAAGTTATGATGCTGTATTTTTGTATCATATTTACAGTTATGGAGTATGTGGGGCAGTTGCAAGATATGCTGTGATCAAAGCCTTCTTTATTTTTCACGTTAATCCATTTAATAAGAAAACAATCAAAACAAAAGAATATTCTGATTCTGTGAGCATCAGTGAGGACTAGAATCACTCAGTGAATAATGTGTTATATAGAAGACTTAAACTATGAATTATATTATAATTTGTGACTAGTAAAACATCTGGTTTGGTTTCATTACAAACATATGGGGGGGGGGGGGAATTCAAGACATAAACCTGCATAATCTGCTTAATCTCCTTATGCTGTTTCATGAAATATAGAACAGTACAGCATAGGAACAGGCCCTTCGGCCCACGATGTCCATGCTGAACCTGATGCCATGCTAAACTAATCTTAGATGGACACAAAAAGCTGGAGTAACTCAGGCAGGCAGCATCTCTGGAGAGAAGGAATGGGTGACGTTTCTTCTGAAGAAGGGTCTTGACCCAAAACGTCACCCATTCCTTCTCTCCAGAGCTGCTGCCTGCCTGAGTTACTGCAGCTTTTTGTGTCTATCTTCGGTTTAAACCAGCATCTGCAGTTCCTTCTTACAATAAACTATTCTTCTCTGTCTGCACGTGATCCCACATCCCTCCATTTGCTGCATATCCATCTGAAAGCCTCAAACGTCACTATCATATCCACCACCACCCATCACCCTCGGCTTAAAAAACTAGCCCCGGTTATACGTCTATCAGATTTCCCATCAGCGTCCAGCACTTCAGAGAAAGAAATCCTAATTCTTGCTGAAAATCTGGCACTCAAATTTGTGGGAGACATTTTTTCTGAGCTATAGTGCTGGAGGATTCATTCCACATTGCAGATGAAACCTGATTGATTTGATTTGGAGTTTTTGTGCAAGAATAATGGATGCTTTTCAATCCAGAGATCTAATCATTCTCTCTGAAAATGCAGAAAGAAGAATATAAAGGTACAGGCTACAAAAAGCGGTCGCAAGATAACACATAGGTCCTTGAGTCATAGTGCCGCACAGCATGGACAGAGGTTCCAAGACCCAAATCATCCATGCCGACCAAAATGCCCCATCTATGCTACTCCCATTTGCTTGCATTTGATCCATATCCTTCTAAACCTTTCACATCCATGTACCTGTCCAAGTGTCTTTACAGAACTGTTATAGACCCTGCTTCAACTATCTCCTCTGGCAGCTCGATCATATACCCACCACCCTCTGAGTAAAAAAGTTGCCTGTCAAGTTCCTGATAAATCTTGCCCCTCTCACCTTAGACCTTTGTCCTCTGGTTATTGCTTCTAACTCTGGGAAAAAGACTCTCCACATTCAAACTATCTATTCCCTTCAGGATTTTGTAGGCCTCTATAAGATCACCCCTCATCCTCTTGTGCTCCAAGGAATAAATTCCTACGCTGCCCAACCGGCCCTGAAGTCCTGCTAACATTGTCATTAATCGTCATTAACTCTGACCGATGAGGCCAAATGTAGTTTAGTTTATTTTGCTTTAGAGATCCAAAATGGAAACAGGCCCTTCGGTCCGCTGAGTCCACGCCGGCCATCAATCACCCGTTCACACTAGTTCACCCGTTCACACTAGTTCTACGTCATCAATCACCCGTTCACACTAGTTCTATGTCATCCCACTTTCGCATCCACTCCCTACACACATGGGGCAATTTACAGAGGCCAATTAGCTTACAAACCTGCACATCTATGGGATGTGGGAGGAAACCGGAGGAGACTCACACAGTCACAGGGAGAACATGCAAACACCACACAGAAAGCACCCAAGGAGCACCCCAGGGTCAGGATCGAACCTGGGTCTTGGGCGCTGTGGGGTAGCGGCTCTACCCGCTGTGCCACTGTGCCGAAAGCCTTCTGGACCACACCATCAACGTGTGATGCCAGTGTCAATGTTCCTGCAGATAATCCCAATCCATCCGAGTCAGTACTTAAGAAAAGAGACAGTGCTTACTGGGTGATGTTGGAGAGGTGGCTCCACCCTCTGTGGTTGTGGTGGTTGTTTTGGTGTCAGGTGGCATCGCCAAAGTTACCGATCTGGCCATGGTTGGGGGGGGCGGGGGAGCCAACATCGATGTGGAAATGTAGTGGCTCGGTACTTTGCTCACCACTTGACCGCTGCCGTTTAGCTGCAAAGAAAACGATCACAATCAACGATCACAATCAAAGCATTTCACAAAATTCATTGTGGTGGGTCTCTAATCCCAGAGAAAACAATCCAAGTTTGCTCAACCTCTCCTTACAGCTCATACCTCCTAATCCAGGCAGCTTTCTGTTAAACCTCTCCAAAGACCTCCACATCCTTCCGGTAATGGGATGAACAGAATTGCAGTTCTGTACCCAGCACTGACATTTACGTGGGAAATCAAAGCTATCACTTCTCTGTCGAATGATTGTGCTGCAGTTCAACGGTTCTCCCTATTATGCAGTGGGAGGTTACACATACTGGTGTTAAATCACGGACTGTATCAGACACTGACATGTAAAAAATGGACTAAAGACTTCTCCCACCCCGGTCATTCCTTCTTCTCACGTTCCCGTCAGGCGGAAGGTACAGAGGTTTGAAAGCGCACACCACTAGACTGGGGAACACTCTCTTCCTTTCTGTTATCAGGCTTCTGAAGTCATTCCATAAGCCAGGGTACTGTCCAATTCACCTGGATATTCACCTGAATATCCAATCAGTGGATATATTTAAGGCAGAGATAGATTGATTCTTGATTAGTATGGGTGTCAGAGGTTATGGGGAGAAGGCAGGAGAATGGGGTTTGGAGGGAGAGATAGATCAGCCATGATTGACTGGCGGAGTAGACTTGATGAGCCGAATGGCCTAATTCTACTCCTATTACGTTTAGCCTTATGACCTCTACTCCTCCATTGGACTTTGTCTATGGAACTGATACGCTAAGAACTAACGTAAGAACTAAGATGCTGAGAGCTATATTCTGCACTCTGTATCTTCCCCTTTGCTCTATCTATTGTACTTGAGGTTGAATTGATTGTATTTATGTATGGTATTCTCATATCCGTTTGGATAGTATGCAAAACAAAGCATTTCACTGTACCTCGCTCGGTACATGTGACAATAATAAACCTGAAGCAAAAGCTGAAGTTGACCAGCTGCATCAACAGTCACACCCATGCACACGGTTGTAACAACAGCAGGCACTTCCCATCTCGAACCTGCCTCAACTAGGGCCATTGATCAGGGTTCAATCCAAATCCAAATCCACCCAGAGTATAAATAAACCCAGGCAGCGCACGTACATATTTTCTTTAAGAGTCAGTTATTTTGAATCAGAGTTCAGTCGGTTCAATTTGAATTCAGAATGGCAAGCGGGCCTAAACATCTTTGGGTGTAGCGTTCAACCTGACTGGAGTAGTACCTATTTTTTAAGCAGTGCAAAATTAAGTTTGGAACAGAGAGTTAAGGAAGAAACTGAAATATCATGAACAGTTAAATAAATCAAAATCAAAAACACCCAGGGCTGAAGGAACCCAGGCAGCATCTGTGGAGGGAAAGGTCAGGCAACGTTTCGGGATGGGACCCTTCCTCAGACTGATTGGAGTAGGGGGAGGGAGAGAAAGCTGGGAAAGGGAGGCGGGGGCAGGACGGTCTGGCAAGTGAGAGGTGGATACAGGTGAGGGGGAGGGGGGAGTTGTTTGGTAGATGGGTGGAGTTAGTGACAAAGGCTGAAGGTGTAAAGGAGATAAAAGGGTGTGAGATAAGGAGAGCAGAGGAGTGAACTGTAAAGCTAGAGGGAGGGATATAGATGGGTAGGTGATTGGGGGGAAGAGAGGCAGGATAGTGGAAGAAATGGATGTGTACTGATGTGGAGAGAGGGCCAGGAAAGAGAGGGGGGGGAAGGGGGGGGGAGAGGACGGACGTTCTTGGACGTTACTTAACTTTGGACAACAGCCAAGAGTGTTTTATTGTCGTATGTACCAAAAGGAAACAATGAAACCCATACTTGCAGAAGCATAATAGGTTTGTACACACAATATTCAATAGATAATATAATAAACATACAAAAAAGTTAAATAAATTAAAAAAACCCATTATAGGGCAAAAGCAAAACAAAGCCTGAAGTCCCTCGGCAGTTCATAGTTTGGAGTTTAGTTCGGGTTCATCGTGTTCAATAGCCTGATGGTCATTGGGAAGAAACTGCTCTGAACCTGGACAGTAAGGTTTTAAGACTCCGATACCTTCTTGTTCATATAATCGAATTGTAAGTTTCCCAGAGTTACTTCAAAATCCATTTTGGTTTAAGATTGTCGCCTTGAAATTTGCGATCTACAAACATAAAATTATGATTTGTAGCCAACGAGCTTTCTCGACACCAATTATGGTTCGTGACCACTGACATCTTATGCCAGAAGCTACCGATTACAGGATATGTGAAAATTAGATGGTTTGCCCAGGCCACGGAGGTGCACTAAATCACCCACAATAACTCTGAAACTCTTTTTTGTTGTTGTCATTTTTGGGTTCTGGGTGGTACTGGCCATTTAGAGTCATAGAGCACGGAAACAGGCCCTTCAACCCAACACGTCCATGCTGGTCAAAATGCCCTATCTTTGTTAGCCCCTTTTGTCTGCAATTGATCTACATCCCTCTAAACCTTTCCTGTCCGTGTACCTGTCCAAGTGTTTTTAAATGCTATTATAGTACGTGCCTCAACTACCTCCTCTGCAGCTCGTTCCATACACCCACCTCCCACTAAGTGAAAAAGTTGCCCCCTCCCAGGTTCCTATTAAATCTTTCCCCTCTCATCTTGAAGCTTTGCCCTCTGGTTCTTGATTCACCTATTCTGGGGGGAAGACTGTGTATTCACCCCATCTATGCTCCTCATGATTTTATTCAGCTCTATAAGATCACTCCTCAGTCTCCTGCACTCCAAGGAATAAAGTCCTAGCCTGCCGAAACTCCCCCTTGCCTGTTTTGTACATTCTGAGCCAAAACATTTATATAAATTGTCAAAGGTTACAGGGAGAAGGCACGAGAATGGGATTGAGAGGGAAAACTAGATCAGCCATGATTGAATGGTTGAGTAGACTAGATGGGCTGAATGGCCTAATTCTGCTCCTATGTCTCATGGCCTTACAAATGACAAACACCAATAGGCCCAGCACTGATGAGTCCCACACCATGAGTTACAAGCTTCCAGTTCAAGAAACAACCTCCACCACCACTCTCTGCTTCCCATGTTTAGTTTAGAGATACAACGTGGAAACAGGCCCTTCGGCCCACCGGGTCCACGCCGGCCAGCGATCCCCACACATTAACACTATCCTACACATTCTGGGGACAATTTATTTTCACATTTACCAAGCCAATTTACCTACATACCTGTACGTCTTTGGAGTGAGGGAGGAAACCGAAGACCCTCGAAGTCAGAGGGTGGTGAAGGTGTGAAATTCTCTGCCTCAGAAGGCAGTGGAGGCCATTTCATTGGATGCTTTCAAGAGAGAGCTGGATAGAGCTCTTAAGGATAGCGGAGTGAGGGGGTATGGGGAGAAGGCAGGAACGGGGTACTGATTGAGAGTGATCAGCCATGATCGCATTGAATGGCGGTGCTGGCTCGAAGGGCTGAATGGCCTACTCCTGCACCTATTGTCTATTGTTTATTGTCTGTTGTCTATCTTGGGGAAAACCCATGCGGTCACGGGGAGAACGTAGAAATTCCGTACAAACAGCACTCACAGTCAGGATCAAACCCAGGTCTCTGGCGCTGCAAGTGCTGTAAGGCAGCAACTCTATCGCTGCGCCATCATGCCTATGATGAAGCCAACTTTATATCTCATTTGATGATAGACACCAAATGCTGGAATAACTCAGCGGGTCAGGCAGTATTTTTGGAGAAAAGGAATAGGTGACGTTTCGAGCCAAGACCTTTTCTTGAAGGGGATGGGGGAAAGGGAAAGGAGGGGCGGGGGGCGGGGGGCGGGCTAATGCAGAAATGGGTGCACATCCAGGTGTTAAGTTCAGAAACACTGCTAAAGTCTTGTATTCTCTGCTAAAGTCAAAATCTCTGCTGCTTAAAACTGTCACTTTGACAAGGCAATAAAAGATTTATTTTGTATTATTATGCCCTGGTAATCTCACTTCACACAGACAGCATCCATGAACCTTTAATGTTCATACAATCATCAACACTCAACTTTATTTGAAGTTGTGGAGAGACAGGAGGAATGTGTCCACAGACCAAGACTATGTTAATCATAGAGTCATACAGTGCAGAAACATGCCCTTCGGCCCAACTCATCCATGCAAACCCGGTTGATGGCTTTGCTAGTCCTATTCGCCTTACCTTTGTCCCACCTAATAACATTCATTTTGCAGCCTGATCAAGCATGGATTAAGCTTATTAGTCATGGTGCCATAGAGTCAGTCAGACAGCACAGAAACAGGCCCTTTGGCCCAACGAACCCATGGCAACCAAGAAGCCCCATCTACACCATCCCATCTGCCTGCCTTTGGCCAATATGTCACGAAACCTTTCCTATCCCTGTAACTGTCCATGGATCAAGTTGTCAAGCCGAATTTATTGTCATTGGCACGGTAGCGCAGCGGTAGAGTTGCTGCTTTACAGCGAATGCAGTGCCGGAGACTCAGGTTCGATCCTGACTACGGGTGCTGCACTGTAAGGAGTTTGTACGTTCTCCCCGTGACCTGCGTGGGTTTTCTCCGAGATCTTCGGTTTCCTCCCACACTCCAAAGACGTACAGGTATGTAGGTTAATTGGCTGGGTAAATGTAAAAAAAAAAAATTGTCCCTAGTGGGTGTAGGATAGTGTTAATGTACGGGGATCGTTGGGCGGCACGGACTTGGTGGGCCGAAAAGGCCTGTTTCCGGCTGTATATATATGATGATATGATGATATGATACAGGGAGGTACAGTTACAATGAAAATCTTGCCTAGTTTAGGGATTACTTAGTTTAGTTTAGAGTCACAGAGTGGAAACAGGCCCTTCGGCCCAGTGAATCCACGCCGACCAACGATCGCCTATACACTAGTTCTATGTTATCCCAGTTTCAAATCCTACACACTCGGCAGAATTTACAGAAGCCAATTAGCCTACAAACCTGCACGTCTTTGGAATGTGGCAGGAAACCAGAGCACCCGGAGAAAACCCACAATGGTTACAGGGAGAATGTGCAAGCTCCACACACACACACACACACACACACACACAGCACCCGAGGTCTGGATCGAACCCGGGTCTCTGGGGCCGTGAGGCAGCAGCTCTACCTTCTGAGCCATTGTGCCTTCCTGGCAATGATCATCACTGTCGCAATTGCTTCCAGCTGAGTCACGACGTCTATTATGATGTTTAATTTTTCCATTTCTAATGAATTAGACACCATTCCCATGTCTATCCCAGTGAGGAAAAAAAAAAGAATCTTCAATAATATTTTCCAAACTTTGAGTCTGTGGTTACACCAGAAGACTTGGGGACTTGCAGGGAAGTAGTTACATCTCCCACAGCTGAATAAATAACCGAATTAGAGACGAGAGAGCTCAAATATGTACACAGCAGCATATTCGACAGTTGTGGTGTGACTGGCAAGTAAACCACTTGCCTTAAGAATATGTTGTTGAGTAAACAGGACTGCACAGAGTCAACTTCCAGTGTCTTGCCAGTGGGAATCATTGCTGAGGAGGCAACTACACCATCGACCCAGGACTGGACGATTTTAAGGGGACTCAGCAAGGCATGGATCCCAACCTGCATCTTGCTTGCGAGAGGTTCCCTATAGGATGGAGTGGGCACAGAGTACAGGCCCCTGGTGGCAATGTGCTGGGAAAATGGGCTGCATTCAGTTAGTCACTGGTGGTGTGACCAAGGGCTTTAATGGAGCACAACACAAGGAAAATATTTGGGTTCATTGGCCTATTTTAGTTCAGTTTAGACAATAGACAATGGACAATAGGTGCCCTTCGAGCCAGCACCGCCATTCAATGCGATCATGGCTGATCACTCTCAATCAGTACCCCGTTCCTGCCTTCTCCCCATACCCCCTCACTCCGCTATCCTTAAGAGCTCTATCCAGCTCTCTCTTGAAAGCATCCAACGAACTGGCCTCCACTGCCTTCTGAGGCAGAGAATTCCACACCTTCACCACTCTCTGACTGAAAAAGTTCTTCCTCATCTCCGTTCTAAATGGCCTACCCCTTATTCTTAAACTGTGGCCCCTTGTTCTGGACTCCCCCAACATTGGGAACATGTTTCCTGCCTCTAATGTGTCCAATCCCCTAATTATCTTATATGTTTCAATAAGATCCCCCCTCATCCTTCTAAATTCCAGTGTATACAAGCCCAATCGCTCCAGCCTTTCAACAGTTTAGTGATACAGTGTAGAAACAGACCCTTTGGCCCACCACAAGCCCAAGTCAATCAACGATCATCCATTCACTAGTTCTATGTTATCCCACTTTTGCATCCTATAGGGGCAACTTCCAGAAGCCAATTGACCTACAAACCAACATGTCTTTGCGATGTGGAAGCAAACCAGAGCACCCGTAGAAAAACCATGCAGTCACAGGAAGAACATACAAACTCCTTACAGATAGCACCCGAGATCAGGATTGAATCTGGCACTGTAAGGCAGTGCTTTGCCCAAGATTGCAACATCTGCAGTTCCTTGCTTCTCCATTTTATTGATCCACTGCATAATTGCATCAAAGTCTGACTACTATGAAGAAAAATACCCACAAATTGCTGGAGTAACTCAGTGGGTCAGGCAGTATTTATGGTAGGTGTGGATGGGTGACGTTTTGGGTCGGGACCCTTCCTCAGAGTGCATTCATTGCAATGCACAGGACCAGCAACCAAGAGCCTGCTCCCTTGTCATTCTTGTCTTGGTGCTGGAAGTCATGGGTTTGGGTATACAGTTAGAGTATTGTCCAGGGCCTAGAAAAGGATCTGTTCAGATTAATCCACTTCCCATAGTGTGCTGTTAGGAAGTGGGTTAGGCAGACAGACAGAACCTTGTTCCCAAGGTGGAAATGTCAAACACTACAGGGCATAGCTTTAAGGTGAGAGGGGAAAGGTTTAAAGGAGATGCATGGGGCAAGTTTTTTTTTACGCAGAGGGTGGAGGGTGGCTGCAATGTCGTGGTGGAGGCAGAGACAATAGTGGTGTTTAAGAGGCTTTTGGATAGCCTCCTGGATATTCAGAGAATGGTGTGATAAGGATCACATGTAAGCAGTTAGGATTTTCTTTTGGCATCATGTTTTGTGCTGTACTGTTCAATGTTCTACATTCTAATCTCCTCTGCCTGCAAGTCTACGCTTGGTCGCGCCAAGGTACAGGAAGCCACACCGGGAACACGGATGCAGTAGATGGGGTTAGAGGAGGTGCACGTGAACCTCTCCCTCACTTGGTAGGACAGCTGCGGTCCCTGGATTATGGTGAGCGAGGAGGTATAGGGACAGGTGTTACATCTGTGGTTGCAGGGGAAAGTACCTGTGGAGGGAGTGGTCAGTCCATTTCCTCCACAGATGCTGCCTGACCTGCTGAATTTCTCCAGTACTTCTGTTTTGCTGAGCAGTCGAGCATCTACAGATCTTTGTGTCTCTCTTATATTTCAAGGATATGCCAAAATAATTTAACTTAAGAATCTGAATAGATATCACAGCAAAAATATATTTGGTCTGCATTTTCCATTGATAATATGTTTACAATCAGTACTAATTTACAGTCCAATTCAACCCACTAATTTTAACGTTAATGTAATGGTTGGGGCAATATCACTGGTATTCTATTTCAGGCAGTACAATCATTGTCACTATTAGATTGTAAAAAGGTTCACGTTCGGGAAAGCACAAATCAATCACTTCTAAATATCGATTCAAATTTTAGAACATAGACCAATCCAGCACAGCACAGTCTGAAGAGGGTCTCGACCCGAAATGTCACCCATTCCTTCTATCCAGAGATGCTGCCTGCCCGCTGAGTTACTCCAGCTTTTTGTCTCTATCTACAGCACAGGAAAGGCACTCTTCAGCCCACAATGTTGGTGCCGAACATGATGTCAAGTTAAACTGATCCCATCTGTCTGAACATGATCTATTCGCTGCACTTCTGGGTGCCTACCTAAAAGCCTCTTAAACTCCACTATCGTATCTGCCTCCATCACCACTCCTGGCAATGTGTGCCAGGCCCCCACCACTCACTGTCATAAAACTTGCCCTGCACATCCCCATTACACTTACCCCCTCTCATCTTATAGCTACGCCCTCTAGTGTTGGACATCTCCACCCTGGGATAAAGGTTCTGACTGTCTACCCTATTTATGCCTCTTAAGATTTTAAATACTTCTATCAAGACACCCTTCAACCTCTGACGTTCCAGAGAAAACAATCCAAGTTTATCCAACCTTCTCTTGTCGCTGAAACCCACTAATCCAGGCAGTATTCTGGTAAATCTCTGCACCATCTCCTAAGTCTCCAGATCCATCCTGTAATGGAGTGATCAGAACTGCATGCAATACTCCAAATACATCATTCAAAAATAACTTTGCTGGTGAAAGTACCTCATCATATGAAACAATCTTGTGTGGCTAAACTCAAAGTGCTGGAGTAACTTAGTCCGTCAAGCAGCATCTGAAGAGGGAATGGAGAGGTGATGTTTTGGGTTGGTACCCTTCTTCAGTGATTGAAATGGTGGGGGGGGGAAGGAACAACGCAAGAGACCCAGGTTCGATCCCAAATGGGTGCTGTCTGTACAAAGTTTGTACATTCTCACTGTGACTGCGTAGGTTTTCACCGGGTGCTCCGGTTTCCTCCCATACTCCAAAGCCAAACAGGTTTGTAGGTTAATTGGCTCCAGTAAAATTGTAAATTGTCCCTAGTGTTTAGAATAGTGCTAGTGTATGGGGTTATTGCTAGTGGGCTGAAGGGATTGGTAGATAGAGGGGTAAAGAAGGCATATGGTATGCTTGCCTTTGTAGGTTAGGGCATTGAGTATAAGAGTCAGGGCATTATGTTGCAGCTTTATTGGAGTTGGGTTGGGCCTTATTTGGAGAACTGTGTGCAGTTCAGGTTGCCCCATTACACAAAGGTTGAGGAGGTTTTGGAGAGCGTGCAGAAGAGGGTTACAAGAATGATGCCTGGATTAGTGGGTTTTAGCCATGAGGAGAGGTTGAACAAACTCAAATTGTTTTCCCTGGAACATTGGAGGTTGAGAAGAGACCTGGTAGAAATATTTAAAATTATGGGAAGCGTCGATAGATAGGGTAGATAGTCGGAGCCTTTTTTCCCAGGGTGGAAATGGTAAGGACTCGAGGGCATCGCTTTAAGGTGAGAAGGGCAAGTTTTGAAGGACCAAGTTTACTACATAGACGAGAGTGGTGGGTGTCTGAAACGCACTGCCAGGGGTGGTGGTGGAGGCAGGTAGAATATGACATTTAAAGGGCATTTAGAGAAGGGATGTAGAGATGCAGGGAATGGAGCAAGGCAGGCAGCAGAGATTAGTTTAACTTGGCATCTTGTCCAGCACGCATGTTGAGGGCCAAAGGGCCTGCTCTGTGCTGCACTGTTCTAAGTTCCATTCTGTAACACGGGCACCAGGTTGAATTGTCCTTGGAACAGTCCCAGCAGAGCAGTGAAGCCTCAGTCAGTGCAAAGAGACTGGGGGGCAGACATACAGAAACTGAACTTTACACAGTGATACAAGATGTAAAAATTTGTCTGAGCTCCACAGTAGACGTGAACTGAGATAAAACGTCTCTCCAACAACCTTACTGCAGTAAACTGGTCTGAAATGTTTCATTGTTTGGACTTTAGAGATACAGCGTGGAACAGAGTCTGTGGTGACCAGCGATCACCCCGTACACTAGCACTATCTGACATACTGAGGACAATTTACAATTTTACAATTAAAGACGCTTGACTTTATTCTTGAGCTACTCAATTGTCTTCTCCAATTTTTTTTCACAGAGAGGGTGGTGGGTAAATGGAACAAGCTGCCGGAGAAGGTAGATTCAAAATGCTGGAGTACTTCAGCGGGTTAGGCAGCATCTCTGGAGAAAAGGAATAGGTGACATTTCGCATGAGAGTCAGGGGAGAGGGAAACTAGAGGTATGAAAAGATACAAAGAACAAATGAATGAAAGGTATGAAAAGAACAAATCAAAGCCAGGAAAGATGATCAAGGAAAGGAAGACCCACAATGGTCAATTGTTGGCTGTGGAGAAGGTGATAACGAGTGGATAAAAAAACAATGAAACTAAGCAGGGCGAGAGTGAAGTAGTAAGACAACTCGGGTGGGAGAGGAACGGAGAGAGAAGGTAGTTGAGACAGGTTTAAAAGACAATATTTAAAAGACACTTGGATAGATACATGGATGGGAAAGGTTTAGAGGGACATAGGTCAAATGCTGGCAGGTTGGACTAGTATAGATGGAGCATTGTGGTCAGCATGGACAAGTTGGGCCGAAGGAACTGTTTCCATCCAATGACTCTATGACTCCATAAAGGCCACTGTGTCGTCAAGAGTCCCAATCGGATGTGAACAGCAACCGCCATCACAGCAACTTGACACCAGCAGCAACAATGAGTCAGGAACTTTGGCAGCAACATGTGAACAACACAAGACAGCTGCTTCAAACCATTAGGCCCCCATCACCCAGATCAGGATCGGTGGAAATTACAGACTGGATGTGGGAGAAAACACCCAGTGAATGAGTCATCAAGAATAGTGGCTGAAAGTGGGGAGAGGATCGCAAAGGAAGAATGAAACACAAGTTAAACCTCTCAGCTTTTTCCATCCACGTCGATGCTTATCTATTAATAATACAGATGGAAGAGGGATTGCAAAACCTCTCCCCAGAGCAAAACAAGAGAAACAGGGAACTGCAGATGCTGGTTAAAACACAAAAGGACACCAAGTGCTGGAGTAACTCAGCAGGTCAAGCAGCATCTCTGGAGAACATGGATAGGTGATGTTTCGGGTCAGTACAGTTCTGCGGTTTCGACCCGAAACATCACCTATCCATAAGTCAGACACAAAGTGCTGGAGTAACTCAACGTGTCAGGCAGCATCTCTGGAGAAAAAGAATGGGTGAAGTTTGATGGATGAAGAAGGGTACCGACCTGAAATGTCACCCATCCCTTTTTCTGCAGAGATGCTGCCTGGTGCACTGAGTTAGTCCAGCACTTTGTGTCTATCTTTGGTTTAAACCAGCATTATCAGTTCTTTGCTTCTACATTACCTATCCATGTTCTCCAGAGATGCTGCCTGATCTGCTGAGTAACTCCAGCACTTTGTATACTTTTCTGAACAATTCATTGATAATAATTGCACCAAAAAAGCAAATATCTTCAGGCACATTTCCCCCAGTTGATGTTTCAGGTGAAGTTACAAGTATTCCTTTACATCATGTTGCAGTTATACTGGAATTGTTTCCATGTTTAGAATGTGGTCAACACACTGGAATAAGAAGAAAGCTTGCCCATTGGTCCACTACATTACAGGATTATATTCAGCAGAGCTTTAAAGAAACACATCTGCAAATAGGTTTACTTAAAATGATGTTTCTGGCAGCACAGTAACACAGCTCATCGAGCCGCTGCCTCACAGCGCCAGAGACCCGGTTCGATCTTGAACTCGGGTGCTGTCTGTGTGTGGAGTTTGCACGTTCTCCCTGTGACCGCATGGGTTTCAATAGACAATAGGTGCAGGAGTAGGCCATTCAGCCCTTCGAGCCAGCACCGCCATTCAATGCGATCATGGCTGATCACTCTCAATCAGTACCCCGTTCCTGCCTTCTCCCCATACCCCCTCACTCCGCTATCCTTAAGAGCTCTATCCAGCTCTCTCTTGAAAGCATCCAACGAACTGGCCTCCACTGCCTTCTGAGGCAGAGAATTCCACACCTTCACCACTCTCTGACTGAAAAAGTTCTTCCTCATCTCCGTTCTAAATGGCCTACCCCTTATTCTTAAACTGTGGCCCCTTGTTCTGGACTCCCCCAACATTGGGAACATGTTTCCTGCCTCTAATGTGTCCAATCCCCTAATTATCTTATATGTTTCAATAAGATCCCCCCTCATCCTTCCAAATTCCAGTGTATACAAGCCCAATCGCTCCAGCCTTTCAACATACGACAGTCCCGCCATTCCGGGAATTAACCCAGTGAACCTACGCTGTACGCCCTCCGGTTTCCTCTAGGTGCTCCGGTTTCCTGCCACATCTCAAGGACGTGCGAGTTTGTAGGTTAATTGGCCTCTGTATATTGCCCCTTGGGTGCAGGGAGTAGATGAGAAAGTGGGATAATGTTGAACTAGTGTGAACGAACGATTGATGGTCAGAGTAGAGTCGGTGAGTCTGTTTCGATGATGTGTCTTTCAATCAATCAAGAAAACTATAAGATCTTCCTTCTGGGCAACAAAATGAAGAATAAAACTATCTTTGCAACTTTCATGACCTCAACAGGGACATTGCAGCCTGTGCTATTGAAGGGAGCTCACCACTGAAATGAAATAACTGTTCTAACTAAGCAGTGCAGAGATGCAGCAAAGGTATCAGTTTTGTTGATATTGACTATTGGTCAGATATGTAGGAGAATTCACCTGTTTTTATTTTAAAAGGTGCCTCAATATATTTTGCAGCACCTGGTCGCCCCATTACAGGATGGTGTGGAGGCTTCAGAAAAGGGTGCAGAAGAGGCTTTACCAGAATGTTGTTTAATGAAACAAGTTCACTTGCCATGGGTCAGGCATTGAAGATGGTGCAATCAAGTGACACAATGTCAGAGATTGAAAATTATTATAAATTGAGATTTTAAAAGAACATACCTAGTCTTTTAGAGTAGTGCGATAGAACCAACTGCAATTCCAGTTGCCCACCATTCATGCAGTTCCAACTACTGGTCACAATTGGTGATGTTTAAGAAATGGATCAAAAATGGGTGAAGATTGAATGATTGAAAGATACAGCATGGAAACAGGCCCTTCGACCCACTGAGTCCATGCTGACCATCGATCACCCATTTGCACTAGTTCTATGTTATCTCACTTTGGCATCTACTCCCTACACACTCGGGTTAATTTATAGAGGGCAATTAACCTACAACCCCACATGTCGTTGACTTTAGAGTTTAGAGATACTGCGTGGAAACAGACCAAGGTACAAACTCTGTACAGACAGCACCCGTAGTCAGGATCAAACCCAGGTCTCTGGCGCTGTGAGGCAGCGACTCTACAGCTGCGCCAGTGTTTGGGATGTGGAAGGAAACCAGAGCACCCGGAGGAAACTCAGGGAGACCGTGCAAACTCCACAGAGACAGCCCTGGGGATCAGGATTGATATCGGCTCACAAGAGCTGTGCTGCCACAATTCAATCTAGGCTTCACGACGGTTCAGTTCTCAAGCATTGACTTGTGAGCTGTATTTAATCAAGCAGAACATGTTTCTGTGTGGGTGCGAGCCCATTAGGCCCACCACTGATCAGTCAAAATGATTGAAGATGGTTCAGTGGTTAATAGTGCTGTTAGTAATGCACACAGACCAGGAAAGTCTGCTTTAATCAATAGCTGGTGCTGTTGTGGTTGAGAAGTGATGATAACACAATAACTACATTAACCAGGCCTAGATGAGGGATGTTAAAATCAGTTATTAGTCCTACCTTTCCCCTATTATACTGCGGGGTCGTTGAGGTGTGATTTCCACTCAACGATCCCACAGTGCATTCCCAGTTTGAAAATTGCAGCAAATATGGTAATATCATCAATAACAGAGAATCGCTCCCGACAGATGAGGAGCAGACTTTTCAGTGTTGTCCTTCATGTTCAGATATGCCATTAACATTTAGGCACTAGGAACTGCAGATGCTGGTTTACATTTAAAAAAAGGCCCAACGTGCTGGAGTAACTATTGCTGACACACTGAGTTTTACTCCAAGCTTTTGTGTCTTTTTTTGACATTAAAGTTTATTGTCCAGCTTCAGACAGGAATGGACATAGAACATAGAACGGGCACAGCACAGATGCAAGCCCTTTGGCCCAAAAGGTCTGTGATGAACATGATGCCGAGATAAACTAATCTCATCAGCCTTAACCTTTCATTCCCTGTATCTCCCATGTGCCTATCTAAAAGCTTCTTCAACAGCATTATCGTATCTGCCTCCTCCACCACCACCCCTGGCAGCGTGTTCCAGGTCTCTGCCACCATCTGTGTAAAAAAAACATGTCCTGTGCCACTCCATTAAACATTGTACCTCTCACCTAAAAGCTAAGCCCTCTAGTTTCAGTATTTACCCCCTGGGGAAAGGATTATGGCAGTCCACCCTGTCTATGTCTCTCATTATTTCATGTACTTCTTTCAGGTCTCCCTTCAGCTGGAATATAGTTCCATGTGAATGAATTCTATGAGTAGATGAGTATCAGTCTGAAGAAAGGTCCTGACCCGAAATGTCACCTATCCATGTTTACCAGAGGTACTGCCAGACCCGCTGAGTTACCCCAGCACTTTGTTTCCTTCTATGAGTAGATCCTGTTCATGATGCTGGATGTATTTTTATTCTGGATTGGTGGAAAAACTGTAAATGCAAATGTACAGCTTTATGCAGTGGGAGCTCGTAGTTGAATAAAGATCAATACTTGCACTTGGATCTTGAGGTATAAGCAAGGGAGCAAAGCAAGGTAGCGCTGGAATGAGGAGACTCCATGTGTGCTGATCCCAGAAAAAGATCCACTATCATCCCATGTAATCGGCCCACCTTTTAAAGTCCCTTTCCCACTTGTAAATCTATCACCATTTCTAGATGTACAATATTTCTTTATGCTACAATGCTGAGAATCTATATTCTGCATTCTGGCAGTTATCTCTTCATTCCGCCCCATTGTACTTATGTTTGGCTTGATTGTATTCATATACAGTATTATCTGTAGAAACAAAGAAATGCAGATGGTGCTTTACACAAAAGGAATCAGAGTGCTGGAGTAATTCAGAGGGTCAAGCAGCATCTCTGGAGAATATGGATAGTTGACATTTCACGTCGGGACACTTCTTCAGACTGGAATAGTCTGAAGAAGGGTCCTGACCCGAAACGCCACCTATCCATGTTCTCCAGAGATGCTGCTTGACCCGTTGAGTTACTCCAGCACTTTTGAGTCCTTTTATAGTATCACCTGAATTGATCGGGAGGCACACAAACAAAAGCTTTTCATCATACCTTGGTACATGTGACAATAATAAACCTAAACCTCTACCTAAACTTCTCAATCAATACATATATATATATTCTAAAAAATTGAAAGCATTTCAATAAATACATTGCGACTTATTTAATTGATTTAGTGTAGCATGTTTCAAACTAAATTCAATCATAAGGTCATTTTTATGTCAGAAGACTGAAAGAAACAATTATGCAATTTAATACACTGAATTTTTAAAACCTTAAACAGATTACTAAGAACACTAATCTTGCCCAATATAATTGAGCGAATGGTGTCAACCGGAGAACAAAAATGATAATGAACCACTAACATCTTCACCGCCCATTGACTGAGATCTACCTGGAGGGCATTTCCTCAAATTATAGGCATTGAGCGTTAAAACCAAAACCAACTTTAATTTCTGTCGAGAGAAGGGCTACCATATAAAGCACTCGACAGCAACTTGTTCTATTTATTGTTGAAAGAGCAATGGTAATGCATTACAGGCTTATAATTTCACCTCCCTGCCAGGCCGAGTTTCTAAGACAATCCAACTGTTGGAACAGTTACTATTGTGAGTCTTTGCTGTTGGTCAATGTGTTTTTAAAAAAAAATCAACTCTTCAAAGAAAAAGTGCAATATATGGTAGATATAATTTCCCGACAATTTGTAATTTCCACGCCGGAATCGTCGGAATTTTCCTACTTTAAGAAGACACTAACTAACGTAAAAAGAAAGAAAGAAAAAAAAAATAGCACAATAAAGTAGTCACTTTCACTGTAGGGTTGATAAGTACAATGTCACCTTCACGTGAGGATAACACTCCCCAGGTCCTGGGGAGTAGAACAACTGACACAGGGTGTCTCGTTCGGCAGGAAGTACTCGTCCTCTCATCTGAGCGCGGAGTGGGATTGTCACTGAAGTCATGGAGAAGTCCGTGGATCTCTCGCCCTCCCTCCCAGTCTGTGTGAAGGCAAAGGGCCCACGAATGGGAACAAAAACGGGGATAAATTGGGGGATAAAAGGTAAATGAAAAAATGAAAACATTTTGCAACACAATGCCGAGATAGATCATGTACACTTTACACACTACAGTTAATTTGCCGAATCGTTTTTTTCTAGTTATCGACTTGATTACACTTCTAGGTTGCAAAATACATTCCATAGCACGTCTAATTATAGTCTGCCAACTCAAACGAATCATTTGCAGACAAAATATAAATATCTATTCAAGTAGGGAAACTAATGAAATTCAAATAAAGGCCACTTATATCTGTCATACAGTACTATTAGTCACACTATGTTTAGTTTAGTTTAGAGATAGCATGGAAATAGGCCCTTTGGCCCACCAAGTCCATGCTGACCCATTGGTCACTTATTGACACTAGATCGATGTTGTCTTATTTTTGCATCCACTCCCTACACAACAGGGATAATTTACAGAGGTCAATTAACCCACAAACCGACACGTCTTTGGGATATTTTGGAAAACACTAGCCACTAGTAGAAAGCCTACATGCTGACAAGGAGAATGTACAAGCTCCACACATAGACGTCACCCGAGGTCAGGATCGAACCTGGGTCTCTGACGCTGTGAGGCAGCAGCTCTACCAGGTGCGTCACTGTACTGCCCTGTTTTAAACCTGTGTTTGAGTTAGGTGCATGTGCCCAGCATGAGGAAGATTTCAAACTTAAGTACTGCACAGTTCAGAGAGTAGAGTGATGACAGGCGATTATTCGTGGTCTTGTTAAAAGCAAATTCATAAACCTGTGTCACTAACACAGATGTTACTTTTTCTTATCAATGAGAGATGAAAGTGAAGGGCAGCATTTGTGGAGGCCGTGGTAAAAATGCATGTGTTGTAAATCACACTGCCGTGAGTAGCTAACATCAAGCTCCAGTTCTGAGGGATTAATCGAAGGACGCAGAGGGAGGAACACACATCTTTTATTCCAGCAAAGACTCAGCTGCACCTTCAACGAGATATGATCAAAAAAAATTGCAGCTGAGATTTCGACATTATTCAATTTAAAGGTTTGGATAAAATTCTGTAAAATGTAAACATTCTACAGAATTTGTTACTTTTGATTGTTACTACTTATCTTATAAGCTACCAAAATTCACGATATTTCCATCTAACTTATTGCTACAATAATAAATTATACAAAACTAAACTAAACTAAACTGGGGCAGCACGGTGGCACAGCGGTAGAGTTGCTGCCTTATAGCGCCAGAGATCCAGGTTCGATCCTGACCACGGGTGCTGTCTGTAGGAGTTTGTACGTGCTCCAGTTTTCTCCCACACTCTAAGGATGTGCAGTTTTGGTAAAATTATAAATTTTAAAGTTCTGGTCGCCCTGTTACAGGAAGGATGTGGAGGCTTTGGAGAAGGTGCAGAAGACATTTACTGAACACTGCATGGACTAAAAGGTATTCGCTACAAGGACAAGCTTGGCCAAACTTGGATTGTTCTCTCTTGAGCATTAGAGGTTGAGGGGAGAACTGATGGAAACATATAAAACAAGATGGAAATGTCAAAGACTAGTGGGCAGAGGTTTAAGATGAGAGGGGCAGAGTTTAAAGGAGATGTGCAGGGCAAGTTTTTACACAGAGGGTGGTGGGTGCCTGGAATGTGCTGCAAGGGGTGATAGTGGAGGCAGATGTGATGTTTGAGGCTTTTAGATAGGCGCATGGATATGTAGGGAATGGAGGGATATGGATTACGTTCAGACGGAGCAGTAGTTTAATTTGGCATCATGTTCTGCATGGACATTGTGGGCCAAAGGGCCTGTTCCTGTGCTGAACTATTTTATGTTCTATGCTCTCACCAGTTCTGACTGGCAGATTCACTGGATAGCAGTGTGGAGCAGAGCTGCTGGTATCCTTCAATCCCCAACACTTGCCTGGTCCGAGCTCAGTACAAGGCAAGGATTGTACTTGATACTCTCATGGTCCAAATGGACAAAATCACTTCATCTGCAACATGGAGTCCTAGAGCCATGTCGCACGGAAACAGGCCCCTCGGCCCAACTCATCCATGCTGACCAAGAGGCCCCATCTAAGCTAGTCCCACGCACGTTCACTGAGCCATAGATATTTTTCCAATGCAGCTTTTCTGAATTCATCTTAAAACCATAAGACTATAAGACATCGGCTCAGAATTGGGCCATTCAGCCCATTGAGTCTGCTCCACTATTCGATCATGGCTGATCTATCTTTCCCTTTCAACCCCAATCTCCTGGCATCTCCCCGTTACCTTTGACGCCCTTACTAATCAAGAATCTGACAATCTTCGCTTTAAAAATACGCAGTGTCTTGGCCTCCACAGCTGTCTGTAGCAACTAATTCCACAGATTTGCCACCCTATGGCTAAAGAAATTCCATTCTCAAGGTACATCCTTTTATTCTGAGGCTGTGCCCTCTAGTCCTAAATTCTCACACGACTGGAAACATTCTGTCCTCATCCACTCTATCCAGGCCTTTCATTATTCAGTAGGATTCATCCTTCTCAACTCCAATGAGTACAGGCCCTGAGCCATCAAATGCTCCTCATGCGTAAACCCAATCATCCCTGGGATCATTCTCGTAAACCTCCTCTGGACCCTCTCCAAGCCAGCACATCCTTCCTCTGATATGGGCCCCAAAACTACTCACAATATTTCAATTGTGTCCTGAGAAATCGAAACCCCGAGAATTGTTGCTGTAGTTGCTGCCCCCTCTCGTTCAGGTTACCTGGCAGCCTGGCCTGCTGATGGGTACATACGGAGAACCCAGCTGGCACAAGACTCCCCATGCCACCAACTCACCTGGCTTAACAGTCCGAGATATTTTCACTTGTCCAACTGTCAGCACTTTGAATACTGAACTGAAAAAGGGCTCATCGTGCTTTAGAGTGGCTTCAATAGATTGGCTTCATTGTGCTTTAGAGTGGCTTCAATAGAGTGGCTTCAATAAAACATAGAACGTAGAACAGTACAGCACAGGACCAGGCCCTTCGGCCCACAAACGCTGTGCCCAATATGATGCCTAATCTTCTCTGCCTGCACATGATCCATATCCCTCCATTTCCCGCATATCCATTTGCCTATCTTTCCCTTTCGGACAAAGAGTCTCGACATGAAACGTCACCTATCCACATCCTCCAGGAATGCTGCCTGACCCGCTGAGTTTTTAGTTTAGTTTAGTTGAGAGAAACAGTGCGGAAACAGGCCCTGTGGCCCACCGAGTCCGCACCGACCAGTGGTCCCCACACACCAACACTATCCTACACATACTAGGGACAATTTAAACATACACCAATCCAATTTACCTACATACCTGTACGTCATTGGAGTGTGGGAGGAAACCGAAGATCTTGGAGAAAACCCACGCCGTCACGGGGAAAACGTACAAACTCCGTACAGACAGCACCCATAGTCAGGATTGAACTCAGGTCTCCGGCACTGCAAGGCAGCAACTCTACCGCTGCGCCATTGTGAACAGCGTGGCGTTACTCCAGCACTTTGTGTTCTAAGCCTATTTAAAAACCTATTAAACGCCACTATTGTATGTGCCGCCACCACCACCCTTAGCAGCACGTTCCAGGCACCTACCATGCTCTGTGTAAAAAACTTGCCCTGCATCTGAAAACTCCTTTAAATGTTTCTATTCAATGTATTTTTGCTCCCATGGCATTGTTGTGAAAAACCTTTTGCCAGCCCACGGAGAAAAACAGCAAATAATGTAAATTCAATGCTGTCTATTTCTAATGACACCTACTTTCCACCACAGAACATGTGGGCTGCAAAACCATCTGTGAGCTGAACTTTTGACAGTAATTAGAGAAAGATTCACGATGACAAGTTGCGATACATGAAGTTACCTACTTATTGGCAAACCTGCCCATCAAATCTTGCTGAGATGTGTTTGCAGTCTGTTAATTATGATTTATACAGAAATGGTTCTTTGAAATAAACCCCATAAATTGATTAATTGGAAGATGCAGCATAGGAGCAGGCCTGGGTCAGTGGAAAGGACCCGACCTGAAACGTCATCCATGTTGTCTTCCTGAGATGCTGCCTGACCGACTGAGTCACTCCAGCACTTTGCATTTTACCATGGAAATAGGCCATTCGGCCCACTGAGTCAACACCAACCATCGATCACCCACACACATGAGTTCTATGTTATCCCACTTTCTCATCCATTCCCTACACTCTAGGGCCGATTTATAGAGGACAATTAACCTACAAACCCGTATGTCTTTAGGATGTGGGAGGAATCCCAGAGCACCCGGACGAAACCCATGCGGTCACAGGGAGAACGTGCAAACTCCACACAGACAGCACCCGAGGTCAGGATCAAACCTGGGTCTCTGATGCTGTGAGGCAGTGGCTCTGCCAGTTGCTCCAGTATGCTGCACAGTTTCTCTTGGCTATTTCTGGTGACTAATGAGTGAGTATCTGTTGACTAGTTACCGTTTATTACCTGTGGTTTCTGACAACGTTGACATTTCAGAATGTGACATGAAATGATTAGGGAAATGATAATGAAAGTCTTGGTCTAGCTAATTGAAGGGCTGTGCTGGTGGACATTTGTGCCTGCCCAATTGTACTAAAGCTTTGCTTTGGTAAGTTGTGCTGAAGATTTTCTCTTTACATTAGGAATGAAAAATATTGCACTCCCTCATCCAACAGTAGATTTCTTGGCTCAGTTCAGTTATATGGTACAGATCTCGTGACATTTTTCCTTCCCAAGTGGCCTTTTCAAGAAAACAGGGTGTCCAAATAGACTTAATAAGATCAGATTGAATAAACAAAGTGGGACCCACACAGCCGAGTTCCTCACTGGTACTGACCTCCCCACCATCGAAGGGATATATAGCTGCTGCAAGTAAGAATTTAATTGTTCTGTGGTCGGTATATATGACAATTTAGTTTAGTTTAAAGATGGAACTGAAACAGGTCCTTTGGCCCACTAAATCCACACCGACCATTAATCACCGTTCACATTGATTCTATGTTATCCCACTGTCGTGTCCACTCCTTACACACTAGGGGCAATTTACGGAGGGCCAATTAAACTGTAAACTCGAATGTGGGTGGAAACTGGAGGCACCCAGAGGAATCCCATGTGATCACAGGGAGAACGTGCAAACTCCACACAGACAGCACCCGAGGATCAGGATCAAACCAGGGCCTCTGGCGCTGTGAGGCAGCGGCTCTACCTGCTGTGCCACTGGTTAAACACTCCTGACTCTTGACATGATGGCCGAATGCCCTAGATTTCAGCTGAAAATTGACAAGAGCGTATTTTCACCTGGAACGGGTAGCCAATAGGTGCAGGAGTAGGCCATTCAGCCCTTCGAGCCAGCACCGCCATTCAATGCGATCATGGCTGATCACTCTCAATCAGTACCCCGTTCCTGCCTTCTCCCCATACCCCCTCACTCCGCTATCCTTAAGAGCTCTATCCAGCTCTCTCTTGAAAGCATCCAACGAACTGGCCTCCACTGCCTTCTGAGGCAGAGAATTCCACACCTTCACCACTCTCTGACTGAAAAAGTTCTTCCTCATCTCCGTTCTAAATGGCCTACCCCTTATTCTTAAACTGTGGCCCCTTGTTCTGGACTCCCCCAACATTGGGAACATGTTTCCTGCCTCTAATGTGTCCAATCCCCTAATTATCTTATATGTTTCAATAAGATCCCCCCTCATCCTTCTAAATTCCAGTGTATACAAGCCTAATTGCTCCAGCCTTTCAACATACGACAGTCCCGCCATTCCGGGAATTAACCTAGTGAACCTACGCTGCACGCCCTCAATAGCAAGAATATCCTTCCTCAAATTTGGAGACCAAAACTGCACACAGTACTCCAGGTGCGGTCTCACCAGGGCCCGGTACAACTGTAGAAGGACCTCTTTGCTCCTATAATGCAAGAGCAATTGAAAAAGTTACTTTTGCCCAATTATGCAAGGACAAAAGAATAAAGCAAAGAGAACAAATAGAGCCAAATAGAATCTTGTCCATGCTGACCAAGATGACCCAACTAAGCTAGTTCCATTTGCTCACATTTGGCCCATATCCCTCTAAACCTCTCCTATCTATGTACCCGTCCAAATGTCTTTAAATGCTGTTATTGTAGCTGCCTCAATGACCTCCTCTGGCAGCTCGTTCCACATATCCACCACCCTCAAAGTTAGAAGTTGCCCCCTCAAGTTTGTGTTAAATTTTTCCACTCTCACCTTAAACCTATGTCCCCTGGTTCTTGATTCCCCCGAAGCTGGGTAAAAGACCTATCAATGCCCCTCGTAATTTGATACACCTCTATAAGATCATCCCTCAGTCTCCATCGCTCCAAGGAAAGAAGTCCCACCTTGTCCAATCCTTACTTTCGCTCAGCCCCTCGACTCTTGGCAATATCCTTGTAAATCTTTCTTGCATTCTTCCCAGCTTAATGACATCCTCTCTTCAGCAGGGTGACCAAAACTGAACACAATACTCCAAATGCGGCCTCACCAATGCCTTGTACAACTTCTACACTCATGTGACACTGAAGTATTGATTCAATTCTTTTGACTGAAATTGTGCTGAAATTGACTTAAGTACAGGAGGCACAGAGACATTGACTACCAGAATGATGAACCTAATATTACTGAAGTGCTTATTAAAATTGCAAGATCAGTTCTTTAAAGCAGATTTCTGCCAACAGTTTAGCTTATAAACATTCTTTGATAATGTCTCCAAATTATATACGTTGACTCTACTGGTTTAATATATGACTAGACTGAAATTATACATAGAATAAAAGTTACAACTTTCCAACCAACTGATTGTTCTTAGCTAACAGCAGTAATTTTGCACAGCTGGAAGCACTCGATGGTTTTGAACGGATTAGTGGAATTATCATTCAAAGAATATTGAAATATTAAAAGAGCTGGACTTAAAACTTGAAGTGTAATAAACCACAGTAGACTAATCTGCTAAACAGTACTTGTTCTCTCTGTTCATCCAAAACACATGATGTAGATACTCCAAAACTGGGGAATGTGAACAATTAACTCGTGCATTGTGTAGATACATGGAACTGCAGATGCGCTTTTACAAAAAAAAGACACAAAATGCTGGAGTAACTCAGTGTGTCGGGAAGAATGTCGCCTATCCATGCTCTCCAGAGATGCAGCCTGACCTGCTGAGTTACTCCAGCACTTTGTGTCTGTTTTTAATCTCTTTTTAGTCTTTTTTTTTTAATCGCAAGAAGATCTAGCTTCTTCATCCTTCAGTCAGCGATGTGACTATATCTTTCCAGTGCTCTCCGGAGCACAATGCATCTACTGGGAGAAACTCCACTGTTCTCAGTGACTACCCACCGGGATGAGTGAAAATCACAAGAGGTTTTTAGACAGGCACATGGATGTGCAGAAAATGGAGGGATATGGATCATGTATATGGCAGAGGAGATTAGTTTATCTTAGCATTGTGATCGGCATTGACATTGTAGTCAGAAGGGCCTGTTCCTGAGCCTTACATTCCGCAGTCTAAGCAAACAAACTGTCCCTTCAGACTCATTCCAATTTTCATCTTCTTTGCCTAATGGTCCAATGGTACTTTACAGGTACCTAGATACAGTGATTTTTTTTTGTTTTGCACACACTTCAGTAAAATCTTACTATACATTAGCACAAGCATACATAGTAGAAGAGTGTAACTGTAGTGTAAGATCGGCAACTTGATCGCCCGAGAGCAAAGGAGATTATAAAAAATGGTGGTTACAGCCCGGTCCATTGTGGGTACTGACCTCCCAACCATTGAAGGGATCTACTTGAGGTGCAGCCAGTATCATCGAGGACCCACATCACTCTGGCAACACTCTCATTTCATCCCAGCCATCGGAACTAAGGTACAGGAGCCTGAAAACCGCGACCACCGGGTTCATGAACAGCATCTTCCCCACAACCATCAGGCTCTGTGAACACCATACAACACCAACTCAACTCTGAACTTTGGACTTTCTTTGGGTGCCCTCAGCACTTGAAGTTTTTTTTCCCCCACTAGTATTGGGGCTATTACATTTATTAATGTATATGTTTATGAAATGTTATCTATGATTGCTGTGTTTACAGGCCTGTCAAGCTTCTGCAAGTAGGAATTTCATTGGTGCATTTTGTTGGTGCATTGACAATGAAACACTCTTGACTCTGGACTCTTGAGCTCAGGTTCACGTCTTATCGGACAAACTCCCAACTGCACGCGGCCGGTGAACAGCCCTTAAAATATACACTTTTCATTACTTGTAAAAGCAAAAAAGACTGCAAATATAGTAGGATTAAAATGAACAAATATATATCTGAAAAGTAAAGGAGATACGAAGAATTACACTTTTCCAAAAAGGAGACAAAGTGCTGGAGTAACACAGAGGGTTAACTAAGAGGCAGCATCTCTGGAGAACATGGATAAGTGTTGTTTATAGATTGGGATCAGACTGAAGAAGGGTCCCAGCCTGAAACATCATCTATCCACGTTCTCTAAAGATGCTGGCAGACCCAGCACTTTGTGCCTTTTCCCAAAAAGTTAACCTGCCTTATCCTTTGACAGACCTGTTGGATTTTTTTTAACATTCACTTGTGGCTTTTGACCCTGTTTTTATGGTTTGGCATTTTAGGGGGTTGTCTGACTTGCAACTAAGACCCGACAGCAGGAGATTGGTTGGCATGGCAGTTCTGGTGAGCTGTTATGCCAAGTGATTTACTGGTGGTATGGGGTGGGGAGGGTCTGGAGATGTCGTGGGTGGCATTTTCATGCCCAGGTAGGGGTGTGAATGGCAGGAAGTTGCCACCTCGAGATATCCCAATTTCTTTAGATAGAAGGCAGCAAAATCATGCCATTAGATTGTATTAATATAAGCAACATGGCAGCGTACTTGACCCCATAGACAACTAAAACAGACACAACATGCTAGAGTAACTCAACAGATCAGGTGGCATCTCTGGAGAACATCAATAGGTGACATTTTGTTTCGGGACCCATCTACAGACTGATTTGAAACATCACCTAGCCATCATCCAGAGATGCTGCCTGGTCTGCTGAATTACTCCAGCACTTTGTGTCTTTTTTTTTGTTGCAAACCAGCATCTGCAGTTCCTTGTTTCTACCCAGCTCAAACCATGAAGCTGTTGACCATCTCTACAGCTGCTATGTTGAAGAGGACATAGCAAGGGGTGCGTCCGTAATGTCGGCAAATTTGGAGATAATGTATGCACAGAAAGAAACAACGTTGTAACAAATGAGTGGTAAATGTGATTTTTTTAAAAGACACAAAGTGCTGGAGTAACTCAGTGGGTCAGACAACATTTCTGGAGAACACGGATAGGTGATATTTCGGGTCAGGACCCTTCTTCAGTCTGATTTGAAACGTCAGCTATCCATATGCTCTAGAGATGCTGCCTGACCCGCTGAGTTACTCCAGCACTTTGTGTCTTTTTTTCCTAAACCAGCATCTGCAGTTCTTTGTATCTACCATAGACTTGAGCACCTGGGCCGAACTGGGCCAATCAATAATTATCCATATATTCATAATGATTCTAATTTTAGTTTAGAGATACAGCATGGAAACAGGCTCTTCAACCCACTGAGACCGTGCCAACCAATGATCACACTAGTTACATGTTAGACCATTCTACACACTAGGGGCAATTTACAGAAGCCAATTAACCCATAAACCTGTACGTCTTTGGAATGTGGGAGGAAGCCGGGGCATTCGGAGAAAACCCCCAGGGAGAACATACAGACTCCGTACAGTCAAGATCGAACCCGGGTCTACCGCTGTGCCACTGTGCTGCCCTCATTCTAATGAGCAAATGATACAGATAATGGCTTCTATGAATCATAATAGCCTGCTAACGTCTATCCCAGCACAATTATTGTATCTGCATTTCCCTGTTAACATTCACATATTGACAGAAATTCGAGCAACTCCTTCTACCTAACTGCTATATCCAGTTCACAGTCCACAAATTTAATTTCACAAAGATTTTACCACTTCTGGGTTTTGCTGAAGGAATGTGTAAATGTTCCTCGATATCACGTCCGGGTTAAAACACGTTCACGTTTGCATAGTTAACTTAGTTGCTTTTTAGGCTTGATGCTTTGGCGGCTAGGAACTAATTACCACTCCACTGGTTGCCCCCACTGGCATGCTCCACTGCAACCTCTCTGCTGGCTCTCCCTCCACTGGCACCCCCCCACTGGCACTTTGTCCACTGGCACTTGCTCCACTGCAACCTCTCCAATGGCTCTCCCTCCATTGGAACTGCCTTCATTACAACTCCCCCACTGCAACCTCTCCACTGGCTCTCCCTCCACTGGCACTCCCTATACTGGCACTTTGTCCACTGGCACTCCCTCTACTCATGCTCCCATCACTGCAACCTCTCCACTGGCTCTCCCTCCACTGGGTATAGCCTGCGTGTGGAGTTTGCACGTTCTCCCTGTGACTGCGTGCGTTTACCTCCGGGTGCTCCAGTTTCCTCCCACATCATAAAGGAAGTGTGGGCTGGTAGGAGATACTGGAGATTGGTCTCAGTCTAACTGCCCCTAGCATGCAGGGAGTGGTTGCGGAAGTGGGATAACATAGAACTAGTGTGAACGGTGGATCGATGGTCGGCGTGGACCTGGTGGGCCGACGGGGCTGAGGCCATGCTGTGCCTCTAAAGGAGATCTAAGGAGCGAGAGGAGCAAGGTCGGGAAAGGGTGATGGTTCTGGTGGCCAGAGAATGGGAGGTGATAGAGGACATGTGAGAAAAGGAGACAGCTCTAATGTCACTGCACCCAGGACTCTCTGACCAAACCTCTAGCAACCTTTATGACATCGCTTTGCAACCGAGCGTTTGGAAACCTTTTGGAATCGGAATTTTTTGATGAGATATCCTGTGAGGAAAATAAATTGGAAATCCTAAAAGCTGACGTGGAGGTAAGATGGCTTTAAAAATAAATTGAATTCCAAACTGTCTTGGCAATGCCTCTATCATCATATCATATCATATATCTACAGCCGGAAACAGGCCTTTTCGGCCCTCCAAGTCCGTGCCGCCCAGTGATCCCCGTACATTAACACTATCCTACACCCACTAGGGACAATTTTTACATTTACCCAGCCAATTAACCTACATACCTGTACGTCTTTGGAGTGTGGGAGGAAACCGAAGATCTCGGAGAAAACCCACGCAGGTCACGGGGAGAACGTACAAACTCCTTACAGTGCAGCACCCGTAGTCAGGATCGAACCTGCGTCTCCGGCGCTGCATTCGCTGTAAAGCAGCAACTCTACCGCTGCGCTACCGTGCCTCTATGTTCTTTTGCGACACAGAATGAAGTCCAATTTCACACCAGCGTGTTAGAACGTGTGCATGAAGGATTGCTCTTACCGGGCCAGGCTGTTGACTGGATGAATCGCAGGCAAGGGAGACCAAGTCCTTGAGAGGATCCTGAGGATTGAGATGAGGTGGGAACCGGATCGTTGTGTGGGGGAAGTAGCCGGAAGCACTCTGGGGAAGGATGGAAGTTGTTGGAAAATGCAACGATGAAGAGGCGTGCGGGCTTCTTGATGCGAGACCTACACATACACAGAAGAACACATTCAACTTCGAAACTTTTTGAAGGAAAAAAACAAACAATTGAAGTTCATTCAAGATAGACACAAAATACTGGAGTAACCCATGTGGCCAGGCAGCATCGCTGGAGGAAAAGAATAGGTGACGTTTTAGGTTTGGACCCCTCTTCACATTGTGTCTAACTTCGGCGTAAACCAGCACCTGCAGTTCCTTCCAACAGAAGTTTATTCAAATTTTGAATTTTTAAGGTTTTGTTTAGTTTAGAGATAGTTTATTGTTTGCTATTCGCCATCACTAGACATCATATCAGTTTAGTTTTATTTAGTTTAGAGATACAGCGCAGGAACAGGCCCTTTGGCCTACAGAGTCCACGTTGAACAACAATCACCTATTGGCACCAGTTCGCTGGTTCAATGGTTCAATGTTTCTTTATTATCACATGTACATTGTACGACGCACAATGACATTATTTTTTTTGCATACAGTTCAGCTTCAGCGGTTGCATAATGTACAGCAGTTTGCACTTTTATGGTCTGGTTACATAGTAATATCAATAATTTATTGCATTGTTGATGTTTTTTTATTTGTTATATTGTTCCATTACTGTTCTTGTAAAGCTGTAGCAAATAATAATTTCATTGTTCCATTCTTGATGTATGTGACAATTAAACACTTTTGACACTTGGAATGAGGATACAAATTATATTTTTTTGAAAGTTTTTTTCAGTTGATTCTCATTCCCACAAGTATAATTCCATCACATAAGAATCAGGAGCAGGGCAATTGAATCTGATCTTCCAATCTACCCTGTTGCAGCCCTTGCACATTTTCTTATCTGCACTTTCTCTGAGGCTGCAACACTATATTCTGCCTTCTGATTCGCTTCTCATTTTGCCCTTCCAGTTGTGGTCATGTATTGTATGATAGCACTCACAAACGGAATGATCTGCCTGCAAAACAGGTGACAATAGTAACCAAATGCCAACATCAATGGACCATTGAAAATGCTTAGAAACATAGAAAATAGATGCAGGAGTAGGCCATTCAGCCCTTTGAGACAGCACCGTCATTCAATGTGATCATGGCTGATCATCCACAATCAGTACCCCGTTCCTGCCTTCTCCCCATATCCCTTGATTCTGCTGGCCCTAAGAGCTCTATCTAATTCTCTTTTGAATTCATCCAGTGAATTGGCCTCCACTGCCTTCTGAGGCAGAGAATTCCACAAATTCACAACTCTCTGGGTGACAAAGTTTTTCCTCATCTCAGTTCTAAATGGCCTACCCCTTATTCTTAAACTGTGCCCCCCTGGTTCAGGACTAACCCAACATTGGGAACATGTTTCCCGCATCTAGCTTGTCCAATCCCTTAATAATTTTATGTTTCTATAAGATCCCCTCCCATCTTATATTCCAGTGAATACAAGCCCAGTCATTCCATTCTTTCATCATATGACAGTCCCACCATCCCAGGAATTAACTTGGTGAACCTAAGCTGCACTCCCACAAAAGCAAGAATGTCCTTCCTCAAAATTAGGAGACCAAAACTGCACACAATATTCCAGGTGTGGTCTAACCAGGGCCCTGTACAACCGCAGAAGGACCTCTTTGCTCTTATACTCAAATCCTCTCGTTATGAAGGTCAACATGCCATTAGCTTTCTTCACTGCCTTCTGTACCTGCATGCTTACTTTCAGTGACTGATGTACAAGGACACCCAGGTTTCGTTGCACCTCTCCTTTCCCTAATCTGACAGCATTCAGATAATGGATAACAGGCCTTCCTGTTCTTGCCACCAAAGTGGATATCCTCACATTTATCCACATTATACTGCATTTGCCATGCATCTGCCATGCATCTGCCCACTCAGCCAACCTATCCAATTCACCCTGCATCCTCATAGCATCCTCATTGCAGTTCACTCTGCCACCCAGTTTTGTGTCATCTGCAAACTTGGAGATGTCACATTTAATTCCCTCGTATAAATCGTTAATATATATTATAAATAACTGGGGTCCCAGCACCGATCCTTGCGGCACCCCACTAGTCACTGCCTGCCATTCTCAAAAGGACCCGTTAATTCCCACTCTTCGCTTCCTGTCTGCCAACCAGTTCTCTATCCATGTCAATGCCCTACCTCCAATACCATGTGCTCCAATTTTGCACACTAATCTCTTGTCAGGGGCCTTGTCAAAGGCTTTTTGAAAGTCTAGACACACCACATCCACTGGCTCTCCCTTCTCCATTCTACTTGTTACATCCTCAAAAAAATTCCAAAAGATTAGTCAAGCATGATTTCCCCATCATAAATCCATTCTGACTTTGACCGATCCTGTCACTGCTTTCCAAATGCACTACTGTAACATCTTTAATAAGTATAGTATAAAAAGCAATTTTGTCCAGATAAACACAGTAGTCACAATGATGACAGAGGTTTATTTGCACTCCTATCAATGGTGGATCGATATGTTTGAGTCAACAGAGCAAATAGGGGAACCAAAAGAAAGATTTGTAGTCATTTGAGTTATACAGCATGAAACCAGGCCAACCTCGCCATGTTGACCTATGCCCCCTTGTTTAGCTTAGTTGAGTTGAGTTTAGTTTAGTTTAGCTTAGTTTCATTTAGAGATATGGTGTGGCAACAGGCTCTTCGGCCCACTGAGTTCACATTGACCATCAATCACCCATATGCTAGTTCTTGGTTACCCCACTTTCTCATCTTACATACTAGGGGCAATTCACAGAACCCAATTAACTAACAAACCTGCTCATCTTTGGAATGTGGGAGGAAACCTGAGCACCCAGCGACAACCCACACGGTCACAGGGAGAATGTACAAACCCCACACAGACAGCACCTGTAGTTAGGATCGAACCCAGGTCTCTCCTATTCTGGGGAAAAAGACTGTGCATTTACCCTATCTATTCCCCTCATGATTTTATACACCTCCATAAGATCACCCCTCAGCCTCCTGCACTCCAAAGAATAGTGTGCTAGCCAACCTCTCCCATGTAGCACAGCCCCTTGAGTCAATGGAATGTTGTTGCTGGAGGGTCCTAGAGAAGTGACAGCTCTGACTTTCACTCCATGCCATGCCTCGAAGCTGTCCTTCCTGTCACTGTAGAATTTCTGGCATTTTGTAAATTTCCCCGGTGTGGGACGAATAAAGGAATATATTATCATTATTATTATTATTTAGTTTCCCCCATAGAGCCTAAACAAAAGCCAGAACTTTGACCGCCCACCTCAGGCTGCTCCTGTTTCATTGGACTTCAATTGGCATTGACCCAAGGCAAGTACTCTAATGACTGTTCAGCATTAATGATTGCAGACAGCACTCAGCCTTAATGCAGTCACATAATTTGAAGCAGAAGACTGTTTAAAAGAGTACAGGGGCTTCCTGGGTTACAGGGTTGGATTCGTATTGGTTTATTATTGTCACCTGTACCAAACGTACAGTGAAATGGTGTTGCCGTGTGGTATCCAGTTAAATCGGATAACAAGAAAGCAATCGAGCCAAACTCAAGTTCAATAGGTAGAGCGAAGAGAAAAATATCAGAAACCAGTTTCTCAACATTAAAGTGTAACAGTTTCAGAGAAAGAGTCCAATGACCGCAATGAGGAGAATGGGGACAATGCCCTAACTTGTCGGAGGAACGTTTATAAGTTTGATAACAGCGGTAAAGAATCTGGTGGTGTGGGCTTTTCAGCTTTTGTATCTTCTTCCCAATGGGAGAGGGGAGAAAAGGAAATGATTGGGGTGAAAAAGGTTTGTGATTATGTCGACTGCTTTCTCGTGGCAGTGTGAAGCGTAGATGGAGTCAATGATAGGGAGTTCAGTCTGCATGATGGACCGGGCTACATCCACAACTCTCTGTAAGATGACATAACTTAAGGCAATCTGCCTCCACCAAAGGCATATTTCGAGGTAGTATCATTAAAAACAAAATGTTTTCTGATATCAATTTAGTTCAGTTTAGTTTATTGTCAAGTGTTAGCAGCTTATATTGCACGCTGACCAGTCAGCGGAAAGACAATACATGATTACAATTGAACCACTTACAGTGCATCGATACATTATATGGGAATAACGTTTAGTGCAAGGTAAAGCCAGCAAAGTCCGATCAAAAGTAGTCCGAGGTTCAACAATGAGGTAGATAGTAGTTCAGAACTGCTCTTTTGTTGTGGTAGGAAGATCTCACACAAGAGATTAGTGTGCAAAATGAGAGCACATGGTATTGGAGGTAGGGTGTTGACATGGATAGAAAACTGGTTGGCCGACAGGAAGCAGAGTAGGAATTAACGGGTCCTTTTCAGAATGGCAGGCAATGACTAGTGGGGTGCCGCAAGGCTCAGTGCTGGGACCCCAGTTACTTACAATATATATTAACGATTTAAACGAGGGAATTAAATGTAACATCTCCAAGTTTGCAGATGACACAGGGTGGCAGTGTGAGCTGTGAGGAGGATGCTATGAGGCTGCAGGGTGACTTGGATAGATTGGGTGAGTGGGCAGATGCAGTATAATGTGGATAAATGTGAGGTTATCCACCTTGATGGCAAGAACAAGAAGGCAGATTATTATCTAAATGATATCAGATTAGGAGAAGGGGATGTGCAACGAGACCTGGGTGTGCTTGTACATCAGTCACTGAAAGTAAGCATGCCGGTACAGCAGGCAGTGAAGAAAGCTATGGCATGGCATGTTAGCGAGAGGATTTGAGTATAGATGCAAGGACGTCCTACTGCAGATGTACAGGGCCCTGGAGAGGAAGAACTTTTTCAGTCAGAGAGTGGTGAAGGTGTGGAATTCTCTGCCTCAGAAGGCAGTGGAGGCCAGTTCGTTGGATGCTTTCAAGAGAGAGCTGGATAGAGCTCTTAAGGATAGCGGAGTGAGGGGGTATGGGGAGAAGGCAGGAACGGGGTACTGATTGAGAGTGATCAGCCATGATCGCATTGAATGGCGGTGCTGGCTCGAAGGGCTGAATGGCCTACTCCTGCACCTATTGTCTATTGTCTATTGACCGCACCTTCTGTATCGTGTGCAGTTTTGGTCTCCTAATTTGAGGAAGGCCATTCTTGCTATTGAGGGAATGCAGCGTAGGTTCACCAGGTTAGTTCCAGGAATGGCATAACTGACATATGATGAAAGAATGGGTCAACTGGACTTATATTCACTGGAATTTAGAAGGATGAGAGGGGACCTTATAGAAACATATAAAATTCTTACGGAACTGGACCGGGTAGATGCAGGAAAAAAGTTCCCAACGTTGGGGGAGTCCAGAACCAGGGGTCACAGTTTAAGAATAAGGGGTAGGCTTGGTTTGGAAACACGAATGCCCAGGAACAAAGAAGAGTGGTGAAGATTACCCAGTCCATCGTAGGTACTGACCTCCCCATCATCGAAAGGATCTATAGTAGGAGCTGTCTCAAAAAGGCAACCACATCACCCTGGCTGCCATCTCATTTCATTCCTACCATCCTTCCATATCTCATTTAAATTTTGGCCCTTTCACCTTAAAGCTAGTCTATGACAGTTGGTACCCTGGGGGAAAGGTTGAGACTGCCTACCCTATCTATGCCTCTCATAGTTTCATAAGATCATGAGAGATAGGAGCAGAATTAGGCCATTCGACCCATCAAGTCTACTCCGCCATCCAATCATGGCTGATCAATCTCTCCCTCCTAAACCCCATTTTCCTATTTTCTCCCCATAACCTCTGGCATAATAATGAAAAAAACATGAAATTATAATTTCATATATTTCTATCAGGTCCCCCTCAACTTCTGGCATTCCAGGGAAAACAATCCAATTCCGTCCAACCTCTCCTTGTAGCTAATACCCTCTAATCCAGGCAGCATTCTGGTAAACAAATTTTGCACCCTCTCCAAAACCAGACCAGAACAGCACACTCCAATACTCCAAATGCAGCCAAATCAAAGTCCTATCAAGCTGCACCATGACATCTTGACAGACAATGCCTTGACCTATGAAGGCAACCATACCATATACCTTCACCACTCTATTTATATGCGTTTCCACTTTCACAGAGTTATGGACTTGGACCTCAAGATTGCTCTGTACATCAATGTTGCTCCGGTTCTTGCCGTTAACTGTTTATCATCCCCTTACTTTCAACCTAATGTGCTTCACCTCACACATAACTCTTCATAGCTGGTTTCCCACAGAAACTAGTTGGACAAATTCTTAGCTTATCTTTGTGGTTAAGGGAATACTTAGGTCAGGCCCTTCCAAGTATTTAAGGACCTCAAAAATAAATCTGAAAACAAACAGTCTCATCAATTTTCAACCAGGGAAAATTAAATTTAACCTCAATAAGGGGGCATTCTAGAGTTTTTGTTTTTTAAAAAGCTAAGTGTGGTGCACATCATTGTGCTGATAATAACTAACATGCAAACTTCCAGATATCTTGGTTGTGACGGTATTGAGCTACGAGCAGGTACATTCTGTTTTTTTTAATCTTCCGTGAGATAATCTATTCTCTCCCCTTGCATCCCTCAGCATGTACTGCTTGCATCCCTCAGCATGTACTGCTGCAGTCCCTCAGTACTGCTTGCACCCTTCAGTACTGCTGCAGTCCCTCAGTATCCTCAGTACTGCTTGCATCCCTCAGCATGTACTGCTGCAGTCCCTCAGTACTGCTTGCATCCCTCAGTACTGCTGCAGTCCCTCAGTATCCTCAGTACTGCTTGCATCCCTCAGCACGTACTGCTGCAGTCTGGGATGGGCCAGTCGGCAACATTCTCCATCGGGCATCTCGCTGAGCTGGGACGCCATCAAGTTTCGGGCGGACCGAAGAGCGCCTTTCATCAACTCGATGGTCCTCCAGCAGCAGTTAATGTGCGTCTCGGAGTGCGTCCCACAGAATAGCCCATAAATCGGAGAGTTCCACTCCCCGCACCACTGTGCCGCCCATGGGATTTTTGTTTTCTGTGTTTAAAGTGATTTTTGTGTTTTGTTTGGAATAATGCTGGCAGCCATGAGTCCTTGGCACATTAACACATTGGGTCCAGCACATTGAAGCAATCATAAAAAAAGCCCATCAACGCCTCTAGTTGCTTGGAAGATTGAGGAGATTTGGTATGTTTAGCTTTGTGTATTATTGTCATGTGTATCATCATCATATCATATATATACAGCCGGAAACAGGTCTTTTCGGCCCACCAAGTCCGTGCCACCCAGCGATCCCCGTACATTAACACTATTCTACACCCACTAGGGACAATTTTTACATTTACCCAGCCAATTAACCTACATACCTGTACGTCTTTGGAGTGTGGGAGGAAACCGAAGATCTCGGAGAAAACCCACGCAGGTCACGGGGAGAACGTACAAACTCCTTACCAGCACCCGTAGTCAGGATCGAACCTGAGTCTCCGGCGCTGCATTCGCTGTAAAGCAGCAACTCTACCGCTGCGCTACCGTGCCGCCAAGGGACAGGGAAAAGCGTTTTGTTGCATGCTATCCAGTCAGCGAAAAGACGGCACATGATTACCATCAAGCCATCCACGGTGTACAGGCACGGGATAAAGTTTAGTGTCAGATAAAATCCAATAAAGTCAGATTAAAGATGGTTCGAAGGTCTTCAATAAGGTAGATGGGAGGTCAGGATTGCTCTCTAGCTGGTGCCAAGGCGATCACAAGAAATTGTGTACACTGCATGGTTCATCATGGGTACTGATCTCCCCACCGTCGAAAGGATCTACAAGAGTCACTACTTCAAAAAGGCAGCCAGTATCAGCAAAGACCCACACCGCTCTGGTGTGGCATTCTCTCATTTCACTCCTGCCATTTGGAAGAAGGTATAGGAGCCTGAAAACTGTACCGTCCAGGTTCAAGAATAGCTTCTTCCCAACACCCATCGTGCTCTAGAACACCACATGGCACAAACTAAACTATGAACAGTCTTTGGTTGCACTGAGGACTTTGCGCTTTTTGCACAAGTCTTGGGGTTGAAATGTTTTCTTCTTTATTGTGTTATCTGTGTGTATTGTGTTTATGGGCCTGCGCGTAAATGTTTCAATGTTCCGTTCTAGGTACATATGATAATTAAACACTCTTGACTCGCAACATTAAAATATTGCTGGATTTCCACTGCCTTCTTAGTAATCCTGTAAGTATACAACTGACCCGTAACACCTCACATTAGAAAATATGAATTAGAGTGTGGTGTGGAACCAAGATTAATTAAGCTTGAGAAACGTTGTTCCATATTGACAACAGGATCTTCATGGTACCTGTCTAACATCCTGCAGTTTGGAAATAACAAATGTTTTCAACAAACCCATTTGTTTGAATCAGTATTCACAGAAAGCCAATTTTATGTAATTGCTTGGTATGTATCAATCGGAGCAGGCCAGCTAAGGGGAGGGGGGGGGGGGAAGGGATGGCTTGCTGTTTTCACATTACAGCAAGGAGTTAAGATTGCACTGCATATAAACAGGCCCTTCAGCCCGTGTGTCTATGCTGACTGCCATCCTACTTTCCTGCCTTGATTCCATGTTATACCAACATTTAAAAGACATTTGGACAGGTACGTAGACAGGAAAGGTTTAGAGGGATATGGTCCAAACGCGGGCAAGTGGGACTAATGGGGCAGCTTGGTTGGCCTGAGCAAGTTGGGCCAAAGGGCCTATTTCCGTGCTGTATGACTGTGTGACATTTACCTCACTTAAGAATTACCAACAAAGGTAAAAGGTTGTGTCTTTTTTAATCAAAAAATAGAAGGCGTGGTTTTAAGTTGAGATGGGCAACATTTAATAGGAACCGAAGGGGTAACTATTTCACTCAGAGGGTAATGGGTATATGGAATCAACTGCCAGAGGAGGTGATTGGGGCAAGTAGCAGGTAGGAAAGGTTTAGATGGATATTGGCCAAATGGGACTAGCTTAGACAGGGCATGTCCATTACAAACCTTGAGGGACAGGACATCTGTACAAAAAGGGTGTACATTGTTCAAATTCTGAACAAAATCTTATTTTGCCTGATTTATACAAAAGGACAAAATTTCATCCAATCCTAAAGCTATAATGTACAACAAGATCACGCAATCCAATGTATCTATAGATATTCAGACTAATTTGCACACTTATTTGCTTTATATTTGCACACTTATTTGCCATCTTATTTCCAGAACACGATGGAAAGTGATAGGGACCCAAGGAACTGCGGATGCTGGAATCTTGGAAGAAAACACAAAGTTTGGAGGAACTTAGAAGGCCAGGCAGCATCTGGGGAGGAAATGGGCAGACGACATTTCAGATTGGGACCCTTCTTCAGACCGAGAAATGACCCGATCCGAAACGTTGCATATCCATTCCCTCCACCGATGCTGCTTGACCCATTGAGATCCTCCAGCCTTTGGTTCAAAGGGGCGGAGTTAATCAGAAGCAGACAGCAGATGACACCCAGTAAATAATTGAAGTCAAAGACAGGCACAGCATGCTAGAATAACTAAGTGGGTCAGGCAGCATCTCTGGAGGAAATGGATAGGTGACAATTCGGGTCAGGTCCCTTCTTCAGCCTGATTGTAATCGGCGAAAGGAATCCTGACCCGAAAAGTCACCTGTATATTTTCTCCAGAGATGCTGTCTGACCCGCTGAGTTATTCTAGCATGCTGTGTCTATCTTTGGTATAAACCAGCGTTTGCAGTTCATTTCTTATTAAATAATTGGACGTCTCTGTTCTTGTCTTTCGAGGGGTTAGGTTTCCGTCGGCATTGTTGGCGGGATACTTACCACTGTGCACGGCGATCACGGGGCGGTGGTGCTGTGTGAAGCTACCCAATCGTGAAGACGAGTCCTGTGGAGAGGGGCTGTTGAACGGAGATTTGTCCATCTCGCTCTTCTTCACTGTAGGGGAGATCCCTAAAGGAAACACAAACAGGCAAGGTCTCAGTAACTCCCATCCACACAGTCCCACTCACTCTTAACGTCTTGATTGATTACACGCATTGAAAGATAGAGCATGGAAACATGCCCTTCAGCCCACAGACCATCAATCACACTAGTTCTATGTTATCCCACTTTCACCTCTGACACACTAGCGGCAATTTACAGAGGCCAATTGATGCTAACCTTTAGATTCTGTCAGAGAATGTCTCTGTATTTGTTACTTGTTCACTGTTTAATTAGAGATGCAGCGCGGTAACTGGCCCTTTGGCCCAGCGAGTCCACGCTGACCATCTACCACCCGTTCACACTAGTTCTATGTTATCCCACTTTCTCATCCACTCCTTACACACCAGGGGCCATTCAGAGAGGCCGATTAATCTACAAACCCCCACGTCTTTGGGATGTGGGAGGAAACCGGAGCACTCGGAGAAAACGCGTGCAGGTCACAAGGAGAAGGCGCAAACTCCGCACAGACAGCACCGGAGTGCAGGATCGAACCCGGGTCTCTGGCAGTGTGAGGCAGCAACTTTACCAGCTGCCCCCCCCCCCCTCCCCCCATACCACCATTCTTCTCTGCTGCTGGAGCAGGAGCTCCTGGACCAGCTAAAATGAGAGGTTAAGGATGTGGAATAATAGCACCACGTTAATCTGGTCCACAAACACAGGAGATGGTCGGTTGACAACCAACCTGATGCCCTTTGGTTTGCCCGAAACGTGTTGGTCTGCAGGCCAAGTGAGATGTTCGTCAGGGAAAGTTGCCGACTGGCCCCATTCCAGACTGTAGGAATACGTGCTGAGGGACGCACTGAAGCTCGGTGCAGCCAACGCCAAGGTTCTGTGGGGGAGGACCACAGTCTCGGGCCCTTCCTCTGCTGGACATTGAGGGGCAGAGTCCGGTGGGGACACCCCTCAGACAAGGGAATGGATATCACCCCAGGGGCCGCATCGCTGAACAATCTGGATCAAGGCAACGGCTGGAGGCCTTGCAGCCATGGCAACGGGTCTTTATGGCCAGCTGCATCTTGGAGTTTGAAAATGGCGCCAAAATCTGATGACTCTTGTTCAAGGCCCCTGCGGGATATTTCTATACACTTTGTACTTAATTTGGGATGGTGTTTATGTAGAGTCATGGAGTCATTCAGCATGGAAACAGGCCCTTTGGTTCACCTTGCCCACACTGACCAACATGTTCCATCTACACTAGTCTCACCTGCCTGCGTTTGGCCCATATCCCTCTAAACCTGTCCTATCCATGTACCTCTCCAGTTGTTTCATGAATGTTGACAGTCCCTGCCTCAACTACCTCCTCTGGCAGCTTGTTACTGTATAGTATTACCCTATATACCCGATTACTGTATGGTAACAATTTACTGAACTGTATGTAAATAAAGAATTTCACTTTAGTTTTGGTTTTTAGTTTAGAGATTTAGCGCGGAAACAGGCCCTTCAGCCCACCGAGTCTGCACCGACCAGCGATCTTTGCACATTAACAGTATCCTACACACACTAGGGAACATTTTTGCATTTACACCTAGCAAATTAGTGGTGCAGTCAAACCTGTATGTCTTCGGAGTGTGGGAGGAAACTGAAGATCTCGGAGAAAACCCACGCAGGTCACGGGGAGAACGTACAAACTCTGTACAGACAGCACCCGTAATCAGGATCGAACCTGGGTCTCAGGTGCTGTAAGGCAGCAACTCTACCACTGCGCCACCGTGTCGCTCTGTACCTCAGTGTATGTGATAATAAAGAACCATTGACCATGACTGGCAAGGGTGTTTTGTGTAAAGATACGTGCGAGCGCGACTAGTAGATGTACTGAAAATGTATGAAGAGTTTTTGCAGTTTGCGTTGTATATATATATTTACGATTAATAATGTTTATTTTTGGGATAAATAAAGGCTCCCTGGGCTGGATGGCCTGTTCTGTGTCGTGAGAAGTAAATCCTTATGATGTTCCATGATGATTAAGTGGTGTACACCATCTTCACGATGAATTCAAAGGTAGCTATTCGTTTTTGAGGTCTACAATACATCACTGTGCTCATGAGGGTACGTTCTTTTACCATGTCCTGCCTAACCCAGTAAACCACTTCTGTTAACCTTGGAAATACAAATGCGCACAGCGTGAAGGAACAAAGCAGTTTCCTGTTGCAGCAATTTGACCTTTTCCTCAACATCAGCGCACGACACCGTTTCATTCCCCAGCTAAACAAGCTAACATTATGACCTCCAGATCACTGTGCATCTCTGGAGGAGATGATCATGAATATTCAGCCCAGTATCCAAGGCTTTTAACCACATGCGTAACAATATTTGCTGCACAGTGGAAGGGCTGGTGGAGCTGCTGCCTCACGGTGCCTGAAACCCTGGTGCTGTCCGCGTGGAGTTTGCACGTTCTCCCAGTAACCGCCTGGATTTCCTCCCAATGTTCCGGCAAAGACAGGTGGGTTTGTAGGATAATTGGCCCTCTGTAAATTGCCCCGAGTGTGTAGGGAGTGGATGAGAAAGTGGGATAATATAGAATGAGTGAGAACGGGTAATCGATGGTGGGCATGCACTCAGTGTGCCGAAGAGCCTGTTTCCATGCTCTATAAGTTCATAACTTATGAACTTATATCGCATGCAAACAGTCCCTTCGGCCCACTGAAAACCGAGTTTGATCCTGACCGTGGGTGCTGTCTGGGTGGAGTTTGCACGTTCTCCCAGTGATTGCCTGGGTTTCCTCTTGGTGCTCTGGTTTCCTCCCGCATCCCAAAGATGTGTGGGTTTGTAGGATAATTGGCCCTCTGTAAATTGCTCCAAGTGGGGGGGCAGGGAGTGGATGAGAAAGTGGGATAATATAGAACGAGTGAGAACGATGGTGGTCATGGACTCAGTGGGCCAAAGGGACTGTTTCCAAGCTATATCTCTAAACAAAATTCAACCATGGGGAGAGACTGGCCAGGTTGGACTTGCTTACCCCGGAGTGAAAGAGGCTGAGAGAGTTGACCTACTAGAAGGAGAAAAAAGGGTCTCGACCCAAAACGTCACCCATTCGTTCCATCCAGAGATGGAGCCTGTCCCGCTGAGTTACCCCAGCACTTTGTGTCTATCTGCTAGGAATGTATATCATGAAGTAGGATACACCGTTAAGAACTTTTTCCCTTGGTAAGAGTATTGCGAGTAAGAGGACTTAGGTTTAAGTAGAGAGGAAGGAATTGAAAGAGAAGTTCAAAAAAAAATCTTTGTTAATATCTGGAATTTACTGCCAGAGGATGTGGTGAAATCAGATGCAGTTATTCGGTTTATGAGATGCTTACACGGTAGATGCTTACACGGGCTAGTATAGAAGAGTATGGACCTAATGTGGGCAAATGGGAATTATGCAGATGGATAAAAAAAAAGTTGGCACAGACTTGATGGGCTGAAGAGACCGTTTGTGTGCTGTATAAATGTATAAAATAGTTTAAGAATCGACACAGAATTTCATTGTCAGCTGTTCAATAAATTCAATAGGAACCTGAGGGACAACCTTTTCACACAGAAGGTGGTGGGTACATGGAAAGAGTTGCCACTGGAGATAGTTGAGACAGATACTATAACAAAAATTAAAAGACATTTGGAGAAGTATATGAATAGGAAAGATTTGGAGGAATATGGGCCAAACGTTGATTGGTGGCATTTGTAGATAGGGCATTTTGATTGGCATGGGCAATTTGGGCTGAAAGACCAACTTTAGTATATTTTTTAATGGGTATGGAATGAACACTGAATTCTCCAAATTTAGGTAACTAACCAATAAACACTACCACCCCATTCCCCCTCTCTTCCATGTTCCTTACCTGTATATGCACCGATTTCTCCCATAATCCCACCCTTTTGAGCTTTCCCCGTCCCCTTCCACATTTATCACTCCCTGCAGCCTTGCACGTAATGCCTCTTCTCTCCTTATCTCACAGCCTTTTGTCCTTTCATCTCTGGCCTTTTCCAACCATCTGCTAATAAGCTCGCTCCCTCCCTCCCCGGGTATCCACCTATCACTTGCCAGGCTTTGTCGCACCCCAACTTATTTCCAGCTTTCTCCCCTCTCAGTCTGAAGAAAGGACCTGACCCGAAACGGAGCCTGTTCATATTCTCCAGAGATGCTGCCTGACCCGCCGAGTTACTCCGGCACTTTGAGTCTTTTTTTGTAAACTAACATCTGCAATTCCTTGTGTCCTTCGAGCTATAGGGAGAGGTTGAGTAGGGTGGGTCTCTATTCCTTGGAGTGCAGGAGGATGAGGGGTGATCTTATACAGGTGTATAAAATCATGAGAGGAATAAATCGGGTAGATGCACAGAAACTCTTGCCCAGAGTATGGGAATTGAGGACCAGAGGTCATAGGTTCAAGGTGAAGGGGGAAAGATTTAACAGGAATCTGAGGGGTAACCTTTTCACACAAAGGGTGGTGGGTATATGGAACAAGCTGCCAGAGGAGGTAGTTCAGGCTGGGACAATCCCAATGTTTAAGAAACAGTTAGACAGGTACATGGATAGGTCAAGTTTGGAGGGATATGGACCAAATGTAGGCAGGTGGGACTAGTGTAGCCGGGACATGTTGGCTGGTGTGGGCAAGATGGGCCGAAGGGCCTGTTTCCACATTGTATCACTCTATGACTCTATAAATAAATACTTTGTTCCCTAACATGAGAAAAGCAGACGACAGCTATTAATGGAATGTCAATCGCTTATGAAATTCGCAGAAAAAGCAACCATCTCAATTGTGAGTTTCACAGAAAAGTGTTGTTGGTTTACTTATGGAAGCCCTATGGAAATTGCACATTTCTAGGTACAGGGAAGTATTGTTCCTGAATGAATGGATGGATATGGCAATGATGGGTGTCGAGAGGGAGAGTGTTTTCAGGATGTCAAGGGATCTAGGGCAGGATGGTTAATTAATTTAATTAATTGAAGGATGTAGCATGGAAACAGGCCCATGAGCCCACTGTGTCCATGCCAACCATCGATCACCTGTTCTCACTAATTCTATGTTATCCTACTTTCCCATCCACTCACTTTACACTAGGGGCCTGTTAACCTACAACCCCACAGGTTTGGGAGGTAGCCAGAGCATCCAGAGAGAATGTATGCAGTCACAGGGAAAACTTGCAAACTTCACACAGACAGCATCCGAGGTCAGGATCGAACCCAGGTCTCTGGCGCTGCCAGTGGCTCTACCAGCTGTGCCACTGTGCTGTTTGTAGCCTAAAATTCTGCTGGTGGCCCCACTGTTGTGCAATGGACAGGGAGGGAGAAGTGGGAATGAGGGAGGGAGATGGACGGGGGGGTGTGTTGCTAAGGAACCAGTGGCAGTGGCAGTGGCATCCACTGGTAAATGCTATTCTCCTTCAACGCAGCCGCACGGTGAGGCAGCTTGTAATTCGCTCCTCAGCTGTCAGGCCTGCTCTGCTTCCAGTGGAAGGTCTTTGAACGTAACCAGCTAACCACTTGTTAATGAAAGGCTAATTGGGACTGTCTAGACAGGAAAACAAAACCCCACGATAATCCCAACCACCTGCTGGGCCTATCACTTTAGGACTAAAGTTAGAGCCTTTCCCCAACCTTGGGGGGGGTCAAAGGATTTACTGGAGTCTATAAAATCCCGGCACTTCCAACGCTGGTCCCTGCCCTTCCACAAATCCACATTAAAAGAAAATGCCATTTGTCAACGGAGATATGATTTTATTCACAGCTTCTGAAAATCTATTTAACGTAAAGACGAGTAATTTACAACCTGCTAACTGTCGGGGGCAGGAAGCCGTAAATCACCAGCTAAACAACGCGTGCATCAATTTACACCAGCTCTGTCCGCACTCCTAATTCCTCAGACCATGCTTCTGAAGTAAATGTTTACAGCTACAACAATTTCACCGCCAACCTGATCTCCACTGGCGTGAATTTTGAGTAAATGAACAGGTAAGAGCAACTTCATTTAAGTGCCCTGTTTACCCTTCTGGGGATGTTGAGCTAACAGGATTTAAGATTACCCCAGGGGGCATTTTCATTCTGATCACCCACTACCAGCCTCACCGCTGCGTAACCAAGCTCACATCTCCCCCTGGCATCCCGGCCCATCCACAAATCCCACAGCATGAAGACGTATAAATCGACTGTCAGGATGACAGCCCTGTTGCTGCACATTTTATTTTGTTCAAAAATAGGAATCTCGCAAAAATGGTTGGAGCATGTTCATAAGCTCCAGGAGCAGAATTATGCCAATCAACCCATCAGGTCCACTCCGCTATTCAAGCATAGCTGATCTATCATTCCCTCTCAACCCCATTCTCCTGCTTTCTCCCTATAACCCCTGACACAGTTAGACAGGTACATGGATAGGATGTGTAGGAAGGAACTGCAGATGCTGGTTTACACATGGACAGGACAGGTTTGAAGGGATATGGTCCAAACGCAGGCAGGTGGGATTAGTGTAGACTAATGTAGCTGGTACATGTTGGCCGGTGTGGGCAAGTTGGGCAGAAGGGCCTGTTTCCACACTGTATCACTCTATGACACTCTCAATGAATATGCAGATCCCTGCATCAGCTTTATTTTCTTAAAACTACATCAACATCAGAGCCTTTTATAATGGAGTTTGTATTTGTAACATCTTTCACTCAATATTCACTGATATTCCAAATCTATTCATAATTAATTATGTACGTATTTTTAAGGGGGGTTTTATTTTTAAATAACTGCTTAATACATGATAGATGATGTCCACTTTGCATTAGTAAAATTCACTTTATTGTCAGTGTGTTTAAGAGACTTTTGGATAAGCACATGCATATGCTGGGAAAGAAAGAATATGGACTATGTGCAAGCACCATAGAACTACTTAGAACCGAGAATTTAGAATAGTGCAGCACTGGAACAGGTACTTCGGCCCAGAATGTCTGTGCCAAACATGATGCCAAGGCCAACTGTTATCTGCCTGCACGTGATCAATAACCCTCCAATCCCTAGATATCCATGTGCATATCCAAAAGTCTTCTAAATGCCACTGTTGTACCCGTATCCACCACCACACCCAGCAGATATCACAAAACGCTGGAGTAACTCAGCAGGTCAGGCAGCATCTCGGAGAGAGGGAATGGGTGACTTTTCGGGTCGAGACCGAAGAAGGGTCTCAGCCCGAAACGTCACCCATTCCCTCTCTCCTAGATGCTGCCTGACCTGCTGAGTTACTCCAGCATTTTGTGATACCTTCGATTTGTACCAGCATCTGCAGTTATTTTCCACCGCACCCAGCAGTGTAATCCAAGCACCTTCTGTAAAATACTTGTCCCGTACATCTCCTTTAAACTTTGCCCCTTAAAGCTATGCCATCTAATTTTTAATATTTCCATCCAGAAAAAAGGTTCTGACAACCTACCCGCTCCATGCCACTCATAATTTTATTTACTTCTATTAGGTCTCCTGTCAGCCTCCGATGTGCCAGATAAAACAATCCAAGTCTGTCCAACTTTACCTTGTACTAATGCCTCCTAATTCAGGCATCGTTCTGGTAAACCTCCGAAGCATCCTCTCTTAAACCTCCTCCACATCCTTCCTGTAATGGGGTGACCAGAACTGCACCCAATGCTCCAAATGTGGCCTAACCAAGGTACTATAGTGCAGCATCATGACTTCCTGACTCTCATACTCAATGCCCTGACCAATGAGGCAAGCAGAGCATACTTCTTTTACCATTCTATCTATTTGTGTTGCCACTTTCAGGATGTTATGGACGTGGACTTTAAGACGTGATGTTAAATGTCTTCTCCTTAATTGTACAAACTTGTATTACTATTATGTAATTATGGGCGGCACGGTAGCGCAGCGGTAGAGTTGCTGCTTTACAGCGAATGCAGCGCCGGAGACTCAGGTTCGATCCTGACTACGGGTGCTGCACTGTAAGGAGTTTGTACGTTCTCCCCGTGACCTGCGTGGGTTTACTCCGAGATCTTCGGTTTCCTCCCACACTCCAAAGACGTACAGGTATGTAGGTTAATTGGCTGGGTAAATGTAAAAGTTGTCCCTAGTGGGTGTAGGATAGTGTTAATGTACGGGGATCACTGGGCGGCACGGACTTGGAGGGCCGAAAAGGCCTGTTTCCGGCTGTATGTATATGATATGATATGATATGATGATATGATATGTTTTTATTGCATTGTTCATAGTTATATATTTATTACTATGTTGGATTAAGTTGCTAGAAGTAAGATTTTCATTGTTTCATCACCGGTAGATCTGACCATTGAACACTCTTAACACTTGACTTGACACTTGAGTCTGAGGAAGCATCTTCAAAGTACCAATAAACTGGTGTTCCCAAATTGGACCATTTACACAGGCTGGACCTCCCCCTTGGTCCTTCGAAGGTACAACCACCGTCAACCATCAGCGAAGGGCTGATGTAAAGCAGATGCTATTCAAGGCCTCTCTATCAGCCAGCTCCCACCCCTGAACCTTGGACTGAAGAAGGATCCCGATCAGAAACGCCACCTATCCATGATCTCCAGGGATGCTGCCGGACCCGCTGAGTTACTCCAGCACTTTGTGTCTTTTTTTTGCGAACCAGCATCTGCAGCTCCCTGCAACTACGTTTCCCCCACAGGTTCTGTGGAGTACCAACAGGTGGCACTCACGTTCCAGTGCCACCGGCGCCAGAACAAATCAGTCTGAAGACAGGTCCCAGCCCGAAACATCGTTTGTCCATTCCCTCGACAGATGCTGCCTGACCCGTTCAGTTACTCCAGCACTTTGTGCTTAGCTCAAGGTTCCAGCACCTGCAGTTCCTTGTGTCTCCCAGTCCAGTTCTGGATGCCCTTCAAAAATGGGTCCACCTGCTCCACCAACAATAACATTTTGGCAGTCGAGGGTGACATGGTGGTACAGCTGATAGAGTTGCTGCTTTCGCATCAGAGACCTGAGTTCGATCCTGACTTTGGTCGCTGTCCGTGTGGAGTTTGCACGTTCATCCTGTGACCGCGTGGGTTTCCTCTGGGTGCTCCAGTTTTCTCCTGCATCCCAAAGACGTGCAGGTTCGTACGGAGTTTGTACATTCTCCCCATGACCGGGTGGGTTTTCTCCGAGACCTTCGGTTTCCTCACACACTCCAAGGACGTACGGGTTTGTAGGTTAATTGGCTTGGTGTAAGTGTTAATTGTCCCTAGTGTGGGTGGGATAGTGTTGGTGTGCGGGGATCGCTGGTCGGTGTCTGGAGTTGGTGGGCCAAAGGGCCTGTTTCTGTGCCATATCTCCAAACTAAACCAAACAAATCTTCAGACGCATATAGATCTTCGAGAACGTGCAAACTCCACGCAGACAGCAGCCGAAGTCAGGTTTGAAGCCGGGTCTCTGGCACTGTGAGGCGGCAGCTCCACCAGCTTCGCCACTGTGCCACATGATGTTGTTACCTTGCTGCTAATATGGTTCCTTCTACAGGGTAGGAACGTGGCAGGTCAGGTACTGTACTCACCTCCTTCCAACTCCTCTTGCCAATTCCGACTGCTTCCGGCTGGTGAGCTGGGAGACGGGTAAAACTCCCCCCCTGGGCTAGTGTCAATATCATCTTCCATGGAGCCTGACTTGTGTCTCTTACTCCTGCAAAGTATTCAAAAACAAAATATTTTGTTTACTACCAAGTACAGGTCAGTTCGCACTCTTCCCTCTTTTGAATCAATGCATGCTGAGAATTATAGGTCACAAAAATTAGTTCCCAAGTATGTTGCATCCCAATGTTTTGTTCCACTGGAACAACCACCTCAAAGTTAATGGGATCTTTCTCCGTGAATAAGTTTCATCAGTGGTAGGGGCAGAATTAGGCCATTCGGTCCATCAAGTCCACTCCGCCATTCAACAGTGGCTGATCTATCTTTCCCACTCAACCCCATTCTCCTGCCTTCTCCACATAACCCTGACACCCGTACTAATCACAAATCTATCTATCTCTGCCTTAAAAATATCCATTGACGGCCTCCACAGCCTTCTGTGGCAATGAATTCCACAGATTCACCACCCTATATACAAACATTTCGAGGGGCTTCAGCTGAGTCTCAAGCCTAGCGGTTTACTACAAGGGCAAAGGTAAAAAAAGTTAAATATCGCCTATTAGTTTCAGAGGCTTGTCTCCAACTCAACTTATCACCTCAGGAAAAGCCCGGGTAAAACGAAATATAGAGACACAAGGAATCGCAGATCTCGATTCTGTGGTAAAATACTGGAGAGCTCAGTGGGTCAGGAAGCATCTGTGGAGGGAATGGATAGGCAATGTTTTGGGTCGGGACCCTTCATCAGACTGATTGTAACAAAGGGGGAGAAAATGAGAGGTGAAAGCGGGGCAAAGCTGGCAAATGATAGGTGGACACAGGCGGGGGGGGGGGTTGATTGGCAAATGAGTAGGCAAAGACTCGACATGAAGGATACAAAAAGGGGTTAGATAAGGAGAGAAGCGGAGCGAAATTAATGAGATGGAGGGATATAGATGGATGGAGACAGGGATGGGGAGAACGGGTAGGTAACGGGAGAATTAGATGCGCACTGGGATGGGTGAAGGAACACAGGAAAGGTGGATGAGGAAGGGAGGGGGGGGGGTATTATTCAAAATTGGAGAATTCAATGTTCATACTGTTGGGCTGTTAGTTACCCAAGTGGGATATGAGGTGCAGTTTGTGCGTGTGGCCTCATTGGGGGCAATGGAGAAAGCTCAGTACAGAAAGGTCAGAATGGGAAAGAGATTTAATTTTTTTTTTAAAAATAAATAAATAAATAATGATAATAATAATAATATCTATATACTAAAACTCTCGTTTGTTATCTTGTTTGTGACTGAACTTCAGCCAAAACGGTGCACGATAGCACGACAATTTTAGGCCCCCCTTACTCACCATTGTCACTTTAGTGATAATGCAAGTAGTTTTATTGAAATCGGTCTTATATTTTTAAAGTTATTCACATTTTAAATGAGTTTAAGTTGGCATCATGTTCACCATTGACAATGTGGGCCAAATGGCCTTTCCTATGTTGTACTGTTCTATGTTCAATGTCCTAGTTTCTATCAAGTGAGAAATGGGTAACAAGGGGACATGCGCCCTCCACCAAACCCTCCAGGCAGCTTAAGAGATACGAGAGGTGCTCTGATTCTTCACAGTGAAATCCTGTTTCAACCTCACTCACTGCTCTCTGCAATCTGTGCTTACCAACTTACTGGAATCATTTGGCACTTACCTTTCCATCAAATGCTCCAGAAAAAAAAAACAGCTCGTCAAAAAAGAAAGCAATGGAAGTTTGCACCTGATTGACTTTGCCAAGGAAATCACGGCTGCAGTTACAAGAACAGTCCGACAGTGTGTTCTGTTAAACAGCCCTGCTGGGTCAGAGAGTTTCAGACACGTACCCGCTCGAAGAGCTGCTTGGCAGAGTTCTCCTCATGCCTGCACTTGGTGGGTTCAGATCGTAGGCCAAGTGCCCTTGTAACTCTCCGAGAGAGAAATTCGGCCCTGTCCCCGTCACAATGGGGGCTAAAAAATGAAAGAATCAAAACATGTTAAAACAACCCATCAGAATTCCCGGAACATAGACACGAAGTGTGGAGTAACTCAGCACGTGAGGCAGCATCTCTGCAGAAAAAGGATGGGTTATGTTTTGAGTCAGGATCCTTCTTCAGACTTGGGTCTGAAGAAGGGTCCCGAACCCGAAACATTACCCATCCTTTTTCTCCAGAGATGCTGCCTCACACGCTGAGCTAATCCAGCACTTTGTGTCTATCTTCAGTGTACACCAGCATCTGCAGTTCCTTGCTACACAATCAAAATTCTCTAATCTCTACTGTGTTTAGTTTTCCATTCCGATTACGTTTAACTCCTTCCTTCCTTCCTTGGCGAATGTATAAATTGTCTCTAATGTGTGTAGGATAGTGTTAATGTGCGGGAAGTGCCAGTCGGCACGCACTCGGTGGGCCGAAGGGCCTGTTTCCGCGCTGTATCTCTAAATTAAACGAAACTAAAAGGGATATGGGCCAAGTACAAGCAAGCGGGACTACCTTCGATGGGGCATCTTGGTCAGCATGGGCGGGCTGGGCTGATGGGTCTGTTTCCGCGCTGTGTGACTCTCTGACTTTAATCAAACTCGGGTTACTGAACTGAGCATGCACTTTATGCATATCCAACCCTGCACAGAGTATCTCAAGCCACAAAGTACACGGGTCGAGTGATTCGAATCCAAATGTTCACATTTCTTACAAAATATTGACAGAAATTTGTAAAAATATTTATGGTTCTACAGCAGCCCTGCTGAGAGAGTGATGTTTATTGAAAGCCTCGTTAAAACTTCCAACTGAATGAAGCAAAGTCATTGCTTTCTCCCCCCCCCCCCCCCCCCCCCTTCTCCCCTCTACGTCTGAACTCCTTTGCTCGACCGTGCAATGGTTTGCAACGGATCAGTTCACTTAGAGTCAGAATCGATTTTCGGAGCCTCTTGTAGCTGCACACCATTTCACACCAATGGGGAGCTGTGAGGAATTTTCAGTGGCGAATGGTTCTGCAATCAGCACCAAATCCAAGGCTACAAGTTCAATTCAACTTTTCCCGATCTCTATCATTGCTAATTTAAACGTCAATGATGAGAGTAATTATTAGACAGTCGTAGAGTCATCCAGCAATGAAACAGGCCATTTGGCCCATCTTACCCACGCTGACCAGGATGCCCCATCTACGCTAGTCCCACCTGCCCCTGTTTGGCCCACGCCCCTTTAAAAACCTTGGATCAACAGAAAATGCTGGATTAGCTGAGTGGGTTAAGTGGCATCCCTGGAGGACGTTTCGGGTCAAGGCCCGTCAGAAGAAGGATCGTGACCCGAAACCTCATCTATCCATGTTCTCCAGGGATGCCGCCCCTGACTTACTCCAGCATTTTGTGTCTTTCCTTGGTAAACCAGCGTCAGCAGTTCCTTTTTTCTACATTCTCCCTCTAAACCTTTCCTACGCATTATACCCATAAAAATAATTAATAAAGCAGCATTCCTAAGCTACAAATGGCTACGATCTGTTATAACAAATCTAATCAATTTTTTTAAAAGGGCTATGTTAAAAATGACCATCCAAGCTGTAGAGTTAGTACAAATAAAAAAGACACTTACTTCTCGATACTTGCACCAGCTCCGTTACATTGAAGACACCTGAAGTCACAAAACTTTCTTGAAACTCGGTGTGTTCTGCAAAAGACAAGACAATGAACTGTTTCTGGTTGCCTGGCCCGACAAAAGGCACAGAAGAGTGAAGATGTGTACATTTCCAGATGGGTACACCAGGGGCAAATTTACAGAGGCCAATGACCTACAAACTTGCACGTCTTTGGGATGTGGGAGGAAACCAGAGCACCTGGAAGAAACCCACATAGTCACAGGGAGAACATGCAAACTTGACACAGATAGTACCCAAGTTCAGGATCGAACCTGGGTCTCTGGTGCTGTGAGGTAGCAGTTCTATTAGCCATTACCACTCTGCGTTCTTTCCAAGCTTCCCCCTCACACCTGGCTTCCACATTGAATGAGGAAGGATGGTAGAACTGCATGATACATAACTGTCACACATGTGCACCAAAAACATATGGCCTTGAGGGAAACCTCTCCAGATGCACCATAGAAACTGAACTATCCAGATGCATCCCAGCTTGCTTTGGCAACAGCTCTGCCCAAGACCGCATGTAATTAAAGAGAGTTGTGGATGTGGCCTCTCTTCCCATGGACTCCATCTATACTTCATTGCCTTGGGAAAGCAGCCAATATAATCAAGAACTATTTACACCCTGGTCATTCTCTCTTCTCCTTCTCCTGCCAGACAGAAGATACAAAAGCATGAAGGCATGTACCATCAGATTCAAGAACAGCTCTTCTGCCCGTTTTTCAGGCCAACTTGCCCACACTGACTAACATGCCCCATCGACACTAGTCCGACCTGCCTGCTTTTGGTCTATATCCCTCCAAACCTGAACTTGTCCAAATGTTTTATGAATGTTGTGATGGTACCTGCTTCATCTATCTCATCTGGCAGCCTGTCCCACCTACATAGCACCCTTTGTGTAAAAAGGTTGCCCCTCAGGTTCCCATTAAATCCACCCCCCCCCCCCCACCTTAAACCTATGTCCTCTGCTTCTTGTTCCTTTACTCCAGATAAAAGACTGTGCATTTAGCCTGTCTAATGATCTTGCACTAAACATTATTCCCTTTATCCTGTATCTGTTCACTGTGGACGGCTTGGTTGTATTCATACACAGTCTTTCTGCTGACTGGATAACATGCAACAAAAAACGTTTCACTGTACCTCCGTACACGTGATCGTGACCTAAACTAAACTAAACTACTGCGCCCGCATGTGTCATAGAGTCATAGAGTGATACAGTGTGGAAACAGGCCCTTCGACCCAACTTGCCCACACCGGCCAACATGTCCCAGCTACATTAGTCCCACCTGCCTGCGCTTGGTCCATATCCCTCCAAACCTGTCCTATCCAAGTACCTGCCTAACTGTTTCTTAAACATTGGGATAGTCCCAGCCTCAACTACCTCCTCTGGCATCTTGTTCCATACACCCACCGCCCTTTGTGTGAAAAAGTCACCCCTTGGATTCCAACTAAATCTTTTCCCCTTCACCTTGAACCTATGTCCTCTGGTCCTCGATTCCTCTACTCTGGGCAAGAGACTGTGTGCATTTAGTGGTTCTAAAATATGTGGTTCTAAAATAACTGCCTTACCATAAGTTCTGTCTGGGAAGGGCTACAACGAGTGACACACAAAGTTGTGGTTACAGCAACTAAGTAACCGTCACCTCCTGGGCCGACGTACAAGAAACATCCCATTGTAATTCAACACAAAGTTGAAACAAGGTCAGCCTTAAATTACGTAAGCTCCAGAAGAAATACGTTATCATGTCAACGCTAATGCAAATCTGGTTTGTGGTAGCGCTTTTGGCATCTAGAAGGGACATGGGTTACGGCAGATAACACACAGCACCACCCACACCAGGTTTCACAGCAACAGCTCTGCCCACAACACAGCAATAGCTACTTCCTGAGCTCCGTCTTCCCGTCAGCTGACAGACATGGGGGCAGTCGGTGCTTAAACGGGTAAATCCTCTCCTCTCTGAGCCTTCTCCGCCCACAGATTTCTGTTGGCAGTGCCTCCTGCAATTCCTCTGCACCCAGCACAACAATCCTATCTTTGTGTCACAGTTGAAAGCTAATGTAATCGTACTCACTGAACTTGCCTCTATCAGTTAACCACATCAAAGTTCTGTTTTCTGGGGAATTTTATTTGCAACAGCTGCCAAACACTGGAGTATCTAGAGAGTCACTGGCAGGCTCATCTCCAGGGGCATCTCCTTGAATAGTCAGGAGAAGCAAGGAACTGCAGATGATGGTTTACACTAAAAAGACAAAAAGTGCCGGAGTACTCGCTGGAATTTAGAAGATTGAGGGGGGATCTTATAGAAACTTACAAAATTCTTAAGGGGTTGGACAGGCTAGATGCAGGAAGGTTGTTCCCGATGTTGGGGAAGTCCAGAACAAGGGGTCACAGTTTAAGGATAAGGGGGAAGTCTTTTAGGACCGAGATGAGAAAGTTTTTTTTCACACAGAGTGGTGAATCTGTGGAATTCTCTGCCACAGAAGGTAGTTGAGGCCAGTTCATTGGCTATATTTAAGAGGGAGTTAGATGTGGCCCTTGTGGCTAAAGGAATCAGGGGGGATGGAGAGAAGGCAGGTACGGGATACTGAGTTGGATGATCAGCCATGATCATATTGAATGCTGGTCGGTGCAGGCTCGAAGGGCCGAATGGCCTACTCCTGCACCTATTTTCTATGTTTCTATGTTTCTATGTAACTCAGCGGGTCAGCCAGCAGCTCTGGAAAACGTGGATAGACGATGTCTCGGGTCGGGAACCTTCTTCAGACTGGGCCCTTCTTCGGGAACTGCGGATGCTGGAATCGTGAGCAAAGCACAAAGTGCTGGAGGAACTCAGTGGGTCAGGCAGCATCCGTGGAGGAAATGGATCAGTCTGAACATGCTGCCTGACCCGGTGAATTCTTCCAGCACTTTGTGATTTGCTGAACCATCTCGGGATGCTTTGCCACGTTAGATGTTGTTTTACTCTCTACATTTGTGCTTCCCTAGATCAGTAACTGAACTCAAAATAATTAAACTTAAATTTCTGACCCAGATGGAAGAAACACAACTTTTGTTGGGACCCGCTTTTCAGTTCAATTAATTTTTCGTGTGATGATAATTGAATAGTTTTAACACAGCCGGTTAAAATGTAGCACATGATTTGCTCCCAGTTAGTTGATCATTCTACCACAATATTCTCCTGACATTACAGTTCAAAAGAATTACCTTTAGTTAAGAACTCAACAAGAAAGACGTGGATAACACCATCAAGTTAAGATACAACATATTACATTTTGCATTTCTAGTCAACAATGAATATGAATGTATATATTTCAGCTATAAAAACAGGGAAGCGGAGAAGATTTACGAGGATGTTGCCAGGACTTGAGGGCCTGAGCTAAGGGGGGAGGTCGGGCAGGCTAGGATTCCATTCAGGAGGCTGAGGGATGATCTACGGAGCTGTATAAAATCACAAGGGGAATAGAAATGGTGAATGCATAGAGTCTTTTACCCAGGGTAGGGGAATCAAAAGCCAGAGGACATAGGTTTCAGATGAGAGGGAAAATATTTAATAGGAACCTGAGGGGTCAACTTTTTCGCTCAGAGGATGGTGGGTATACAGAAGGAGCTGCCAGAATTAAGGCAGGTATTATAACAGCAATTAAAGGACACTTGGATATGGATAAAAAAGATTTAGAGGGATATTTATCCAAATGTATGCATAAGGGATTAGCTTAGATGGGGCATCTTGGTCAGGAAGGATATGTTGGGGCTGAAGGGCCTGTTTCCATGCTGTATGATTCTATCACTAGTTAGGTACAATATGTAGAACTTATGTAGAAGGAATGGGTGACGTTTCGGGTCGAGACCCTTCTACAGACTAACGAAACCAAATTAAGCCTTCACTTTAGCCTGAGAAAAGAACTGAGTTTACGCTTAAAAAAATCAAAAAATCTGATGTATTACAAGTTGTGTTCCTGTGGTTGCATTCAGCGCAAATCATGTTTTACGACGCACTGTATTGTACGCTGTATCGCTGGGGCCATTTATTTACAGTGACTGAGTGTTTTTATTATGTAGCTCTTTGGATTGTTTATGGGTGCTTTGGACTCGGATTTCTCCAAGTGTTATTTATTCGGTGATAACAATAAAAGATGGCTTTCGTTTTCCGTACCTTCCTTTACCTTTTCATCAATACTTGCATAATTTGAAAATATGCAGAAGGATGTGCAGATGGTAGGTAGTGTGGCAGTGCAGGAGGTGGTGAGAGTGTATGGTTGGGTGAAGGGACGATAGAGCATTGTGGTGACCGGCTGTGAAGATACTGAGTTGCAGTGTCATAGAGCTGTACAGCATGGAAACAGGCCCTTCAGCCCAACCTGTCCACGCCGACCATCGTGCTATAATACAATAACAGCATTTGAAACACGTTTGGACGGGTGAATTGATAGGAAAGGTTTGGGGGCATATGAGCATTACACGGGCTGGTGGGACCTAGTGTAGATGGGGTATCTTTGTCGGCATGGGCAAGTCGGGCTGAAAGGCCTGTATGATTCTATAGCTTTAGTTGGGATTCTGGGCTGGTCTTTTTTGCCTGCAAATGTCTTTTGAAAGTTGTAATTGTATCTGCTTCTGCAGCTTTCACTGGCAGCTCAGTCCAGATACGTATTGCCCACCGAGTGAAAACGTTTTCACTGAGGTTCCTCTTAATCTCACACCATAAGCCTACAACCGTTAGATTTCGAGTCCTCTACCTTGAGTTTAAAAAAAAGACCGTGTGCATTCATTGTATCCTCATAGGCTGGCACAGTGGTACAGCTGCTGCCTCATAACGCGTTCGATCCTGACCTCAAGTGTTCTTTGTGTGCAGTTTACATGCATGGGTTTCGTCAGGGAGCTCTGATTTCCTCTCACTGACAGCAACCTCTGGATTTTGAGATTTAATTTTAAGTGCAGATGCCAAAAGTTGGCGTTAGGTTAGCTTGCTCTCATGGAATGAAGGCGGAAAGAACAGGCAACTGGGTGATCTATTCACACCACGCGTGCGCATACTTGATAACACAGATCCTGGTCAGCGTGGTCTCGACGGGCCGAAGGGCCTGTTTCAAGCTGTATCTCTAAACTAAAATACATCTCAATAATGTCACCCCTCAGCCTCCTACGCTCCAAAGACAGAAGTCCCATCCTATGCAGCCTCTCCCCATAACCCACCCCATAAGTCCAGGCCTAGTGAACCTCGTCCACACCCGCCCCGGCTGTGTGGTTGGCTGCAGAAATATCAATGTCACATTCATCCTTCACAATCAGTCATTTACAAGAATGATCCCTGGAATGAGTAAAGTTACCCTATGTTGAGCGTTTGTCAGCACTGGGCCTGTACTCACTGGAGGTTAGAAGAATGAGGGGGGGGGGGGACCTCATTGAAACATACAGAATAGTGAAAGGCTGGATCGGATGGGACTTCTGTCTTTGGAGTGGATGTGAAGAGGATGTTTCCACTAGTGGGAGAGTCTAGGACTAGAGGTCGTTGCCTCAGAATTAAAGGATATTCTTTTAGGAAGGAGATGAGGGGAAATGTCTTTTGTCAGATGGTGGTGAATCTGTGGAATTCTCTGCCACAGGAGGCTGTGGAGATCGTCAGTGGATATTTTTAAGGCAGAGATAGATGGATTCTTGATTAGTACAGGTGTCAGAGATTATGGGGAGAAGGCAGGAGAATGGGGTTAGGAGGGAGAGATAGATCAGCCATGATTGAAAAGCGGAGTAGACTTGATGGGCTGAATGGCCTAATTCTACTCCTATTCCTTATGACTTTATGACCTTCTGCACGGCTGTGGATATCTCGTTCATATGTTTATGTTTTGTTGGAACCTTCCAACTCTGGGTTACATCCGTCCAATTCGAGCTGTTAGAGTTATCGAATCACAGAGTCACACAGCACAGAAACAGGCCCTTTGGCCTAACTTGCCCATGCCTACTAATGTGCCCCATCTACGCTAGTCCCACCTGCCCACATTTGGCCCTTATCTCCCTAAACCTTTCCTGACAATTACTTGTCCAAATGTCTTTTGAAGTTAAGTGGGAAAATAATCAAAGAAGCTGTTGATGGGCATGTAAGAGGGATTAATTTTCAGGAGTACAGGGCTAATAAGGAGAGGGAGAATAGGGTTGATAGAATTGCTCTGCTGGGAGCTGGCATGAACTCAGTGGACTGAATGGCCTCCTTCCATGTCATGTTAAGTAAGAGTCAGAGGGACCGATGCATCTTTTAAATGTCGTTATAGTGCCTAACTATCTCAACTACCTCCTGTGGCAGCTCGATCCATATACCCACCACCCACTGTGAATGAAAAAGAATCAAAGAATCCTCAGGTTCCCATTAAATCTTTCCCCTCTCACCTTAAACCCGCGTCCTCTGGTTTGTGATTCCCCTACTGAATCCACGGATTAAATAACCTGATCCTAAATCGCCTGTGTCATTCACGGAGAATTAATGCCAGACTTGTTTCCAATACTTAGTTGGAGCAGATAATGGAAGCATCGTTGTACGGTTGATACCGATTTATAAATAAAAGGATTTCTGCATAACTCCAGGGATTCTTGCAGGGAACTGGACTGACCATCAAAGTCATTTTCCTCTCTGCAATCGGTAGCATTTTAAGTATCAAATATGCCACACCTCTGGAACAAAGGGGTAATGTATCACTGACAGACTTTCATAGCAAGGTGCTTCACCACTGGGGATTAAGTATGAGTTTATGTCTCCGGATGTGGTTTGAATTTATTATCTATCCTTTGTTGGGTCTAACTCACAGGATAAAACACAAGGCGGATCTTTAACGTACAAATAACCTGGATTAAAATAGAAAGACTGGTCATAGCTGCTTTATTTTACTCCTGCAAGCACATCGTAACTCAATTGCTTTCGCATTTGGTCGTTCGACTTTGGAAGGGTATTCAACTCAAATTAAATGAATTTACGAGGAATTGTTGGTATGTATTTTGTGCGAAGTTGCTTTAGAAATAAGAAACCGGTACTGCATAAATACGACAATGTCTTTGTCATAAAAAGCACAAGGAAAAAAATTCTAATAGTTCATTCCAATCAACTTAACCAGGAGTCAGATGAATACAGTAAACAGTGAAAGTGTGACCCTCTGGGCAATGTAAAGGTTTACACTGTGGGAGAGATAAGTTTTCTGCATCAGGACATTGGCAGGGGGACTAGCCGAGTGTAGATCTGTACCAGTGACAGGAGATACATCAACATGTATCCATCAATAACAAGTAATAAAAGTGATAGAGGGCTGGTGGAGTGTACACATCAGTAACGTTCTCTCCCCTCTCCCATCAGGCACAACGTAGAACAGTACAGTACAGGGACAGGCCCTTCGGCCCACAATGCCTGTGCCAAACATGACGACAACACCAATTCTTAACTGCCTGCACATAATCCATATCCGTCCATTCTCTGCATATCCACATGCCTATCCGAAAGTCTCTTAAACACCACTATCATATCTGCCTCCACCCCCACCCCTGGCAGCGCGTTCCATACACCCGCCACCTCTGTGAAAAAAAAACTTGTCCTACACATCTCCTTTAAACTTTGCCCCTTAAAGCTAAGCCCTCAAGTCTGTCCAACCTCTCCCTGTGGCTAACGCCTAATCCAGGCATTCTTCTGACAAACCTCCTCTGCACCCTCTCCAAAGCCTCCACATCCTTCCTGTAATGGGGCGACCAGAACTGCACATAAGACTCCAAATGCGGCCTAGCCAAAGTCCTTTAAAGTTGCATCAAGACTTCCTGACTCTTACACTTTACGCTTGACCAATGAAGGCAAGCATACCATATGCTTTCTTTACCACTCTATCTACTTGTATTGCCACTTTCAGGGAGTTATGGCAATTTACAGAGGCCAATTGACCGACAAACGCCAACGTTTTTGGGATGTGGGAGGAAACCGGAGCGCTCAGAGGAAACCCAAGCAGTCATAGTGAAAACATGCAAACTCCAACACAGACAGCAACCAAGGTCAGGATCGAACTCTGGTCTCTGGCGCTGCGAGGCAGCATCTCTACCAGCTGCGCCACAGTGCCATCCTAAATAAATATGTATTCCACGCAATATGTATGCCACGCAAATAAATATGTATTCATCAACAACGCAATAAATTCATAAAAATAATACAAAGCATGGGGAAAATATACAATTAATGGCAAGACTTTAACAGCCTGTGGTGGCACGGTGGTGCAGCGGTAGAGTTGCAGCCTCTCAGCGCCAGAGACCTGGGTTCGATCCTGACAAGGGGTGCTCTCTGTATGGAATTTGTACGTTCTCCCTGTGACCACGTGGGTTTTCTCCAGGTGCTCTGGTTTCCTCCCACATTCCAAAGACATACAGATTTGGTGGCTAATTGGCTTTGGTAAAAATTGAAAATTTGTCCCTAGGGTATGGGATAGTGCTAGTGTAGGGGGATCCAGTGGTCGGCATGGACTCTGTGGGCCGAAGGGCCTGTATCTGCGCTGTATCTCTAAACTAAACTAAACTGAAGTATTGATGTACAGAGTGTTCTTAGGACCGTTGCTCCTGTTTCAATGCTAGTTGGACTGTAGCTCCTGATTCTATGCTTGATTTCTAAGTACTGGCTTAAGTGGAGCATCTTGGTCATTGTGGATGAGGTGGGCTGAAGGATATGTTTCTGTGCTGTGTATCTCTATGACTGTAACTGATGGTCTCTGTGGGCATGAACGAGTTAGGCCCATGTTTCCATGCTGTATGTCTGTATGACCTTAACCGGTCAGCATGTGGCCTTGGTTACATGGTCGAGTTGGGCCGAAGGGCCTGTTTCCAAGCTGTACGTCTCTATGACTCTAACCGGTCAGCCTATGGGTTAGCATTGACGAGTTGGGGTGAAGGGGCCTGGCTCCGTGCCGTGTGTATCTGTGACTGCAACCGATGCACACACATTAGTAACTCTGACAGCAAAGGAACGATAGATAGCTGCCAATTGTTCACACAGTACTCACCAATAGTTCCTGCCTTGGTGTCATCAGCTTCAGAGCCGATGGCTGTCCTCGGGCTGCTACCTTGCTCTGATTCTGCGGAGAAAAAGAAGGTTCGAATGAGCAAGAAGCAGGTTTAACCATGCGCTCTAAAGCTACAACACTGCAAGATGCTGTGCATCCGAAGCCTTGTACCACATACACAATGAGCTAGTTATGACAATGAGCTGCCAAAGTAAGATCATCTATTACTCCAATCCAATAAAACACTGAAGGCTGCTTACCTGGACCTCTTGTCATAGAAACATAGAAAATGGGTGCAGGAGTAGGCCATTCAGCCCTTCAAACCAGCACCACCATTCAATATTAACATGGCTGATCATCCAAAATCAGTGCCCCGTTCTTGCTTTCTCCCCATATCCCTTGATTCTGTTAGCCCTCTCTAACTCTCTCTTGAAAACATCCAGTGAATTGGCCTCCACAGCCTTCTGTGGCAGAGAATTCCACAGATTCACAACTCTGGGTGAAAACGTTTTTCCTCACCTCAGTCCTAAATGGCCTCCCGCTTATTCTTAAACTTGTCTCTTCATCTGACACTCATTTATCCCCGTTTCACCTCCAGCCTTTGTCACCCACTCCACCCTTCTGCCAACCAAACCTGGGCAAGTGATGGGTGGATGCAGGAAAGGGGGGATGTGTTGATTGGCAGATGGTTGGGCAAAGTCAACAGATGAAAGGACAAAAAGTAGGAGATAAGGATAGAAGAGGCGTGAAATATGAAGCCAGAGGATGGAATGTAGGTGGAGGGGGCGCGGGGAGCAGGGGGAAAGGGACACAGTGGCACAGCAGTAGAGCTGCTGCCTCACAGTGCCAGAGAGCCAGGGTCGAACCTGACCTCGGGTGCTGTCCGAGCAGAGTTTGCACGTTCTCCCTGTGACCGAGTGGGTTTTTCTCCGGGTGCTCCAGTTTCCTCCCACATTCTAACGATGTGCAAGTTTGTAGGTTAATTAGCTTCTGTAAACTGCCCCGAGTGTGGAGGATAACACAGCACTGACATAGAGCTAGTGTGCATGTGGTCGACGCAGGCGTGTGCCGAAGGGCATGTTTCCAGAAATCTCTAATCTAATCTCACATTTTGTCTTTTTAACTCTGGCCTTTGTCCAAGCACCTGACTATCACCCCCCTCCCCCCTCCCCCCTCCTCACCTGCATCCACCTATCACTTGCCAAGCTTTGTCCTGCCCCCACTTCTCTTTTCCAGCTTTCCCCCCCCCTACTACAATGAGTCTGAAGAACGGTCCCAACTCGAAACGCCAACAGTCCACTCCTTCCACAGCTGCTGCCTGATCCACTGAGTTCGTCCAGCACTTTGTGTTTTGCACTGGATTAGTCATAAATTGCTGCATTGTGCATTTTTGAGACAGAATGGCGTGGAGAATCGTGTATAATTAATATGTTGCTAGCTCCACAGATAAATTTAAAACTCCTGGAAGCACACATTGACATTTTGTGACATTGTAAATTGCGAGATAGCTAAATTGCATCAACGCTTATTTATGTAACCTTTAAACAACAATGCATACTGGGACCCTATAACGATACAACCTTGTGCAACTTTTCATCCGTTGGTGGAAAATGACTCCACAATGGATGTTTATCTCGTCTTAAAGGTAAAATATTGACTTTGGTGAGATAGCATTTAACAGACAAGAAATCACTCTCTACTCATTGAAGTCCCTCCAGGCACTTTGTTATTCAATTTTGGCAAGAAAATCCAATACTGTATCTGAATTGAATTGAATTGAATAAATTTTATTAGCCAAGTATGTATACATTCAAGGAATTTGCCTTGGTGCTTTGCTCGCAAGTAACAACACGACATACAGTAAACAATTAAGAATAAAACATAAAACATTAAGAATAAAACATTATAGTTTAAACATGTGAAGAATGAAATAAAATACCAGAGCAAAAAGAGGCTACAGACTTTTGGTTGTTGAGTAGAGCTACTGCTCATGGAAAAAAACTGTTTTTATGTCTGGCTGTGGCGGCTTTGACAGTCCAGAGTCGCCTTCCAGAAGGAAGAGCTCCAAAGAGTTTGTGGCCAGGGTGAGAGGGGTCAGAGATGATCTTACCCACTCGCTTCCTGGCCCTTGCAGTGTACAGTTTGTCAATGGGGGGGAAGGTTGCAGCCAACAACCTTCTCGGCTGATCGAATGATGTGCTGCAGCCTCCGGATGTCATGCTTGGTGGCTGAGCCAAACCAGACCATGATGGAGAAGGTGAGGACAGGCTCTCTGATGGTAGTATAAAACTGGATCATCATTGCCTGTGGCAGATTGTGTTTGCAAGAGCTGAGAGCTCATTTACCAATGCTGACCCCACATCTGTAAAATGCACATACTTGCTGCCAGGGGTGGTTGTGGCGGTAGATACGATAGTGGCATTTAGATAGGCACATGGATGTGCAAGCAATGGAGGGATATGGATTGTGAGGAGGCAGCGGAGATTAGATTAACTTGGCATCATGTTTGGCACAGATATTGTGGGCCGAAGTGCCTGTTCCTGTACTGTATCATCCATCCTATGTTCTATGTTTTTCACAAAATGCTGGAGTAACTCAGCAGGTCAGGCAGCATCTCAGGAGAGAAGGAATGGGTGACGTTTCGGGTCGAGACCCTTCTTCAGACAGAATTCTCTCCTGAGATGCTGCCTGACCTGCTGAGTTACTCTAGCATTTTGTGAATAAATACCTTCGATTTGTACCAGCATCTGCAGTTATTTTCTTATACTTCTATGTTTTTCAGTTTAACAGATAATGGGAGATGAAAGTGGAATGAGAGTTCGGTGAATCTCATTCCAGTTCACTTTAGGGTTAAATCTGGCCCATCAAAGTGGACATTTCTTGCAAGTTCAGCATCGATATGAAGAGGTTTCAGCTTTTTCCTGATGCTGCAGTAAAATGATTAAATCATGAGGGGTAATTATCAAATGATAAGGAGAATTATAAAACCATGAGAAGAATAGATTGGGTGAATGTTCAGAGGTGAACCACAGTGATAGGGTGAATTAACTGAATCTTTTACTCAGGATCAAAGATACTAGAGGAACAAGATGGACCACTCTGTTGAAATTGCCTATAGTGAAATGTAGTACGCAAAGGAGCCATTTTAGTAAGCAAAACCCGCCGTTCGTTATGCCTCTCGCAGTGTAATCAGTGTTTTGGGGGAACAGTATGTGTGATGATACCATTAAAATGCAGAATATATCTCATCTATCAATGCACAGATTTTTGTTATTTTTCTTTTCAAATGTTTCTGCAAGTTTCTGCCTACTAAAATGGCGTCATGGCATACTACGGTTTTTAGGTCTATCTTGTTCCTCTAGTATCTTTGCCCAGGATAGAGGAGATAGGTTTAAGGAGAGAAGGTAATGATTTAATAGGAACCTGAGGGGAAACATTTTCATACAGAGGCTGGTGGGTATATGGAACAATCTGCCAGAGGAGGTGGTTGAGGCAGGTACAATCAGGGGTGCAGTGCTGACCGGAGCGTCGCTCCAACACCTCTGTTAAAAAAAAGCCAAAATAAACAGCAGGGAATCTTAATTAGCAGGGAATTTAACAGTGGCCGCTCCGACACCAGTGACAGCTCGGGAACCTAAAAAAATTAGCACTGCAACACTGGGTACAATAACAATGTTTAAAAGACACTCGGGCAGGTTTATGGAGAGTAAAGGTTTGGAGGGATATGGGCCAAGCACGGGCAAATGGTACTAGCTTAGTTGCGGCATCTAGGTTGGCATGGATGAGTTGGGATGAAGGGCCATGCTGCATGAGTCTATGCGTCTCCAGCTGTGAGGTGTGAATGCACCACTGATGTTGTGGCACGGTAGCGCAGCGGTAGAGTTGCTGCTTTACAGCGAATGCAGCGCTGGAGACTCAGGTTCGATCCTGACTACAGGTGCTGCACTGTAAGGAGTTTGTACGTTCTCCCCGTGACCTGCGTGGGTTTTCTCCGAGATCTTCGGTTTCCTCCCACACTCCAAAGACGTACAGGTATGTAGGTTAATTGGCTGGGTAAATGTAAAAATTGTCCCTAGTGGGTGTAGGATAGTGTTAATGTGCGGGGATCGCTGGGCGGCACGGACTTGGAGGGCCGAAAAGGCCTGTTTCCGGCTGTATATATATGACATGATATGATATGATATGTTGTGTGCTGCACACTGATGCTACTGAGAACAGTACCACACTGCCCGCTCTGGGTGGTGAACGAGAGAGACCTGGTCACACTATACTAGCGATCAGATCCACAGACTTCCTATTCTCGTAACATGAGACAAATTTCCTAATTATTGAGTGGTTCGCAACACAGTTTATGTCTGCAACGATTTGGAAATTGAAACCAGATAGAAACAAGTCAATGAGAAGATATTCATTTATAATTGTATGATATTCTATACAGATCCAATTCAGATTATTTTTTGACTAAAATGCCCTTAGTTTTGATGTATTTCTTGATTTATTTTTTCCTTTGACGCTGCTGCAAAAAAGCAACGTTATTTTAGCCACATATCAGAATGCAGCTTTAATACAACACTAACTGGATTTATGCCACATACCATACAGATTAGCTGCAGATGCTTCTAGTATCCTTCAGATTACTTATTATGTTTCACTGAAGCCAAACACCTAGCAATTTATTTTCTACTATTTACAGTTAGCTTAAACTTGAAGAGCTCAGTAACATCCCCAGCATGAAACATTAGATCTCTGCCACTTTTTGTAAGTATGTCAAATAGATAAAGCTGTAGGTGTTGGGAATTGATTGATTGATTGATTGATTGATTGATTGAAAGATACAGCATGGAAACAGGCCATTCGGCCCATTGAGTCCTCGCTGACCATCGATCGCTCGTTCACACTGATTCTATGTTAGCCCACTTACGACCACTGAGTCCATGCCGACCAATGATCACACGTGGACTAGTTCCACCTTATCCCAGTTTCAAATCCTACACACTAGCGGCAATTTACAAAGGTCAATTAACCTCCAAACTCACACGTCTTTGGGATGTGGGGGGGGGAAACCGGAGCAATTACGGAATTGATCCTCACGCATATCACTATGGTTTTGTCTGATGAGAGGCATTGTTAGGGGAGACAGTCAGAACTTTTTTCCCCAGAGTGGAAATGTCAGAGACTGGAAGTCATGGATATGCAGGGAATGGAGGGATTTGGATCACGTACATGCAGTAGAGATCAGTTTGATTTTGGCATCAGGTTCAGCACAGACATTGTGGGCCAAAGGGCCTGTTCCTGAGCTGTTCTGTTCTGTGTTCTGAACATCCACCAGGAAGTTTTTAGGTAAGGTATTAACAACAAGAGCAAAGCAGATTGAATGACCCATGAATTGTTTATGTGTTTTGTAAACCCCTGGAATGAAGTCAAGAGTCAAGAGTGTTTAATTGCCATACGTACTGACAATGGAACAATGGAATTCCTATTTGCAACAGCATAACAGGCCTGCAAACACAATGCACACAAGTAACATATAATAAACAAATGCATTAACAACTCCTATATTAGAGCAAATAAGCCCTAAGTCTTTAGTGCAACCAAGACAGCCCACAGTTCATTAGACACAAAATGCTGGAGTAACTTGGCAGGTCAGGCTGCATCTCTGAAGAACATGGATAGATGACATTTTGGGTTGAGACCTTTCTTGACTCGTCTAAAGAAGGGTGTCAGCCCGAAACGTCATCTATCCATGTTGTCCAGAGATGCTAGCTGACCTGCTGAGTTACTCCAGTACTTTGTGTCTTTTTATGTAAACCAGCATCCGCAGTTCTTTGAGACTCCTGAGTAACCAAGGAGATGCTGTAGAGAAGACGCTGCCTGTGACTTTCCAGATATTCTACTATTTTGCAGCTGCTGGACGTAAAATTCCCCAGAAAACAGAACTCCGGCTATTTGTGTCATTTTGTGTATTGACCAGCATCTGTGGTTCCTTGTTTCACCATAGTTCACAGTTTTAGTGTTTTGTTGTGTTCGACAGCCTGATGGTTGTTGGGAAGAAGAGTGACCATGTTTGGCGTCCAAGAGTTAAGATAAATATATGAATTTTGGGGGACACTGACCTACTATTTGTTATTGCACAGGTTACTGCACAGGTTATAAAGTATTACAGGCGGTGTTATTGGGATGGGTTTCTCAGAGGTGTGAGCCCGAGAGAGAATTTTGCTTTACTGTTATGTCAGCTGTGCCATGTCGGCCTGCTTTGTTCACATCTTTGGCGCCACGTTCAGCAGTAGTTATCAGACATGCGTTGCTACGGTTACGGATGCACGCTCACTCCTGCCAAGTGGTGGTGAGCAGCTGTCTCACTTTCTACAAACCGTCAGTGGCTTGGCTGCAAGTGATTGTGGACTGGATGTCCCCTCGTGTGACTGACACACGAAGCCAGCCTGCCAACCATGCCCGTAAACTCATCGTGTCGGGTTGCATCACAGCCTGGTTTGTGAACTGCTCGGCCCAAGGCTGCAAGAGGTTGTAGACAGATGGAGCCCAGTCCATCATTCACACAGACCAGACTCCCCACCACTGACTCCATCTACACTTCACACTGCCTCAGAAAAGCAGCCAACATAATCAAAGACATCTCTGGAGAGAAGGAATGAGTGACGTTTCGGGTTGAGACTGGTCTTAAGAAACGTCACCCATTCCTTCTCTCCAGAGATGCTGCCTGTCCCGCTGAATTACTCCAGCTTTTTGTGTCTTTCTTCAGTTTAAACCAACATCTGCCGTTAATCAAAGACATGTTGGACTCACCCTGGTCATTGCTTCTTCTCCCTGCTTTCATCCAGCAGAAGGTACAGAAGCTTAACACTCAGGAACAGCTTCTTTCCTTCTGTTATCAGGCTTCTGAATGGTCCTTCCATGAGCTAGGGCACTGTCCAATTCACCTCTACCCCATTGAGGACCTTGGACTATGGAACTGATGTGCGACAATGCTGAGAACTATAATCTGCACCCTGCATTTTCCCCTTTGCTTTATCTATTGTAATTGAGGTAGAACTGAATATATTTATGTATAGTATTATCTGAACTGTTTGATTGCATGCAAAACAGAACTCTTCACTCTACCTTGGTACAGGCGACAAAAATAAATCTAAACCGTTGACTTTGAATCCATCAAAATTGGCAAAACAAGGTGTGCAGTTCCCCTGCCCACTCCCACCTTTCTTTTCCAGCTCTCTCCCTCCTACTCCAATCACTCCCAAGAAGGGTCTCAACCTGAAACATCATCTGTCCATTCCTTCTGCAGATGCTGCCTGACCCACTGAGTTACTCCAGCACTTTGTGTTTTTCTCAATATTCCAGCATCTGCAGCTTGTCGTAATCCATTAACCGCTCTGCTGAGACATCTCTTCAAAGTGTGGCTACTGTGAAGATGATTAGTTTAGTGAAGCAGCGTGGAAGCAGGCTCTTTGGCCCATCGAGTCCATGCCAACCACTGACACCCATTCACATTATGCTACATTGGGGTAAATGTTGAAACGTTTCCACTGGTGGGAGAGTCTTAAGAAACATAATTAAAAATAATAGAGCTGGTTAAGGTGGTGCATTGTGGAGATCTCCACCCCAGAGGGTTGTGGAGGCTGGATCGCTAGAGATTTAAAGAGGATGGAAATCAATCTTTGAAAGATCGGGGATTCGAGGGCTGTGGGGAAATGGCACAGAAGTGGCGTTGAGGCCTGGGGCAGATCAGCCATGCTTATGCTGAACGGTGGGGCTGGCTTGAGGGGCCGAGTGGCCTAGTTCTACTCCTAGTTCCTTCTGCCCTTGTATTCACACAATGTAATGCAACCAATGACCCCCACCCATATTCTGCATCCCGACAGCATCTCAGAATGATTTCTAGGAAGTTACTTGGCTGAAAATAGATGCAGACTTTCTCTTCCGTAAACCGTTCCTGAAACTCCTAATTCAACTCTCAGTTTCAAACAGAAGTGGCACAACATCGTGGAAGTGGCGGCGCCTAACGGCTATGGCTCGCTAGCAGTCTGTTCGTCTTTTTACCTTTTTTTGTTGTTGTGTGTCGGTGTTGGGATGGTTTTTGTTTTTCTTTGGTTGTGTATGTGTGGGGGGTGGTGGTGGTGTGGGTGGGGGGGTGGTGGTGGGGGAGTGGGGGAAACCTTTCTCTTTTAGGTCTCTTCCTCACGGCGCGGGGTGCGGCTCGGCTGCGGGGCCTTCCATCGCCCGGTGCGGCTCGGCCGCGGGGCCTAACATCGCCCGGTGCGGCTCGGCCGCTGGACTTAACAGTGCCCGGTGCGGCTTGGCCGCGGGGCCTTCCATCGCCCGGTGCGGCTCGGCCGCGGGGCCTAACATCGCTGGTGCGGCTCGGCCGCTGGACTTAACATCGCCCGGTGCGGCTCGGCCGCGGGACTTTACATCGCCCGGCGCGGCTCGGCTGCGGGACTTTACATCGCCCGGCGCGGCTCGGCCGCGGGACTTTTCATCGCTGGTGCGGCTCGGCCGCTGGACTTAACATCGCCCGGTGCGGCTCGGCCGCGGGGCCTTCCATCGCCCGGTGCGGCTCGGCCGCGGGACTTAGCTGTGCAAGGCTCGGTCGCGGGGCCTTCCATCGCCCGGTTCGGCCGCGAGACGTTTCAGTGCCCGGTGCGACTCGGCCGCGGGGACTTCCATCCCCTTGCGGGGACTGTGCGGGTCGGTCGGGGACGAGCTGTCTGTCCATGGGCATGGGGAAGAGAGTGGAAGTTTTGTTGCCTCCATCACAGTGAGGGGGTGTTTGGAGTCACTGTGATGGACGTTTGTGTTGGGGTTATGTGTCTTGTGTTCTTTTTTGTGTATGACTGTTATGTAGTTTCGTTCGGTACCTTGGTACCGAATGACAAATAAAGCTCTGTTGAACTGTTGAAGGACATACTCGGATGATAATGTCCAGACTGAATACCCAGTGGGTAAGCCAGCATCTCTGGAGAACATGGATAGATGACGTTTCTGGTTGAGACCTTTGTTGACCCGTCCGAAGAAGGGTCCTGACCTGAGCCATGGTCTCCTGAGATGCTGCCTGACCCGCTGAGTCACTTCAGTGCCTTGTGTCTTTTTATGCAAACCAGCATCTACAGTTCTTTGTGCCTCCTGAGCTTTCAAGGAGATGCTACCAGAACAGACTGCCCGTGACTTTCTTGATAATCTTGTATTTTGCAGCTGCTGTACGTAAAATTCCCCAGAAAACAGAACTCCAGCACTTTGTGTCCTTTTGTGTATTAACCAGTATCTGTAGTTCCTTATTCCTCCATAGTTCATAGCTTAGTGTTTCATTGTGCTCAAGAACCTGATGGTTGTTGGGTCGAAGACTGACCATGTTTGACATCACGAGTTAAGATCAATAAATTATTTTTGTGAAACACTGACCTATTACTTTATATCGCACAGAGAAGTATTACAGGGGCAGGTTTCTCAGAGGTCCACTTGTCTCAATACCCAGTTGTTTTCATTTTGATACCTTGGGGAACATATACATGAATATCTATGCTTCCATTCTTAATCCCAACACCCAACACAAAGTGCTGGAGGAACAATAGTAGGTCAAGCAGCATCTGTGGAGGGAATGGACAGACAACAATCTTCAGACAAGGTCCTGACCTGAAACATCACCTATCGCCGCCCAAAGAGGGTCCCATCATTCCCAGATAATTTTCATATTCCCTAAAGCATCTCTGATCCGAGGCTTAGGTTTATTATTGTCATGTGTACCAGGATACAGTGAAAGGCTTTAGCTTGCGTGGTACCCAACCAAACCGAATCATACAAAACATGAACATGAGGTATTCAAGAATCCCAGGAATTAGTTGTTTGATGAGTGTTTGTCGGCACTGGGCCAGAACTCACTGGAGGGGGGACCTCATTCAAACATGCAGAATAGTGAAAGACTTGGATAGAGTGGATGTGGAGAGGATGTTTCCACTAGTGGGAAAGTCCAGGACGAGAGGTCATAGCCTCAGAATTAAAGGACGTTCTTTTAGAAAGGAGATGAGGAGAAATGTCTTTAGTCAGAGGGTGGTGAATTCTTTGCCACAGAAGGCTGTGGAGGCCAGGTCAGTGGATATTTTTAAGGCAGAGATAGATACATTTTTGATTTGTACAGGTGTCAGAGGTTATGGGGAGAAGGCAAGAGAATAGGGTTAGGAGGGAGAGATAGATCAGCCATGATTGAATGGCGGAGTAGACTTGATGGGCCGAATGGCTTAATTCTACTCCTATTCCTAATTACCTTATGAACACATGTATAATGTGATCTGATCTCACAAATACAATCAAGCCAAAGACAATAAACTAAACTCAATCTCACACAAAGTAAGATGCCTGCAATGGGGTTGGTTGGAAATTGGGACTGTACTCTTGTGTCTATGGGACTGGAGATCTCTTGGCCTCGCTCTTTGATGCTGTGCAATTTCTGAGGACAGTGAGTCACCATTATAAACCTTTGCACCATCCGCAAGGGTCCACTGTGATTTTAAGGGGGCCTGACAACAAGGAATAAAGTCCCAGCCTGCCCAAAATCTCCCTATAGCTCAGGCATTCGAGACCTGGCAACATCCATGTAAATCTTCTCTGCATTTTTTCCAACTTTATGACATCCTTCCTATAGTACGATGAACAAAACTGAACACATGGCTCCAAACCAGAGTCTTGTACAACTGTAATATAACATCCCCACTTCTATACTCAGTATCCTGACCGATGAAGGACAATGTACCAAGAGCCTCCTTGACCACCCTATCTGATGCCACTGTGACGCCACTTTCGGGGAACTATGTACCTGCAGTCCTACTTTTCTCTGCTCTATATCACTCCCCAGAGCCCTGCTATTCACTGTGAAGATCCTGCCCTGCTTTCACTTTTATAAATGCAACATTCTGCACTATAATGCATTAACCTGTTCAGTGCCACCTCCGAGTATAAGTGGGTCAAGGCCAATAGTGTGTAAAAAACAGTTGGCAGCCAACAGGTTAAACTCCGTTAACCATTCCACAGCTCACTTGCAAAGCTGATCAAGATCCTGCTGCATTTTTTGATAACCATCTTCACTGTCTCCAATACCACCGACTATTTACTTGACACTGGCTAGGCCAACCTATGCCCATCCCTTACTGCCCTTGACCTGAGTTGTTTTGCAAAGCCACATCAGAGGGCACTTGGCCAATCTGCCACTTCTTTGCGCACAAAGTGGGGTGCAACTCGCAACTATTTAGACAGGCGCTCATGCTGCGCTTTCAAACGACAGCTGCACAAACACTGCAGAGCATTTGGCTGACCTTACCCGGGTTCAGTAAGGGTAAGGAACAGAAGGCTGAGAAGCACAAGCGCAATTTGCCACCAATGGCTTCAGACAACAGGAACTGCAGAAATGGACAAGAATATCTGGTCGCAAAGCAAAACGAACTGAAACAATATACAGGCCACCACCATCGTACCAAAGTTCCATCGTATCTTTTCCACCATCTCCCCTGGTACAGGGTCCAGGCGCCCAACACCCTCTGTAGAAAAAAAACTTGCCTCGTACATCTCCTTTGACCTTTCCTCCCCTGACCTTAAATCTATGCCCTGTGATGGGTATTGATGGCTGGCATAGACACCATGGGCCAAAGGGCCTGTTTCTGCGTTGTGTAACTTCATGAGGTGCATAATTTCTGGTCAATTCTTGGAGTTAATGGCGCCTGGTCCCTCTGCCAGGGGAGATGGTGGAAAAGATACGATGGAACTTTGGTACGATGATGGTGACCTGTTTATTGCTTCAGTTAGTTTTGCTTTGCGACTAAATGAGTTTTGGGGAGGGCACTTGAGATAACAACTGCGGTGGTGTTAGCTGGGGAGTGGTGGGTGGTTCTGTATTAGCTGACCTCAATGTCTTTTCTGCAATGGAGAGTCCACCACTATGCACAGCATTCTTATTGAAACTTCAGTCCGAAGAAGGGTCTTGAGGCGAAATGTCACCCATACCTTCTCTCCAGAGATGCTACCTGTCCCGCTGAGTTACTCCACCATTTCGTGTCTATCTTCTTATTGTAACTACAGACTTAGTCCAAGGCAGAATACCCGAGATAACCGAGGAAAGCATTGAAACCTGCAATCTTGCAAGGTATGAGCTAGAGTAGAGGAAGTCAATGAAAGTGTTGGAATGCCAAGTATGAAACTCAGCTTATGGTAAAAACAGGAAGTTGGGGTTCCATAACTTGACTCCATCTGAATGAGGAACCAGGGAAAGTGATGCAACAATAATTATAGATGAAAAGAATGGATACCAACTGTAATTTAATGCAGACTGAAGAAGGGTCTGGTCCAGGTATGTCACCTGTTCATTCCGTCCTCAGTTGCTGCCTTACTCAAGATGCCAGCGCCTGCAGTTATTTGGATCTTTGTAATTTAATGACTGATTGAGTGGGGTTTGGCTGACAGTGTCATAGAGCTGTACTGCACAGAAACAGGCCCTTCAGCCCATCTTGCTCATGCTGATCGAGATGGTATAATTGGGCTAGTCCTATTTGACTGCATTTGGCCCTTTACCCTCCCTATCCATACATCTGTCCAAATGTCTGTGGAAAGGGATAGAATCATACAGTACAGAAACAGACCCATTGCATCTCATCCATGCTGACCCAGATGCCCAATCTAAGCCAGTCCCATTTGCCCGCATTTGGCCCATATCCATCTAAACTTTTCCTATTCATGGAACTGTCCAAATGTCTTTAAATTCTGTTACAGTGCCTCAACTACCTCCTCTGGCAGCCCGTTCCATATATCCACCACCCTCTGAGTGAAAATGTTGCCCCTCAGGTTCTTATTAAATCTTTTCCCTCTCACCTTAAACCTATGTTTTCTGGTCCTTGATTCCCCTGCCTTAGGTAAAAGGCCCTGTGCGTTCACCCTAGCTATTCCTTTCATATTTTCCATAAGATCATCCCTTAGCCTCCTGTGCTTCAAGGAATAACCAATGTTGTTATTGTACCTGCCTCAACTACTACCTCTGGCAGCTTGTTCTATATACCCACCACCCTCTGAGTGAAAAATTTGCCCCCTAGGTTACTATTAAATCTTTCCCCTCTCACCTTAAACCTGTGTCTTCCAGTTCTTGATTCTCCTACCCGAGGTAAAAAAGGTCCAATGTATTCACCCTGTCTTTAATTGTTGTTATAGAACCTGCCTCAACTACCTCTTCCAGCAGCTTATTCCATATACCCACCACCATTCTGTATGAAAAGGCTGTGCCTGCCCAACCTCTCCCTATAGCTCAGACCCTCAAATCTTGGCAACATTCTCGTAGACCTTCTCCGCACTTTTTCCAGCTTTCCGTTCCAGTTCTATTCTGGGAATGCAGTCGGGAGTCTGAGCGGTGAACTTCCAGTTTAGCAGCTGTGCTTAGATGCGGTGTGGAAGGTTCCTGGCGTCACGTGATCTGGATCTGCCGGCTCGCCAAGGTCATAACTCAAACATAAAGTCCTTGTGCTTCATTCACTTTATGTGACAACTGGACATCAGATGACCGGATCTAACTTTTTAAGGTTTCAGGAACTGTCAGTTCACAACAGAGGTTCCAAGAACCCCTTCACCGCTGGGGGGGAGTGATGCTCCCCGGAACCCCTCGAGAGGGTGGCACGGTGGCGCAGCAGTAAAGTTGCTGCCTTACAGCGGCAGAGACCCGGATTTGATCCTGACTGTACGGAGTTTGCACATTCCTTCCGTGACCACTTGGGGTTTCTCCGGGTGCTCCGGTTTCCTCCCACACTCCAAAGGCCTAAAGGCTTGCCGGTGAATTGGCTTCGGTAAAAATTGTAAATTGTCCCTCGTGTGTGGGGTAGTGCTAGTGTACGGGGATCGCTGGTTGGATGGTCGCTAGCCGGCATGGACTCTGTGGGCCGAAGGGCCTTTTTTTGTGCTCTATCTCTAAACTACACTAAACTAAAGTTTAATCCGAGCAAGTAGAACAGTACAGTGGAACAGTACAGAAAGGAACCAACCCTTCGGCCCACAACGTTTGTGCCCAACACCGCTCTCATCTTATAGCTATTCTCTCTAGTGTTGGACATTTGCAGTTCTGGTCGCCCCAGAGGGTTGGAGAGGGTTCAGAAGAGGCTTATCAGAATGCTGCCTGGATTAGAAGATATTAGTTACAAGGAGAGGTTGGACAAACTTGGGTTATCTTCTCTGGACCGTCGGAGGCTGAGGGGAGACCCGTTAGAAGTTTATTCAATTATGAGAGGCATAGATAGGATAGATAGTCAGAATCTTTTTTTCCCAGGGTGCAAATGTCAAAGACTAGAGTGCATAGCTTTAAGGTGTGAAGGGCAAAATGTAAAGGGCAAAATGTAAATGCAAAGCAAAATGTAAAATGTGAATGTTTCAGTGCTGTACTGTTCTATGTTCAATGTTCTTTGAATTTACTGCATACTTGGAACATAATAAAATCAGGAGCCCATGATGTAAACACTGCAGTTACATAAACCTTATCTAACCATTATCTAACCTGTGAGCCCAGACTGACCATCACACACCCATTTATACAAATCTTGTTTTATTTGATTCATTGTGTCTTTCAACTCTCCCCAGATTTTACCCCTCGCCTACACACGGAGACATTTACAGTGGCCAATTAACCTACTGACGTGTACACCTTTGGCATGTGGGAGGAACAGGGGGCAACTTACATGGACACAAGGAGAACATACAAATTCCATAAAGACAGCAAAGGAGGCTAGGATCTGTTCCCGTGGTGTATGACTCTCTGAGCCAGTGATTTAGAAGAAAAGCAGAAAGAAGAAAAGCCATTTTAGCTATTAATAAGAGGGAAAAAAATGTCTCATGTCTCTGACTTTAATAAGCTTAATTCAAAACATGCGCAGTAAAAACACATCGATCCAATCTCCCACCATCTCCCCACCCTACCCCAGAGTTACCATCCTTTCCCCTCCACCCCACACTCCTATCCTATTTCCCTATCACACAGGTAAGTTGCCATACCATCACTGAAAAGACGTTTGGACAGGTACATGCATAGAAAAGGTTGAGAGGGATACGGATCAAATGTGGACTAATGGGACTAATGTTTAAGTGAATGTCTGTACCAAATGTAACCTCCGGAAATGTCGGATGGGCTTGTTTAAGAATATGTTTTGTGAATGATATTTATTATTTGAATAAAGTATTTTTTGATATAAAAAAAAAAATCTTAGGTCACAAGGTTGGGCCGAAGGGCCTTGGTCCCGTGCTGTATGATTCTTTCAATCTCCTTGTTGAGCCCAGGGTCTGACTGGATCCCTTAACATTGTACAGTGGATGGTCACAGTTTGTTTCCCAGGGTAGAGGAATCTACAAAAAAACATAGATTTGAATGGAGAGGAGAAAAGTTTAAAAGGAACCTGTGCAGCAGGTGGGGTTTGGAATGTGTTGTCAGAGAATGCAGTAGAGGCAGGTACAATCACAATGTCTAGAAGATATTTGGACAAGCATAAGGATAGAAACAGGTTTCGAGGAATGTGGGCCAAATGGAATTAACTTGATTAGATATCTTCGACCAGTTGGGCCGAAGGGCCTGTTTCTGTTCTGTATGACTCCAAGACTCTAATTAGCTTTTGCGAAAGGATTAATGTTTTTTTTAATCAATTCACACATAAAATCTTCTCCTGTTAATTGGTCCTTGCAATCAAAAGTAGAAGCACAATTTAAGACAGGGCATGCCTTGGACAATGCAGACACTTGAGAATAATTAAAAGCAGGAAATGTCCCAAAATAACGAGGATTTTACAAACTCAGCAGCCATGTGCTCTGAGAATGACTGCCTTGAGATCTATTTTAAAACCCTGAAGCTACAAACCGACATCTACCATTCTCCCCCGACACCCTCCCAACCCAGTCCCGACCGATCAGCTTCACTTTCTTGGCACAAGGTCCACTGGCACTGGAAACGACCCAAATCTTTGCCAGGGAGTCAATAGACAATAGACAATAGGTGCAGGAGTAGGCCATTCAGCCCTTCGAGCCAGCACCGCCATTCAATGCGATCATGGCTGATCACTCTCAATCAGTACCCCGTTCCTGCCTTCTCCCCATACCCCCTCACTCCGCTATCCTTAAGAGCTCTATCCAGCTCTCTCTTGAAAGCATCCAACGAACTGGCCTCCACTGCCTTCTGAGGCAGAGAATTCCACACCTTCACCACTCTCTGACTGAAAAAGTTCTTCCTCATCTCCGTTCTAAATGGCCTACCCCTTATTCTTAAACTGTGGCCCACAGTGGAGTCATAGAACATAGATTAGTACAGCACAGGAACAGGCCCTTCGGCCCACCAGGGCTACTGATCTTGGATAATCAGCCATGATCATATTGAATGGTGGTGCTTGCTCGAAGGGCCGAATGGCCTAAACCTGCATCTATTTTCTATGTTTCTACCTCTGTGCAGAACACGATGCCGTTAATCTCCTTTGCCTGCACACGATCCATATCCCTCCATTCCTTGCTGCCTATGTAAAGGTCTCTTACACACCGCCACCATATCTGCCTCTGCCACCACCCCTGGCAGCGCATTCCCCCTGCACATCTCCTTTAAACTTTGCTGCTCCGTGCACTCTAGTCATTGGCATTTTTACATTACTCTGGTCCATCTGAGGATAACGTGCGTAATTTTGATACATTTAAGGCAGTGGAAAACTTTAGAATCAAAGAACTGCAGTTGCTGGAATCTTGCATTGAACACAGAGTGCTGGAGTAACTCGACGGGCCGGGCAGCATCTCTGGAGGGCATGGATCGTTTCAGACCGAAGAATGGTCCCGACTCAAAACGTCACCTATCCATCTCCTCCAGAGTTTCTGTCTATTCTGCTGAGCTACTCCAGTAGAAAACGTTGCCTTGTTGTCTGAACACAACGCAACTCAAACATGGTGGTGAAAAACAAAATTTGCCCTGTGGTGCGGAGATTGCACTGATATGTAAATGTTCTGCTTTTGTTTAAGTGTACATGCTGGAACTTAGTTTTACAATTAACAAAGTGAACGGAGCAGCAGTAAGGATGCACAGCATATTTGAACTTCACACCCCAGTTGAAGCTTCCTCTCACTGACAGGAAATGGTTGGGACTTTTGACCGGACAGTCAGCCTTGAACTCGAGCTGTGTACTCATGACCCCAGCTGGAGACCAACAACGCAAACACATCCAAGCGCACAGTGTTTCTGGTGCTGTGACGCCTTTCATGATAACGATGCACTAGAACAATCCGAGCAAGAGTAAATGCTGAGAAATAAGAGAATTACGACATAACAACATTTTAAAAGGCAGGTAAATGGGGAGGAAAGAGTTAGAGGCATATGGGCCAAATTGTGGGAAATTGAGGCATCTTAATCAGTATGGGCGGATTGGGCTGAAGGGCTGTTTTCGTGCTTGATGACCTTAAGGCTATAAGACATAGGAGCAGAATTAGGCCATTCGGCCCATCAAGTCTGCTCCACCATTCAATCAGAGCTGATCTATCTTTCCCTCTCAACCCCACTCTTCTGCCTTCTCCCCGAAACCTTTGACACCCTTATTAATGAGAAACCTATCAATCTCTGCTTTTAAAATACCCAATGACTTGACCTCCACAGCCATCTCCTTTTTGCATCTCCTACTTACCTTAAACCTATGCCCTCTAGTTTTAGCATCTTTTAATCTGGGAAAAAAGCATTTGCTTGATCCATGTCCCTCACGATCTTGTTCACCTCAACAAAGTCACCCCTCAGCCTCCTACACTGCAAAGACAAATGTACCAGCCTATCCAACCTCTCCCTGTGAGCCAACCTGCAAACCCAGGCAACATCCTGGTCAATCTCTTCTGCACCCTTTGTAACTGTTTGTTAACGGATTCAAATCTCCTTCACAAGTGCTCCAAGATCTCTGTGTTGTGTGCTAGTGTTAGGGAAGTGAGGAAATTATATCACACTTGGCTGGGCAAAACACCAAAGTGCTGGTGGAACTCAGCGGGTCAGGCAGCATCTGTGGAGGGAAATGGACAGATGATGTTTCGGGCTGAGACCCTTCTTCAGACTGTGGTCTGACAGGCTGAATATGTCTTCTTATTTCTCTGACAAGGGAGGTGCCTTCATGGTCTGGCAGCTGAATTGTTCATCTAACCGCCTGCCTGTCAAAAACACCTCTTGCCAAAGTCCACCTGTTTGCTGCCATGCTTTGTTATCCCCCCCCCCCAACAATCAGTGAAGAAGGTGTCCCAACCCAAAACGTCACCTATCCATGTTCTCCAGGGATCTTGCCTGACCCGCTGAGTTACTCCAGCACCTTGTGTCTTTTTTTTGTTGTAAACCAGCATCTGCAGTTCCTTGTTTCTAGAGTTTTGGGCAATGTAATTTCCAAAATTCACAAAGAAGCATGAACACAAATTTTGAGAAATTCAACATCAACATTCAGGCTGTACTTCACAAAGTCACCATCTTCCTCCTCTGTGTATAGTTAATGGCTCTGATTGTCATTGTAAATTGAACAAAATTTATTCGAGGTAAAGGTCAACAGTCTAATCAACTATCAGACATTTCTCTCATAAATGATTCACTATCTATTTCTTGTGGGATTTGACAGGCTCGTCAACTGAAAGTTGTATCACCAATGTATTCTTCCGATCATCAACAGTTGTTAGAACAGGTCTCAGAGTCATACAGCACAGAAACGGGCCCTTTGGCCCAAGTCGCCCATGCTGACCAAGGTGGCCCATCTAAGCTAGTCCCATTTCCCCCACGTTTGGCCCATATCTGCAGTGACGCAGCGGTAGAGGTACTGCCTTACAATGCCAGAGACCCGGGTTCAATCCTGACTACAGGTGCTGTCTATACGTTCTCCCTGTCAAGCCTTGGGCTTTCTCTGGGTGCTCCAGTTTTCTCCCACATTCCAAAAGTCATGCAGGTTTGTAGATTAATTGGTCCCTGTAAGTCTCTGTAAATTGTCCCTGGGTGTGTAGGATAGAACTCGTGTATGGATGGCTGGTCGGTGCAGACTCGGTGGGCCATACAGTCCGCTTCCATGCTGCATCGCTAAAAACTAAACCTAATCCCTCTAGACTTTTCCTTTCCATATACCTGTCAAAGTGTCTTTTAAATGCTGTTATGTTACCTGCCTCAACTACCTCCTCTGCCAGCTCATTCCATTATCCCACCGTACTCTGAGTGAAAAGTTGCCCCTCAGATTCCTTTTAAACCTTGCCCCTCTCACCTCATCTTGAGAGTCTACCTTCAAATTCGCCGCAAGCCCTTCTGCCTTGGACGAATAATGTACGCCAGTAAATAGCTCGAGAGATCGGAAGATTCTTCTGAGCTACTCCCAGTCTGTTGTGGAACCCATTTAACCAGAAGAGCAAAATAAATTCCTGGCTCTCATTAAAGGAAAGACTACGTTGTCCAAGCGAGAGTAAATGCTAAAACAAAGCTTCAGTACTGTGCATACTTGCACTGACTGCATTGCCCACATGTTTTGTTGGGTGAATTAATTTTGCGCTATGATACATCCAGTGAACATAGAACAGTACAGCACAGCAACAGACCCTTTGGTCTCCAATGACTGCGCTGAACATGAAACCAAGTTAAAATAATCTCCTCTGCCTCAACATGATTAATATCCCTCTATTCCCTGCAAATCCATACGTTGGTCCTAAAGCATATTGTATCTGCTTCCACCCCCACCCCTGGCAGTGCACTCCAGGCACCCACCAATCTCACTGTGTAAAAAAACTTGACCTGTGTATCTCCTTTAAACTTTGCCCCTCTCACCTCTCTCTGCCATTTTCATCCTGGAAAATAGATTGCAATTGTTTATCCTATCTACGCCTTTCATCATTTTTATATACTTTCTTCAGGTTCCCACTTTCCAGAGAAAACAACGGAATCAAGGGATATGGGGAAAAAGCAGGATCAGGGTACTGATTCTGGATGATCAGCCATGATCATATTGAAAGGCGTGCTGGCTCGAGGGGCCGAATGGCCTACTCCTGCACCTACTTTCTATGTCTATGTTTCTATGTTTCTACAACCCAGCGGTTTCTCTAACTTCAAGTAACCCTTGCTTTCCCTCTCTCTCTGTCCCTCCCCATCCTAATTCTCAGACTGGTTTCACTGCCCTTCTGATTAATTTTACTGATTGTATGCCTCCTTGTCCCCTTCCCCTCATCTAACAATGAACCATTCTACATGCTACATTGTCTGCTTTGATCTGTCGTTTTCACACCTTACCCCTCCATGTCTCTAGTCTGCCTCTCCCATGACTCTCAGTCTGAAGGAAGGTCTCGACCCGAAACATCACCCATTCCCTTTCTCCAGAGGTGCTGCCAATTCCTCTGTATTACTGTATTTTGCGTTTATCCAAGTTTTTACAACCTCCAGATAGCTAATACCCTCAAATCTAGGCAGCATTCTGGTAAACCCTTTGCACCCTCTCCAAAGTCTCCACATTCTTCCTGTAATGGGAATACTATGGCAGGAATGATTGAGATTACATAAAGTCACATAGCACAGAAACAGACCTTTCTGCCCAACTTGCACATGCTGACCAAGGTGCCCCATCTTCACTAGTCCTAGCTGCCCACATTTTTCCCATGTCACCTCTCAACCTTTCCTATCCATGTAGCTGTCCAAATGTCTTTTAAATGTTGTTATATTATCTTCCTCTACTAGTTCCTCTGGTGTAGACACAAAATGCTGGAGTAACTCAGCGGGACAGGCAGCATCTCTGGAGAGAAGGAATGGGTGGCGTTTCGAGGTCGCTCCAAAACATCACCCATTCCTACTCTCCAGAGGTGTTACCTTCCCGCTGAGTTACGCCAGTATTTTGTGTCCATCTTCGGTGTAAACGAGCATCTGCAGTTCCTTCCTATATACTTCCTCTGGCATCTCGTTCCATATTCCCACCGCTCTGTGTGTGAAAATGTTGCCTCTTTCAGGTTCCTATTAAATCTTCCCCCTCTCACCTTAAACCTATGACCAGTGGTTCTTGTTTCCCCTATTCTGGGTAAGAGACCCTGTTTACTCATTGAGTACAGCCAAAATTTGGTCTCAACGGTAAACAGAGTTAGATCTTAGAGTACAGTGCAGAAACAAGGAACGGCAGATGCTGGTTTACACAAAAGGGCACAAAATGCTGGAGTAACTCCGTGTGTCAGGCAGCATCTCTGGGGAACGTGGATAGGTGACGTTTCGGGTTGGGACTCTTCTTCAGACTGAGTTAGATCTTGTTCAATGCAGAGATGAAAATGATAATACTGCTGTGCATCACAGCTGCCACTGCTGTGGTAAATATTCTTGCAGAGATAAGGAACGACCCTGATCACTTCACACTAAACTGCCCTTCATTCTGAAATATGATGTTATTCTCAAGAGGCTCTTTTCCCTTTGCACTCGATGACTTGATGCAGCACAGCAAGTCTTACAAGGGAAGCGAAGACAAGAGCACAAAAATAAGATATTCTTTTGGGATTGGCACAACGCAGCACATTTTTTGTAATCAGTGGGGAACTCCACTGTCATAACCATTCCTCATCTGATATTGGCTCTGAATAGATCTTGTCAAAAGGAGTTAACATCCACCTTAATCATTTAAAAAGTAGAACTGTTATAAATTGCACAACCCACAATTTACATGCACTTCAAATGAGGGAGTGTCCCAAGAGAACATGCTCAGAAAATGGACATCATAATTAAGATTTAGCTCAATTAGTTTTCTTTTGTCATCTTCGCTTGCAGAGCAATGCAAAGATGAAACTTCAGAACTGCCATCTGTGGGTTTAAACAATAGGGAGGCATTTCCTGGCATTCTGTGGGATGAACAACATATTTTTTCATCTCTTCTTTTCACGAATGTTTTGGACATATTGAGTTGTGGAGGAAGGAGATACAAGGAACTACATTTTGCCCGTATTCTTCTCGACGTTTCCTATCCATGTTGCTGTCCAAATGTCTTTTAAATGTTGTTATAGTATCTTCCTCAACTACTTCCTCTGGCATCTCATTCCATATGCCCACCATTCTCTGTGTGAAAAAGTTGCCCCTTTTAGGTTCCTACCAAATCGTTCCCCTCTCACTTCAAACCTATGACATGTGGTTCTTGTTTCCCCAGTTCTGGGTAAGAGACCCTGTTAATTCATTGAGCACAGACCAAATTTGATCTCAATGGTAAACAGAGGTAGATCGTAGAGTACAATGTAGAAACAATGAACTGCAGATGCTGGTTTACCTAAAGGAACACAAAGTGCTGGAGTAACTCTGCAGGTCAGGCAGCATCTCGGGAGAATGTGGACAGGTGATGTTTTGGGTAAATAGAGCTAGATCTTAGAGTAAAGTGTAGAAAAAAGGAACTGCAGAAGCTGGTTTACCAAAATAAAACACAAAGTGCTGGAATAACTCAGCAGGTCCGGCAGCATCTCTGGACAATGTGGCTAAGCGATGTTTCGGTTTGGGAACCTTCTTTAGAACAAGCACTTCTTCAAAGTGGACATACTTTGAGGAGATTTTGCAGACGAACTGTAAAATCTAAAGGAAATGCAGATGCTACTTTACCAAAAGAACGCAAAGTGTTGGAGTAACTCAGGGGATCAGTCAGTGTCTCTGGAGAACACAGATAGGTGACATTTTGGTTAGGATCCAAGTTATAGAATCAATTAACATGCAGTCACTGCATTGTGCTCAGACTTGGAAGCATAGTGACGCAAGGTTGGCACAGTGGTACAACTGGCCGAGCTGCTGCCTCAGTGCTAGAGGCTTGGTTCGATCCTGACCTCAGGCACAGTCGTTGCACATTCTCCCTGTGACTGTGTATTCTCCTCCACATCCTAAATATGTGCAGGTTAATTGACCTCTGTAAAGCGCCCCTATTGTGCAGGGAGTGGATGAGAAAGTGAGATAACAGCGTGAACAAGTGATCGACGGTCAGTGTGGACTTGGTGGGCCCAAGGGCCTGTTTCAATGCTGTATCTCTCAATCGATCAAAATTTGTGGAGAGTTAATGTTTCCGCTCAATTCCCAGTCTACAGATGCTGCTTGCCCTACTAAACAATTCCAGCAGCTTTAATTTTGCTTTTGCTGGCATCGGTTTCAGTTACACAATACTCATTTAGTCCGGATGGCAGAGAAGGAGTGGTTTTGAAGGGGGTGGAAGGGATTAAACCTACAGTAACCTACAGTCAACAGACCGTGAGGACTTTTTTTTTAAGAAGAAGGGTCTCAACCCAAAACATCACCCATTCCTTCTCTCCAGAGATGCTGCCTGGCCCGCTGAGTTACTCCAGCATTTTTTGTCTACAGTCAACAGACCTTCCCTTGACACCGTAGAACATGGCACCAATCCCATAGATGGCAGACATTTGCTTGCCCTCCCTCCAACCCTGGAAGTGTTTGTGGGCAGTGTGAAACCAAGATGGTAATGGGTGTGGGATAAAGGATAAACCATGTAAACAAAATAAGGAAGATAAAAAAAACCCCACAAAACTATGGAAACCAATGATTACCACAATGTATTTATGATAGTACAGGCTAAAATTTATTCTGTAGTATATTCTGTAGCAAAGTACTATATATCCTGGCAGGTTCAGTTATATGAGATGTAATGAGATAAAGTCTGGAATTCAGGAATTTTGCTCAGTTGGACAGTTCATCCACCAACAAAATTGTTATCATCACCTACTTAATCTGTTATCTACAAGGGTATAGTTTGATAGTTTAGAGATAAAGCATGGAAACAGGCCCTTCGGCCCACCAAGTCTGTGCCAATCACTCATTGGCACTAGTTTTATGGTATCCCACTTTCTCAGCCACTCCCCATAGAAAGAGAATGAATATACATTTATTATAGCCAAAAGTGGACGACACTTGTCAGGATGCCCTGGAAAGTACTCTGTGATTCAGAAAGAGTGCCACATAAACTACCATTCCGTCAGTAGTCACTTACTTCAGTACATTCAATAAGTGAGGTTGAATAATGGGGATGGATGCAAGAAACTGCAGATGCTGCAATCTTGTGTGGAACACAAAGTGCTGGGGTAACTCAGTGGGTCAGGCAGCATCTCTGGAGGACGTGCAGAGGCAAAGTTTTTGGTCAGAACCCTTCTTCACACTTATTCCCACAAACGGCAACATTTATGTTCACATGTGGGAATAATGTACATGTGGATTATCTCAATTTATCTCAATCCTGACTCTTATGCTCAATGCAATGACCGATGATGGCAAGCATACCACACACCTTCTTAACCACTCATTCTACTTGTGTTGCCACTTTCAGAGAGCTGTGGACCTGGACCCCACGATCCCATTGTACATAAACGCTATTAACTGTATACTTTTCTCCCCTGTAACATCATCCCTTTCAGACAGGGTGGAATCAGTGACTTCTGCTGAAATTTGTAACGACCTTACTATACGACCACCAAATGCACCCTGGAAAGCAATGTGACAATAAACTAACCATCTAACCGATGCCAAAAACCCCCACAAACTGCTGGAGGAACTCAGCAGATCAGGCAGCATCTCTGGAGGACATGGATAGGTGATGTTTTGGGTCGGGGCCCTTCTTGGCACTACAATTAATCTGAAGAAAGGTCTTTACACAAAATATCACCAATCCATGCCTTCCGGAGATGTTGCCTGGCCCACTGAGTTATTCCAGCATTTTGTAAATTCCCTGTGTCGACGACTAAATAACGTCGCTGACTCGAGATTTGATCTTGGGGAGAATTAGGTCATTTATATAATGGAGGCTTTTCCTGGCCTCTGAAGCTGAAGTTCCAGTGTAATGGCTCAGCATTGTCGCCGGTTGATGTCCCATCTGATAGGAGCAGCCTCCTCCGCTCAAAGGCTTTAAAAGGCCACTGTTATGATTTAATGTGAGTTTGTTAAACCTGACAAACAACATACAGGGCTGCAGCATGAAGACAAAAGAGTGAGCTTTGATACCATGATTAGGTTCATATTATACTCTCAGCTAACATGACCCTCTTTTAGGTAAAACACCCCACAGATACATTAGCAGAAAATACTGGCAGAGAAATCTGTTCTCAACGTTATAATAGTGCAGTGCAATCTGTTTCTGAAATCTATACCAAGGGAAACCAAATTGTTAAACTGAAGTTGAATTTGTACACAAAACGATATTTTGAATCTAGTGGAAAAATAGCTACCCCCATGTGTAAAATATATAAGTAGTAAAGGCCTCTATTTCACCCTTCTCTTTCTACCAGCTATCTTCCCTCTCTGCCATCAGTATTGATGAAGGAGGGTTAGACTCACAGTTACACAGCATGGAAATAGGCCCTTCAGCCCAACTCGCCCATGCTGACCAAGATGTGCCATCTTCAATCAATCTGTAGAAGGGTCCCAACCTGAAGCTTTGCCTGTCCATTCCCGCAAAGATGCTGCCTGACCCGTTCAGTTACTCCAGCACTTTCTGTTTAGCTTAAGATTCTAGCATCTGCAGTTCTTTGTGAGAGCCAGAGGAACTCAGTGGGTCTTTTTCAGCTTTCCTACATCTTTTCCAGCTTTCTCCCCTATACTACAATCAGTCTGTAGAAGGGTCCTGACATGAAATGTCAGCCATCCATGTTCTTCAGAGGTGCTGCCTGACCCACTGAATTATTCCAGCACTTTGTGTTTTGCCTCCAAACATAAACGCTCGCACATGCGTTGCAGTGATAGTTTGCACCATACCTGAGCAAAAATCAGGTAGCAATCTCACTCAGAAAAGCCACAAGGATAGTAGATGTGACAAAATGAATAATTAAATTAGCACAGAACGGAAGTGAGGATTATCGCACAACGTTGTGGCCAAATGGACATTTCTTAGCAATCAACGCACTGCACCAACTCGGAACTGCTTGCTCAATGAATGACATGGAAATAATGGAACCTCAGAGTACTTCAAAATTGGTACAGCTGGTAGAGTTGCGGTCTCACAGCGCCAGAGACCCAAGTTCGATCCTGACCTGTCTGTGTGGAGTTTGCACGTTCCACCTGTGACCGTGTGGGTTGGCAATGGAGGTAGATACCACAGCAGCAATTAAGAGGCTTTTAGTCATATGGATATATGCAGGAAATTGAGGGATATGGATCGCATGGAGGCAGAGGAGATCAGTTTAACTTGGTATCATGTTTGGCATAGACATTGTCAAGTCAAGTCAAGTCAATTTTATTTGTATAGCACATTTAAAAACAACCCACGTTGACCAAAGTGCTGTACATTTGATTAGGTTCCAATAGAAAAAAAAATGAAAACATACAGTAGTACGCAAACAGTTCACAGCGCCTCCTCAATGAGCCTCAAACGCTAGGGAGTAGAAATATGTTTTGAGCCTGGACTTAAAGGAGTCGATGGAGGGGGCAGTTCTGATCGGGAGAGGGATGCTGTTCCACAGTCTAGGAGCTGCAACCGCAAAAGCGCGGTCACCCCTGAGTTTAAGCCTAGACCGTGGGATAGTGAATAGCCCCAAGTCGGCCGATCTGAGGGACCTGGAGTTAGAGAGGGGGGTTAGAAGATTTTTGATGTAGGGGGGGGAGTGTCCATTTAGGGCTTTATACGTGAATAGGAGGAGCTTGAAGTTGATTCTGTACCGTACAGGGAGCCAGTGGAGAGAGGCCAGAATCGGGGTGATGTGGTCCCTTTTACGGGTACCCGTCAGGAGTCTCGCTGCGGCGTTTTGGACCAGTTGCAGGCGGGACAGGGAAGATTGGCTGATCCCAGTGTATAGGGAGTTGCAGTAGTCTAGGCGGGAGGAAATGAAAGCGTGAATGATTTTTTCTGTGTCGTCGAATTTGAGGAAAGGTTTGATTTTAGCTATGGTTCGAAGTTGGAAGAAGCTGGCTTTTACCACAGCGTTGACTTGCTTATCAAATTTTAATGCAGAGTCAAATATCATGCCGAGGTTTTTGACATGCGGTTTGACTAGGCAGGATAGGCTTCCAAGACTGCCTGTTATCAATTTGATGGAGTCGGGGGGGCCGAATAGGATGACCTCAGACTTGCTCTCATTTAATTGGAGGAAGTTCTGTGCCATCCAACATTTTATGTCCTCAAGGCAGTGTGAGAGGCTGTTTAAATTTGACTGGTTGTTGGGTTTCAGGGGGAGGTAAAGCTGAGTGTCATCGGCATAGCAGTGGAAAGAAATGCCGTGCCTTTGAATGATTTGGCCAAGGGGGAGCATGTATAGAGAAAAGGGCAAAGGGCCTGTTCCTGTGCTGTACTGTTTTATTTTAGAACATAGAACAGTATAGCCCTTTAGCCCACAATAATTGTGGCAAACATGATGCCAAGTTAAATTGATCTTATCTGCCTGTACATGATCCATATCCCTCTATTCCCTTTAGAGGCCTGATTAAAAGCCTTTTAAACGCCACTATCATATTTGCCTCCACCACCACCACCGCTGGCAATGCGTTCCACATGCCCACAGACCTCCATTAAACTCTTCCCCTCTCACCCTATGGCTATGGCCTCCAGTGTTGGACATTGCCACCCTGGAAAAAAGGTTCTGACTGTCTACCCTTCTATATCTTATAATTTTATATACTTCTATCAAGTTTCCTCTCAACCCCCAACATTCCAGAGAAAATAATCCAAGTCTGTACAACCACTCCTTGTAGCTAATACCCCATAATCGAGGTAATTCTGGTAAACCACTTCTGCACCCTTTCCAAAGCCTCCACACCCTTCCTCTGATGGGGTGACCAGAACTGTCAAGTCAAGTTTATTTGTCACATACACATACCACGATGTGCAGTGAAATGAAAGTGGCAATGCCTGCGGATTGTGCACAAAAAAAGAATTACAGTTACAGCATATAAATAAAGTTAATAAGTTACTATAGTGTAGACAAAAATTTAGTCTCTGGAGTTATAAAAGTTGACAGTCCTGATGGCCTGTGGCAGCGGAGGCGTTTGCCTGATCGTAGCATCTGGAACAGTCCGTTACTGGGGTGGCAGGGGTCCCTCATGATCTTGCTTGCTCTGGATCTGCACCTCCTGATGTATAGGTCCTGCAGGGGGACGAGTGTAGTTCCCATGGTGCGTTCTGCCGAACGCACTACTCTCTGCAGGGCCATCCTGTCCTGGGCAGAGCTGTTCCCAAACCAGACTGTAATGTTGCCGGACAGGATGCTGTCTACAGCCCCAGAATAGAAGCAATGAAGACACAACTGAACACACAATACTCCAAATGTGGCCTAACCAAAGACCTAGAGAGCTGTATCATGATGCCACTTCTGTGCTGCCCCACTTAAAAAATTGTGCCTTATTATTAAACTACGTCGAATGACTAGTAGTAGCCATATAAAAGTGGGAAAATGTGTCTCTAAGTTTAATCTTTAACAACCTTTCCTTGTGCATTTGTCTGTTTGGTTTTTATATGCACTGAACTTTTTTGTTGTTTATTGTGGGTTATACGGGTACTATGTTTACATATCAGTTGCGCTGCCGCAAGTATGGATGTCCTTGTTACGATTCGGGATCTATCTATAACAATAAAACACTCTCGACTCTCAAAAAATCTTTTTGAATAAATAATCATTTCTTGTGGAATGCAAAGTACAAATCCTTTGGCTTGCTTCATTCAAAGTGAACAAATGAACCGCTTATTACAGTATGGCAATCAGCAGTTGTGCCAGATGTTTCGGACATGTTGCATTCTCCACAACAACTATTCACCAGGGGAAACCTCCCACGGATATAAATGATTACCAACAAAAATGACCATGGAAATAAAAACAGGTCGCTTGAAACACTCAGCAAGTTAGACAGCACCTGTGGAGAAAGAAACAACGTTGATGTTTCAGGTCAAAGACTGTCCATCAGTTATGTTCTGCTGAAGGATCATTCATCTGAAACACTGCATTGCGTAGAAGGGTCTTGACCCGAAACGTCACCCATTCCTCCTCTCCAGAGATGTTGCCTGTCTTGCTGAGTTACTCCAGCATTTTGCGTCTATCTTCATTGTATTGGTGCTGGTATTGGTGTAACGAGCACTGTCAAAAACCTTGTTTGCTTGCTATCCAGTTACATTATACCATGTCTGAGTACAATCAAATCCTACACAAGCACAAAGGATGGCACGGTGGCGCAGCGGTAGAGTTGCTGCCTTACAGCACCAGAGATCCAGGTTCAATCCAGACTACGGGTGCTACCTGTACGGAGTTTGTACGTTCTCCCTGTGATCGCTTGGGGTCTCCCTTTAAAGCTCTGCCCTCCAGTCTTTGATATCTTTCACCTGGGAATAAGGTTCTGACTGTCTACCTTGTCTATGCCTCTCATAATTTTGTATATTTTTATCAAGTCTCCCCTCCAATGTTCCAGAGAAAACAATCCAAATTTGTTCAACATGTCCTTGTAGCTAATACCCTGTAATACAGGCATAAACTTGGTAAATCTCTTCTACACCATAGAAACATAGAAAATGGCTGCAGTAGGCCATTTGGCCCTTCGAGCCAGCACCACCATTCAATATTATCATGGCTGATCATCCAAAATCAGTACCCCATTCCTGCTTTCTCCCCATATATACCTTGATTCCGTTAGCGAATACATTTTGATTTCGAATACATCATCTCCAAAGCCCTCACATCCTTTCTGTAATGGAGCACCCAGAACAGCACACAATACTCCAAGTACGGCCTAACCAAAGTCCTATAAAGCTAAATCATGACTTCCTGACTCTTATATTCAATGCCCCGACTGATGAAGGCAAGCATACCTAATGGTTTGAACAGTGAATTCTCCAATTTTAGGTAACTAACCTACAACTGCCCCCCCCCCCCCCCCCCCTTCAAGGGCCAAACGTGGGCAGGTGGGACCAGTGGGGCAACTTGGTTGGCATGGGCAAGTTGGGCTGAAGGGCCTGTTTCCATGCTGTATGACTGGTTCTTCCGGGAATTGAGCATTCCTCGACATTCCATATGGTCGGCAGAGTATTGCAGCTGGTACAGCCGCTGCCTAACAGCGCCAGAGTCCCAGGTTTGATCCTAAACTCAGATGCTGCCTGTGCAGATCTTGTGCGTTCTCCCTGTGAGCGCATGGATTTCCTCTGGGTGCTCCGCTTTCCTCCCACATCCCATTGATGTGCAGGTTTGTCGGCCAATTGGCCGCTGCAAAGTGCCCCTGGTGTGTGGGGAATGGATGCGAAAGTGGGAAAACATAGAACTAATGTGAACGGCTCGGTGGGCCGGAGGATCTGTTTCTATGCTAAACTAAACTAGACTAAACTAAATACATTAAACTAATCTAAACTAAATGTATAATTTGTTGTCTAGCCACCCAATCCACCAGCCTTGCCCTTGAACACTCTCTGCCTTACAAATCTTCACATCGTCAAATTGCAAATATTCATATTTCTATTATTAAAGAGCAGCTGACTGTAAGATGCAATTTGGAGTCAATAATAATAATAATAATAATGCATTATATGTATATAGCGCTTTTCATATACTCAAAGACGCTTTACAGGGATTTAGAGAACATAGGGAAATGAATAAATAGATAAATAAGTAAATAAGTAAACGAACAGAGAAAGGAGACAGAAGGTGAGGTGACCTTCAGTGGTTGAAGGCAGTACTGAACAGGTGAGACTTCAGTGATGTTTTGAATGTGGTGAGTGTGGAGGAGTCTCTAACGGTTTGGGGTAGTGAGTTCCATAGGGTGGGAGCAGCGATGGAGAAAGCCCTGTCCCCCCCAGGATCTGAGTTTGGTCCGGATGTGGGGGGGATAGGAGATTGGCAGCAGCAGAGCGGAGGGTGCAGGTGGGAGTGTGCCTGTGGAGGAGGTCGGTCAGGTAGGATGGGGCCAGGTTATGGAGGGCTTTGTAGGTTATGAGGAGGATTTTGTACTGGATGAATGAATGGAGAAATCCTATGATATTTAACATAACACTCAATGGAAGAAATGAGAAACAAGAGAGTTATTTACAAGAGATCTCCATGGATCTGAACAAATGCTAGACTCCACCTGTTTCCCAGGATGGAAAGATCAGACATAGCATTAAGCTGAGAAGGGCAACGTTTAAAGGAGATGTGCAGGGCAGAGAGAGAGTGGTGAGTGCCAGGAACGCACTGAAAGGAGAGGTGGTGATGGAGGCTATAGCGGTGTTTAAGAGACTTTTGGCAGGCACATGGATCTGCAGGAAATGGAAGGATATAGAGAAGCAAAGAACCGTAAATGCTGGTGATACACAAAAGGACACAAAGGAATATGGAACATGTGCAGGCAGAGGAAATTAGTTTAACTTGGCATCATGTTCGGCACAGACATTGTGGGCTGAAGGGCCTGTTCTTGTGCTGTACAGTTCTATGTTTGATGTTTGTGCAGCATCCTTCAGATAGCGAAATCATTGACCCCAGGTCTTTACAATCCTTAGTCCAATTTCTTTATCTTTATCTTCTGTAGTGCTCTATTTTCCAGCATCTTTTGATTGATTGATTGATTGATTGATTGATTGACTGATTGATTGACACTTTAACGCAAGACTTCTTTACAAATATCAGATAGAACGCTGCCATTCTTCTCGGTTAACGCACAGAACAATTCTGACTGTCTCCATTTCGTGCGCTCATTCCGCTGTTGTACTTTATGAAATGTAATAAAAATAAGTGCACAAAAATAATTTGTACATTTCTTTATTTTGAAGTGGCAGACAGCTGTCGCTGCCCAGATGTATTAGATTTAATTCAACAGGCAAAATGTGGAACTAAAATACAAAGGAAGCAACTGTGCTGCTATCAGTCTGACATTTTCAATACCAGGGAGTATCCCGCTGGGCAGATCAGAAGAAATTCCAAGGCTTTTTGATGTTTTTTGTTTTTAAAAAAAGTTGCATTCTTTTTAGAATCATGGATAATAACTCCTAATTCTGCCTTACAACTGCAGCCTATTTGTTGGGTAAGTAAATTATTTATTTGTAATCCTCCTGTTCAGTTACACTTTGAGCCAATTTTATGGATGTTCACATAGTTATTTGTGGTTTGGTTGAATTCTGTTTCTGTTTCTATGTGGTCTGAAGGGTAGAGGCACAGAGGCATAGATTCATACAGTGTGGAAATAGGCCCTTCGTCCTAACTTGCCCACGCCGACCAAGATGCCCCATCTGCACTCGTCCCACCTACCTGCATTCGGCCCTTATCCCTCTAAGCCTGTCCGATCCATGTACCTGGCAATGTTTCTTAAACGTTGCGATAGCACTTGCCTCAATACCTCCTCCGGCAGCTCATTGAGAGCAACCACCCTCTCTGTGACACAAAGTTGCCCTCAGGTTGCTATTACAACTCCCCCCCTCACCTTAAACCCATGTCCTCTGGTTCTCATAGTAGTAGACAACTTCCAATGTGTTTGCTTCCAGGCCTACTCTACTGTGTTTGAGATTCAAAAAAAGGGTTATGTTGAGGTCTTTCCAATTGGGAAACTGTTTTTTTGCACTAGCTTGGGTTTACTTAATCTGGATTTCATAATGTTGCCATGAGCTCACAGGTTGTAGTTCAATGTTTCAGAGCTGCTGCCAGGCATTTTTAGTTATTTGCTTCCAATTTGGTGCCTCTTTGGTTTGATGCAATATACCAGAGACAAGAAGGGTCTCGACCCGAAACGTCACCCATTCCTTCTCTCCCGAGATGCTGCCTGACCTGCTGAGTTACTCCAGCATTTTGTGAATAAATACCAGAGACAAGTGGTGCCTGCCAAAATGCAACCCGATTAAATCTGAAATTATACTTTCGTTATAAAGTGGTCTCGCCTTACATTGCACCTGAGACTTGGATCAATTGACAGACACAGCATGGAAACAGGCTCTTCGGCCCACCGTCAATCAGCTGTTTGCACTAATTCTATGTTATCCCACTTTCTCATCCATTCCCTACACACTAGGGGGCAGTTTACAGAGGACAATTAACCTACAAACCCACATGTCTTTGGGATGTGGGAGGGAGCCGCCGAAGAACCCAGAGGAAACCTATCGGGTCACAAGGTGCTGGAGTAACTCCGCAGGTCAGGCAGTATCTCTGGAGAACATGGATTGGTGGTGTATCGGGTTGAGACCCTTCTTCGTTTCCACAGGGAGAACGTGCAAACTCCACACACAGACACCACCCAATGTTGGAACTGAGCCCATGTCTCCGGTGCTTGAGAATGCGCCATTGTGCCATTCCAAAATCAAAATTGGAACTGCTTCTAAGCTAAATCCTGTCTTACTGGAGAATGCTTTCCTGGCCTTTGTAGTAATGGCACATTTTACACAGTGGTCGGAGCTGTAGCACAAGTGTAGTCTCTGGAGTGGCTCTGTGTAAGCATTAAAACTACCGGGGGTTGGTCCATGTATTGGACTGCAAACTTCACAGTGTTTCATTAAAAGCAAGTGTAGATAGATCCCATCAAGTATTTTTAATAACTCTCCAGTGGTTCGCATTACAATTCTCTCCCAGATGGTCAAAAGGTTGCACACTCAAGGATATCCACTCTGGCAACCATTTATCATGTTCTCATTTGTTCAGAAAATTACTAAATCCCTGGTCCCAGAGGTATGAAAACATGAAGGCCAGGGTCAAAATGTTGACTAAACAGTGTTTGGACTGTGGTCTAACAGCTCATGCATAGACATCTGTTAAGTACAATACAGCAATTCAGGTTTTGCTGGAGGCTTTTTAATAACTCAACGGAGAGGACATTATGTTCTTTATTAGTGTTCCCTGCCCCTCCTTCCCAGGGAGGTTCTGCCAAACATTTCCTTGTACGAAAATGCAGACAGATTTCCACAGATCACTTTCAATACGATCGTATCGGCGGCTGGAACTACGGACCACAGTACAATGTTCGCACAATGCTTCAGGTCAAGTTTCCAAACAGACCACGCCACAGGACGTCCCACCTGGTGTCCTGCCAATAAGCTCGGAAACAATTCCAATATTTACCTCCCTCCGAGCTTCTAGCTTTTAAAATTCTGGATGAACTTTACAGGATTCGGCAAGAATCCAATTCCTGACAGAAGGCAAGACACGGGGAAATTGCCCGCTAATAAAATGCAGGGTTTTACAAATATTTTTGATTTTTCTCTCCATCGCCACCCCACCCCCAACAAAAATAACTGCGAAAGCAACAAAGGCATCAAAGCAACAAAGCAAGTATTCTTGAGCCTCTGTGTAAGTTATCGAGATAAGTGGCCAACTAGTAATTTCCTTCAATGTTTTTTTTTTACCAGTTTCACATGGTGACCATGGTGAGGTCGGCTTTATTAAAATAAAAGTTAAACCAAGACTGCTTTCCCTTTTCGAGAAAGATTCCAAGAGCTGATTTCTTCGGAGTTTAAACTGAAGTTTGATTCAAAGATTGCAGGAGTCATTTTCACCTTAAACGGAACGACGACTTTCACGGCATGCACACATAGCGATTCGCTTTTCCCCACTAACTTTTTCTTAGCATATCATAAATATTTAAATCCGATCAAGTAACTGAAGCCAAGTTCTCCCTTTGTTATTCCCTCTGCTTTAAATAATTCATTTGCTTTTTAATCAAATCTTGGCTGCCGTTCTGTGCCACAAAGTTCTTGGCTGCCATTTCGAGTACAAAAAAGCTTTTTGGCAGCCATTTTAGGTAGCTTCTTGATCAGTGTGTACACAGTGTGTGTGGAGCTCAGTGCCAGTCTAAGCAAGTGCCAAAATAGAAGTCCCAAACATCTTTCCAATGTCATCAGTCGCACGATGACACAAATAAATGGCATAAAATAAAATAAAAGATAATAAGTAATCACTTTGCATTGTGAAAAGAAATGTGTACTTGCATCTCTCTTTGCTTGTCCCATCATGTTTATCATTGCAAGGAAGAAAAATACTGAAATAAATAGGCAGGTGGAGTAAATTAAACAGCGTTTTGATTATGTGATATATGTTTTTGAACTTCTCCACTTACTATGTGCAATTAACCTTTTGTGTCTGCAAACTTCTGACTCAAGGATACACCATCTAAATGTTTCTTTAATTGAAAGCTCTGATTCAGTTTCTAATCATTTACAATTAGTCTGCCAATCATTACGGGATTGGATTTGTTACATTAACACTTAAATTCCAAAAGCACCAAATGCTGCATCTTGTAGCTACTATATTTGGCAATGTTAAAAAAAAATATTTAGCCACGGTGCTATTTGTGTTATTTAGATTTAGATTTAGATTTATGGTCAACACTGCACTGGTTTATCTTTAAATTTTTCTTGACGGTAAATAAAGAAATGATCCTTCATCAGTCCATCCTGCAGAAGGAAAAATCAGCTACTCCCTGCTACTTTAATTCCCCCACTTGTAGATTAGAATTGAGCAGATTGTGTCTAGTTTCATGCAGTTGAAAAAAAAAGTAGGTTCAAAATGAATCACAGTATTTGGAAGATAAGATGCAGTGCGTTGAGTTCCAGTGCTAAATTAATGTTATGAAATTTCTACTTACTATTAAATTGGTATAGTTTTCCCTGTCAACTTAGATGCCTCACCATACTATTGAGGAGACATTTGTCATTGGTCACCAGGACACTACAGGTGCAAGAGTATTGGCGACTCACTGTGCATATCGTTTTTCAATTTTGTTGATAATCCTGTCTACAGGTAGCATTTATGACCAAGGAATTCCGCTTAAGGTCGTTCAGATGTCCTGCACCACTGCATTTCAAGCGCACAGTGCTGGAGGAGCTCAGCGGGTCAGGCAGCATCTGAGCAGAGAATGAACAGACAACGTATTGGGTCAGGATCCTTCTTCAGACTGATTTGAGCCTGAACCCGTGCATGGCACAAGCTTCCATGGGTAGTGGTGGGTGCAGACAGGATAGCCTTGATTTGAGGCTTTTGGTTAGGCACAGGGGTATGCAGGGAATGGAGGAATATGCATCATGTGCAGGCAAAAGGGATTCGTTTTATCTTGGCAAGGACACTGTGGGCCTGAGTGTGCTATTCTATGTTCTATAAATGCCCCAACCCCATACATGGTCTGTCCATTCTCTCCACAGATGCTGCCTGACCTGCTAAGTTCCTCTTCCTGTTCTGCTTAAGATTCCAACGTCTGCACTTCCTCATGTCCCCATTGCATTTAAATCAGTCTTTAGACTTTACTTTAGACTTTATAGATACGACACGGAAACAAGTCCCCTGGGCCATTGTGTCCGCGCCGACAGCGATCACCCTGAACACGAACATTACTCTACAGACTAGGGATAACGTACAATTTTACTGAAGCCAGTTAACCTACAAATCTGTACGGAATTAAAACGGAGCACTGGGAGAAAACCCACGTGGTCACAGGGAGAACGTACAAACTCTATGCAGGTTGCACCCAAATTCAGGATCAAACCCTGTTCTCTGGTGCTGTGTGGCAGCAGCTCTACTGTTGCATCACCATGCCACCCAGTTAACTTATTTCTAAATTCACAATTTTTATTCCGATTTCTCGCTGTTAGGGCATTTTAGGGCATTTAGTGCAGTTGAGTGACAGGGAAGTCTGCAGTCTCCTTCGTGGGTTCTCCAGCTTGAATGGTTTGAACCACACTTTGACTGCATGGCAAGTCTAGGTTTAGTTTTAGGTTTAGGTTACGTGTACCGTGGTACAGTGAAAAATTCTGGTTTGCACACTATCGAATCTGGATATTTTTAAGGCAGAGATAGATAGATTCTTAATTAATACAGGTGTCAGGGGTTATGGAGAGAAGACAGAAGAATAGCAATTCTTGCTATTGAGGGCGTGCAGCGTAGGTTTACTAGGTTAATTCCCGGAATGGCAGGACTGTCATATGTTGAAAGACTGGAGCGACTAGGTTTGTATACACTGGAATTTAGAAGGATGAGAGGGGATCTTACCGAAACGTATAAAATTATTAAGGGGTTGGACAAGTTAGAGGCAGGAAACATGTTCCCAATGTTGGGGGAGTCCAGAACCAGGGGCCACAGTTTAAGAATAAGGGGAGGCCATTTAGAACAGAGATGAGGAAAAACATTTTTAGTCAGAGAGTTGTAAATCTGTGGAATTCTCTGCCTCAGAGGGCAGTGGAGGCCAATTCTCTGAATACATTCAAGAGAGAGCTAGATAGAGCTCTTAAGGATAGCGGAGTCAGGGGGTATGGGGAGAAGGCAGGAACGGGGTACTGATTGAGAATGATCAGCCATGATCACATTGAATGGCGGTGCTGGCTCAAAGGGCCGAATGGCCTTCTCCTGCACCTATTTTCTATTGTCTATTGTCTATAATGGGGTTAGGGGGGAGAGATAGATCAGCCATGATTGAATGGCGGAGTAGACTTGATGGGACAGATGGCCTAATTCTGTTCCTATCACATATGGACATGAACTTTTGAACTGATCAGGTAATACTAGAGATAAATATAATCAAGCCAATGTCAAGTATAATAGCAGAGCAAAGGGGATGTACAAGCAGACAGGGCAAAAGGTTCTGAAGAAGGGTCCCGATCCATTTCCCTCCACAGATTCTGCCTGACCCACTGTTCCTCCAGCACTTAGTGCTTTTGTTTTAGGACAAACAGATGTTTGTAAATATTTTTTTGCATCAAGCCACATTTGGCATCACATCCACTGTCTAATAATGAAATAGCAGTGTCTGCAAAACCACCATGTCACTTAGCCCTTAGAATTAGCTTAAGCCAAGCCAGCTACAATCCACGTCAACACTGCCTTCATTTAAAGTCACAGAACTTCAGTTTTCCTTTTGCATTTGTCCGAGATCACAGGACCGCACAAGTTGGCAAATTCACTCTCATTGTGTGACGCAGTTTGACCAAGACTTGAACTCTTATGTTAGCAGTTCAGAGAGGAAGGATCTAGTCTCTGTAGTTAGGTTTGAGGTTTATCACAGCTGCAGTCAAAACCAATATAATGAAACTCTCGCTTCTGTGAAGGTAAACAACATTTGGACTTTTTGGTAATCAGACTTTAATGATGAGTTGTTATGACTTTTTGTGCATCTTGTCCCCTACATCACAACAGTGACCACATTTCAAGCTATTTACAGTCATGACTTTTAAAGACATTTGGACAGATATAGTCTGAAGAAGGGTCCCAACCCAAAACATCACCCATCCATGTTCTCCACAGATGCTGCCTGACCCACTGAGTTACTCCAGCAATTTCCATTTTTTTGTAAACCAGCACCTGCAGTTCCTTGTGTCTCCATTGTACAGATAGGTCTAGGTCTACAATACGATACGATACGATAAAACTTTATTCATCCCCTGAGGGAAATTGATCTGCAAACAGTCACAACACACAAGATACACAAAATTTAAAGTGAAAAAAAAGAAAAAGACAAGCGACTGTTGGCTGGCTGCTTTGTGCATAGCGCCTTCACCGGAACAAACCAACAAACCAACACAAACTTATCCCCTGGGCAGAGGATTCTAAACTAAGGTCCCCCTTTGTAATCCCACTGTCCCTCACGGCGGTCCCCCCATGCCGGGTCCCCATTGTTCTTCACGGTGGTTCCCCCACCCCCCAGCAGGTCCTCCATTGTCTTCCCCACCCTCCCCCCTCACGTTCCACCATTGCTGTGGCACAAGCTGCCGCCACGTTTCCCACTGCCGCCACCGGGCTCCCATCACCGCTGCCGCTGAGGCTCCTTTGACCCAGGCAGGCCTCGCCGCCCGGCTTCTCTGCAGTCCCCTGGGAGGCCTGTGGGGCGAGTCGGGCCTACTCCCGCTGCGCGTGCGGCGCCCCAGCCTAGGTTTATTATTGTCACGGGTACTGAGGTGCAGTGAAAAACTTTTGTTTGCATGCTAGCCATTCAAATCAGATAATAACATACATGAGTGCAATCAAGCTCAAGTACAACTGGTAGAGCAAAGGGAAGAATACCAGAGTGCAGACAGCACAATAAAAGTTGGTAATGAAAAGCAGAGCAAAGTGTCCTTGAACATCATCTGTACTTCAACACTTTGAGTCAGAATGTTTTAAAACGTTCATATATGTGAACTAAAAATTCTCTTTTAAGGAGAAGTTAAAAATCTCAAAGCACTCATTGAAAATTGCAATATTATATTAATGCTTAATAATTCATCATACTCCTTCAACTAACGTTTTAATGGAAATGCTAAAATGTTTAGAATATATTAAAAGCCCCCATGAAAATTGTAGTAAACAAGTTTCTTTGGAATATATTCAGTGCATCGGCACATTCCGCTTTACAAAGCCTACCTTCAAGGCCACAGGGTATTAACTATCTCTGGTTCCAAAAAGCAGAGTTATCAAAATTAATCTTTTTCAACAGCTCCAGCTTCCAACCAGAATGATTCAGCTAAATGTGCAGATTTATTTGCATTCTTTCACAAACGTTTAAAATGTGATTGTGGGAGAGGAGGGGAGATATCAGAGCATGGCCCACCTTTCACTTCTCGAACCTGGTTCCCAAGGCAACACACCCTGAACTTGGAATGCTGCACCTTGTAGCTAATACCAATCAAATTTTATTTACTTCTAGCAAGACTCTCTTTAGTCTCTGATGCTCCAGAGAAAACTAAGTTTGTCCAACCACTCCTTATAGGTAGAAACAAGGAACTGCAGATACTGGTTTAAAAAAGACACAAAGTGCTGGAGTAATTCGGTGAATCGAGCATCATCTCTGGAGAACATGGATAGGTGATGTTTTGGGTCGGGACCCTTCTATGGATGGGGCCCAACCTGAAACGTCACCTATCCATGCTCTCCAGGGATGCTGCCAGACCCGCTGAGTTACTCCAGCAGTTTGTGATTCCTTATACCTAATACCCCCTAATCCAGGCAGCAACCTCCTCTGCACACTCTCCAAAGCCTCCACATCTTTCATGCAATGGTGTGACCAGAACTGCATGCAATGCTCTAGATGCGTCCTCACCAAAGTCCTATGAAGTTGCAACATGACATCCTGATTCGTATGGTCAATGCCCCGACTAATGAAGGCAACATACCATATGCCTTCTTTACCATTCTATCTACTTTGTCACTCTACCTTGATTGCTTCTCTGTGTCAAGGTTGATAATGAGGTAATGCTTCAATACAACACAGAACTGCTCAGGAGGTGTAATAGTGATTTCCAGTGTGGAAAATAGGAGCAAGGGAGGGAATCATCTAAAAGCGGAACCCTGCAGTAATTACTCCCCGTCTTGTGTTACTGAGGTTTCTCCAGGCCAGACTGGGAAAGGAGACACAAGGAACTGCAGATGCTGGTTTACAAAAAGAGACACAAAGTGCTGGAGTAATGCAGCGGGTCAAGCAGCTTCTTCAGAGGACACGAATGGGTGACGTTTTGGGTCGGGACCCTTCTTCAGACCGATTGATAGTAGGGAGGAAATTGCTGGAGAAGAGATGGGAGCAGGACAAAGCCAAGCAAGTGATAGGTGGATACTGGTGAAGGGGGGGGGGCGGGGGGGTGTCGAGGGTGGCGTTGATAGGCAGATGGTTTGGACAAAGACCAGAGACAAAAAGACAAAAGGCTGTCTTTTCACTAATACCTTCACTCTAAAAAGTGCTCGGTCTAACAACACATTGTGATCAAAGAAGTAAAGCTTTTAAACAGTCATGTGAACTGGTTAAAAAGAGGTTAACATTCTCCCTGTAGCATCTGCAGCATTTAAATAAGATGCCAGAAGGAAGCCACAGGCACCTCAGAGATGCTCTCGACAGAGTCTAATTGAAGAACTTCATCTATTGACTTGTCCGATTGTAATGGTTCTTTTGCTGCGTTACGTTCTGTAGAGGAACAGAGAAGCCAGGCCTGCAGTTCTCTCCGGAGATGCTGCCTGAACCGCTGAGTTACTCCAGCATTTTATGTGACTATCTGCAGTTTTTCATTCCGGGTCATAGACGTCAAAGACTTGCAGTCAATTACTCAGATTCGAGCAAAGTGCCGATGTCTCTGTGTCCACAGAGCCAATAACTACCAGAAAAACGTCCTCGGGCGATTTGGCTAACTCTCGTATATTACGCTTCAATTTTTGCCAAGTTTGACATCTAACCAAGTCACAACAGTTGCCAAGTATTTACCCACATCGAACAAAAGTTAAAAGGACATTACTGTGTTATTAGAGACAAGGCACAATTATCAAAAACTATTATGGCACATGCTGAGATTGTTAGCTATCTGCCAGCTCATTCAAAGACTGATGAATTACCTATCGCTTAACCATGACCCCCACGAACAAACACTCCTCCTCATACCTACCCCTTGACAATGACCCCACTGACCAACTCCTCCTCTTGCACACCCCCTGATGGCCTTCTACCCCCTCTGACCTTTTTATTTGCTGCCAGGACACCAACCGTGCTGAGTCCTCCACTCCACCTACCCACCAACCCCAACCACCTCTGAACGCACAGTCCTCCTCTCACTCAGTAACAATCCCACCATTGTCATTAAAGCCGCTGACAAGGGAGGTGTACAGTGGAGAGCGTATTGACTGGTTCGATCACGGTCTGGTTTGGCAACTTGAACGCCCAGGAGTGAAGAAAACGTCAAAAAGTGGCAAGCACTGCCCAATCCATCACGGGTACTGAACTTCCCACCATCGAAGGGATCTATAGGAGTCGCTGCATCATCAGAGACCCATACCACCCTGGCCAAACACTCATTTCACTCCTGCCATCGGGAAGAAGATATAGGAGCCTGAAAACTGTAACGTCCAGGTTCAGGAACAGCTTCCAGGTGGCTCTTCCCTACAGCCATCAGGCTAATAAACACTACAACCTCCAAATAAGTTCTGAACTATTCACAAAATGCTGGAGTAACTCGGCAGGTCAGGCAGCATCTCGGGAGAGAAGGAATGGGTGACGTTTCGGGTCGAGACCCTTCTTCAGACTGATGTCGGGGGTGGGACAAAGGAAGGATATAGGTGGAGACAGGAAGATAGAGGGAGATCTGGGAAGGAGGAGGGGAAGGGAGGGACAGAGGAGCTATCTGAAGTTGGAGAAGTCGACGTTCATACCACCAGGCCGCAAACTGCCCAGGCGAAATATGAGGTGCTGCTCCTCCAATTTCCGGCGGGCATCACTATGGCATTAGAGGAGGCCCATGACAGAGAGGTCAGACTGGGAATGGGAGGGGGAGTTAAAGTGCTGGGCCACCGGGAGATCAGTTGCGTTAATGCGGACTATATAGTTCTGAACTATATAGAGTTGGGGTGGTGGTTTTGTCTTTTTGCACTATTATTGTTTGTTTGTTTTATATGTATGAATGCATACATAAATACAATTTCCCTCCTGGGATAAATAAAGTTCCATCATATCGTATCATATTTATCTATATATTATATATATTTTTTAAATGTATATATTCAAGGTTTTTATTTATTTACACAATGAATCTAAGGCGTGTAATGTAAGAAGCTGCAAGAGGAAGAAGTGATAAGGAGCAGGGTAACGGGACTGATTGGATTGGTCTGCTGGAGGACTGTGTGGACTCAAACGGCTGCATGGCCTCTTTCTACATTGTGAAAATTAAGTAAGAAAATGCCACTAAATTCACTCAGACTCAGGCAGCATCTGGGGAGGAAATAGACAGGTGACATTTTCAGATCAGGGTACTTCTACAGTCTGAAGAAGGTCCAGACCCGAAAGGTTGCTTGTCCATTTCTCTCTCCTCATCCGCTGAGTTCCTCCAGCATTTTATTTATTGCAGTTCTTCTTCAAACTTGAATTACTCTCCCTGTTGGCGGTTGGCATAATCACAGATCCCATTTGACACAAAATGGTGGTAACTTGGAGACACCAGGAACTGCAGATGCTGGAACACAAAGTGCTGGAATAACTCAAAGGATCAGGTTGCATCTCTGGAGGACATGGGTAGGTGATACGTCAGGTCTGGACTCTTCTTCAGACCAATGGTAAATTGACCTTGAAGTTGTTGCCTTCATATGAGCCAATTCCACATATCCACAATCAATGGAACATAGTTTTGATTAATTACTGGTATTTTCTGAACAATGTAATAATACTACCTGATATAGAAAATGGCTGGTTGTTCTTTTTCCCTCAGGAGCTACTTAACAATTACTGATTTTACAGTCAATTAGATAAAACTTTGTCACTGACAGGTACAATGAGAAATACAGTCACTATAATATGGTTTATAATAGAGGGACTTGATGCATCCTGAATGGACTTGCACAATGCTGAAAGGATGTAACTGCCTTCACTTGTTTGACAGAAGGTATTTTTCCCAATGAAAAATCACCGACATTTAATTAACACTTCCTTAAATCATTTTCTCTTTCGTAGCATCTCAGAGAATGTTCAGTTTCAGGCTCTGCTCTGAATATCTGCCCCAAATAGACATCATAACGCAGGAACGCAGAAATAGAACAGTACAGTTTGAAGAAAGGCCCCCAACCCGAAATGTCACCTATCCATGTTCTTCAGAGATGCTGCCTAACCCACTGAGTTATCCCAGCACTTTGTGTCTTTTTTTGTAAACCTGTACCTGCAGTTCCTTGTTGTTACATAGAACAGCACAGCGCAGGAAGCACTTTTTGTTTGTAAACTAGTATCTGCAGTTCCTTGTTTCTACATAGAACAGTACAACACAGAAACAGGCCCTTTGGCCCACAATGTCTGTGCAGAACATGATGCCAAATTAAACTAGTCTCATCTACCTGCATGTGATCCTTATACTTTCATTAGCCACATATCCAAGCGCCTATACAAAAGATGCTTAAACACCACTATCATATCTGCCACCACCACCACCATGGCAGCACATTCCAGGCATCTACCAGTCTCTGCGTTAAAAATTCCCCTCAACATCCGAGGTTCCAGAGAAAACAATTCAAGAATGTCCCAGTTAAAAGATAATACCCTTCAATTCAGACAGCATTCTGGTAAATCTTTTCTGCACCCTCTACCAAAACCTCCACATCTTTTACGTGACCAAAACTGCACACAATACTCCAAATGCAACCCAACTAAGAATCTTTGTAATGCTTGCTTTATAAAGTTTTATAAAGCAAAGAAAGATTCACCAGATCGACTGTTTCGGATTATGATTTCATGGAATGAGTTGAGATTAGCAGACTGGGCGTTTAGTCCAACGTGTACTGTTATGTAACTTTGCTAAGGTTCAACTCATTGAATCGTGGATTGCTGTGATAAAGGTTAACACAAACAAAGACAAAAGATGCTGGAAAACTCAGCAGGTCAGACAGCAACCATGGAGAGAGAAAAACAGAGTTAACATCTCAGCTGTGGGGAAGCAGTTCCACCCGCTGCGCCACTGCGACACCCAGGAACCATATCATATCATATCATATCATATATATACAGCCGGAAACAGGCCTTTTCGGCCCTCCAAGTCCCGTGCCGCCCAGCAATCCCCGTACATTAACACTATCCTACACCCACTAGGGACAATTTTTACATTTACCCAGCCAATTAACCTCCATACCTGTACGTCTTTGGAGTGTGGGAGGAAACCGAAGATCTCGGAGAAAACCCACGCAGGTCACGGGGAGAACGTACAAACTCCTTACAGTGCAGCACCCGTAGTCAGGATCGAACCTGAGTCTCCGGCGCTGCATTCGCTGTAAAGCAGCAACTCTACCACTGCGCTACCGGTCCGCCTAAGACATAAGACATATCCTTCCATGTCTTATCAATCTATCTTATCTTCCACGCCTTGAATCATAGAATCATACAGCACAGAAACAGACCCTTCAGCCCATCCTGACCAAGATGCCCCACTTGTTAGTCCCATTTGCCCACGTTTGGCCCATATCCCTCTAAACATCTATATAATAAAACTCTTGTTTGTTTGTTTGTTTGTTTGTTTGTTTGTTTGTTCCTGAACTACAGCTAAAATGATACACAATAGTGCAACAATTTTAGGCCCACCTTACTCATCGTCGTTCCTTTGGTGCTAATGGAAGAAGTTTCATTGAAATCGGTGATATATTTTTAAGGTTATTCACATTTCCTAGGGAGGGAGGGAGGGTGGAGGGAGGGGGAGAGGGGGGTAGGAGGGAGGATAAGGGGGGTTGAGGGGGATGGAGTGGGGGAGGGGAAGGGGAGGGGGGTGGAGGGAGGGGGTGGAGGGAGGGGGAGGGGGTGGAGGGAGGGGAAGAGGGGGAAGGGGAGGGGGGTGGAGGGGAGGGAGGGGGGTGGAGGGAGGGGGAGAGGGGGGAAGGGGAGGGGAGGGGGAGGAGGGAGAGAGGGGAGGAGGAGGGAGGGAGGGGGGGAGGAGGGAGGGAGGGTGGGAGGGTTGGGGGGTGAGGGTACTGCACCAGTGCAGGAGAGGTTTGGGCCCAATGGGTCCACTTGTTCTAGTTGTCTATAAAGCTACCCGTTTGGGGGAATGCTGGTTTGAATAAAAGCAGAGAAAGCCCTTGAAAAGCAATCACTGTGCTCCTTGATGTAATTATAATGCTTTATTTTGCAGAGACCTATAGTCAGTATTTTTGCTGTTGCATATTATAGTTAGAAACTGCTGACTCAGCCATGTTCTCATAATGACCTTAAAGGAAATATATATCACAAATAATTAACAATTCAGAGCAGTACTATTTTTCATGGGGATTTGTTTTGGAACTCTACTACAAGGGTATAGTGTTTTGTACAATTTATTTTTCAATCCTTTTGAAATATTTTTAATTCAGTTACCAAGGCTGTTAAGTGCAGCAGGTTTCAATTATTTTACTTTTTTTAATTTTTAAAGATTCAGCATGGAAACAGGCCCTTCCGCCCACTGAGTCCACGCTGACCACTAATCACCTGCTCACACTAGTTCAATTTTATACCACTTTCGCATCCACTCCCTAAATGATATGGTCAGGGCCAATTATCCTACAAACCCGCACGTCTTTGGGACAAGGGAGGAAACTGGAGTTCCTGGAGGAACTCAAGCAGTCACAGGGAGAACGTGCAAACTCCACACAGACAGTACCCGAGGTCAGGATCGAACCTGGATCTCTGGCGCTGCTAGAGACTATCAGCGTGACCATATCACCCCCGTCCTTTATAAACTCCACTGGCTCCCCATCCCCCAGAGAATCCAGTACAAAATCCTCCTCATAACCTACAAAGCCCTCCATAACCTGGCCCCATCCTACCTGACCGACCTCCTCCACAGGCACACTCCCACCTGCACCCTCCGCTCTGCTGCTGCCAATCTCCTATCCCCCCACATCTGGACTAAACTCAGATCCTGGGGGGACAGGGCTTTCTCCATCGCTGCTCCCACCCTATGGAACTCACTACCCCAAACCGTTAGAGACTCCCCCACACTCACCACATTCAAAACATCGCTGAAGTCTCACCTGTTCAGTACTGCCTTCAACCACTGAAGGTCACCTCACCTTCTGTCTCCTTTCTCTGTTCATTTATTTATTTACTTATTTATCTATTTATTCATTTCCCTATGTTCTCAAAATCTCTGTAAAGCGTCTTTGAGTATATGAAAAGCGCTATATAAATAAAATGTATTATTATTATTATTATTATTATCAGAATTAGCAGCAGCATTAAGCCTTTCTGGGTGCATGACGCAAGCTAGAGTCATAGAGTCAGAGTGATACAGTGTGGAAACAGACCCTTTGGCCCATCTACTCGAATGGATCAACTGGGCTTACATTCACTGGAATTTAGAACGATGAGAGGGGATCTTATAGAAACATATGAAATTCTTAAGTGATTGGACAGGCGAGATGCAGGAAAAATGTTCCCCATGTTGGGGGAGTCCAGAACCAGGGGTCGCAGTTTAAGAATAAGCGGTAGGCCATTTAGGACTGAGATGAGGAAAAACCTTTTCAGCCAGAGTTGTGAATCTGTGGAATTCTCTGCCACAGAAGGCAGTGGAAGTCAATTCACTGGATGTATTCAAGAGAGAGTTAGATATTAGCTCTTTGGGCTAATGGAATCAAGGGATATAGGGAGAAAGCAGGAACAGGGTACTGATTTTGGGTAATCAGCCATGATCATATTGAATGGCGGTGCAGGCTCGAAGCGCCGAATGGCCTACTCCTGCACGTATTTTCTATGGTTCTATGTTCTATGTTTCTAACTTGCCCACACCAGCCAACATGTCTCAGCTACACTAGCCCCATTGCCCGCATTTGGTCCATATCCCTCCAAACCTGTCTGATCGATGTACCTATTTAACTTTCTTAAAATGTTGGGATAGTCCCAGCCTCAACTACCTCCTCTGGCAGCTTGTTCCATACACCCACCCCTCAGAAAACGTTGCCCCTCAGATTCCTATTAAATCTTTTCCACTTCATCTTAAACCTATGTCCTCTGGTCCTCAATTCACCTACTCTGGGCAAGAGACTCTGTACATCTACCCGACCTATTTATTGCTCTCATGATTTTATACACGGGTTCACGGGTTATTGCATCAGTCTCAGAATTTGTGTGATAAAAAATTAAAAAGTGCATCCTTAGGAACAATCTCTTGACACATAATAGGGACGGCATAATAGCCACATATTATCTTGACACATAATAGGGATGGCACAGTGGCGCAGATGGTAGAGCTGCTGCCTCGCAGCACCAGAGACCCGGGTTTGATGCTGACCTCAGGTGCTGCCTGTGTGGAGCTTGCACGCTCTCCCTGTGACAGTGTGGGTTTCCTCCAGGGTGGTCCGGTTTCCTCCCACATCCCAAAGTCGTGCGGGTTTGTAGGTTAATCGGCCTCTGTAAATCGCCCTCCAGCTTGTAGGGAATTGGGGTAACAGATGTGAGATTTTCTCTCACACCTACTGTCCTTTCATCTCTGGCCTTTGCACCAACCATTTGGCTATCAAAAACCTCCTCTGAAGAAAGGGTTCCGATCCAAAACGTCACCCATCCCTTTTCTCCAGAGATGCTGCCTGACCCGCTGCGTTCCCCCAGTGCTTTATGTCCTTAATTTTGCGGTTCCTTCTTTCTCCGTGCATTGAACATCATCAGTCGTGGACGGACAAGATGTCCCTCGCTTGTGACATCACACAAATAACCCTTTTTTTTTTTAGAAAGCCGGAGATGTTTTCTCACATGCCGCATGCAAGCTTATTTGTAAAGTGACATGAAACAGAATATTTGACTGGTTTGGACGGGTTTAAGTTGCGAATCAATGCGTCCATTGTATTTGTGGTCTTATGCCTTAATCAGATTATATCAGAATTTCCTGCCACTTCAAAAGAAAGGGATGGCGTGTCCTCCTGCTCTCTTCTACTTGCATTCCCATTTCAAGAAAGAAACGTCTTTATAAACTTGGGCTTCACTTGCCATAAAGATAGCTTGACGTTAAGTCATTCTGTTACTTGTCCTACTGCTCCAAGTTCTCCTGCAGGGCAAAATGCCTCGTTTGGTTCCCTCCGCCATTCCACAAGAAAATGCCCGTCTCTAAAATCTCGTTGGGGTTTCATTCCACATTTAATGCCTACATTTTAACGAGGAAATTCCCCAGCAAATCTTTGCGGAAAGGATTGTGAACGGTGGGCCAGTGTCACAGCTGGTAGAGCCGCTGCCTCACAGCGCCAGATACCCCAGTTCGGTCCTGACCTGAGGTGCTCGGCTGTGTGGAGTTCGGCCTTCCTCCCGTATCCCAAAGACATGCTAGTTTGTAGGTTAAGTTGCCTCTGTAAATTGCCCCTAGTATGTAGGGAGTGGATGTGGAGTTGGAATTAACATAGAACTAATGTGAATGGGTGATTGATAATTGAGATGGACTCTGCGGACCAAAGGGCCTGTTTTCATGCTGTATCTCACTCTCTAAATATAGCAGAAGACAATAAAGAAGATGTGAAAGTGTAGGGCAGACACTTAATTCTGCACTCTGTTTCCTTTCTCTTTTTACACAACCTGTTGTATTCATGTCTTGTTTAATTGTACACCTGTGTGTCACGACGGATCTAGGGAGCGCTACATGTCTGTGTATGTGACAATAATAAACCAATAAGAGATAATAAGATTCGATTAAATACATTTAAAAGAATAACATAGAATAGTACTGCACAGGAAAAGGGACTTTGGCCCACAATGTCTGTGCCAAACATCTACATACTAAAACTCTCGTTTGTTTGTTTGTTTGTTTGTTCCTGAACTACAGCCAAAATGATACACGATAGCGCGACAATTTTAGGCCCACCTTACTCACCGTCATCCCTTTGGTGCTAATGGAAGAAGTTTCATGGAAATCGGTGTCATATTTTTAAAGTTAGTCACATTTTAAAGTTTAACTCTATCTCCTAGGGGGGGGAGGGGAAGGGAGGGGGGAGGGTGAGAGGGAGGGAAGGGGTGGAGGAGGGGGGAGGGTAGGAGGATAAGAGGGGTTGGGGGGGTGGAGTGGGGGAGGGGAAGGGGAGGGGGATGGGGGTGGAGGGAGGGGGAGGGGATGGGAGGGGGAGGGAGTGGGGAGGAGGGCGGAGGGAGGGAGGCGTGGAGGGGGAAATGGGGAAGGGAGGGGGGGGCAAGGGGGGAGGGGAGAGGGAGGGGGAGGGAGGGAGGGGGAGGAGGGAGGGGGGGGGTGGGGTGGAGGGGGAAAGGGGGGTGAGGGGGGAGGGGGAGGAGAGAGTGCTGCACCAATGCAGGAGAGGTTTGGGCCCAACGGGTCCACTTGGTCTAGTGTGAATCAAAACTCCTCTGCCTGCAAGTGATCCATATCCCTCCATTCCCTGCAGATCCATGTGCCTATCCAAAAACCCTCTTAAATACCACCATTGTATCTCCCTCCACCACCACCCCTGGCAGCAAGTCCAAGGCATCCACCATCCATTGTGTAAAAAACTTACCTAACACATCTTTAACCTTTGCCCATCTCACTTTATATCTATGCCTACGAGTCTTTGACATTTCCACCCTGTGAAAGAGATTCTGACTGTTTACAGCCACAATTTTACCTATTCTAAGCTATTTTCCAGGCATAGGCTCCTGAGAAGAAGTGATCCTATTTGTCAAAACCTTGTTATTGCACAGCAAAGAATTCCAGTGTTAAAAATATTATCCCTCCAGCTCCAATATGCCCCATTGCTTTTTAAACAGATGCCTTGTAGTGTATTTTTCATGGAATAAAGGTTCTGAGAACCGAGTGAGTTTAAAATACCCTATTCCAGTGAAAAAAGACCCACACGTACATTTCAGAAAGCAACATATTGGAGAATTCACAGAATAATCAAACTATTTCAGACACCAAAGCGTGCGAAACATTTTGAAATGAAACTCTCTGAAAATTGCCTTGTAAATGCAAACATTATTCATAAATGTTAGAATAAATATACAGTTTTGAACTCTGAATTCCAAGAATAAACACAGACATTTATCTAAGATTTAACATCTTAATTCCAATCTCCAATATTAATGTAAAATACACGCCAACACACTTTGATATTTTTCTTTTACCTCTGCAGGTTAATTTCCTTTTAGAAGTTATTAAATGAAGCTCTCTATCCGTGGTGTTTATATTTAATTTCGAGTTTGCCTTGTGGCAAAACTGGCACTTGCGACATCTCAATCTGTCTTGTTTGAAAACCAAGAGAATCCCACACAGAGATTATGGGGGCTGAGGAATGGTAACTGGCTGGATAAGTAGATCCGAGGACAAAAGGTGCTGGAGTAACTCAGCGGGTCAGGCAGCGGGTCTGGACAACATGGACAGGTGACGTTTCGGGTCAGGACCTTCTTCAGGCTGATTATAGGTGGGCAAGAAATCTCCCCAGCGTGGGGTCACAAAGGCTGGCAGGTAATAGGTGAACAAAATGTGCAGGAAGGAACTACAGATGCTGGTTTCAACCGAAGATAGACATAAAAAGCTGGAGTAACTCAGCGGATCAGGTCGCATCTCTGGAGAAAAGGAACAGGTGACGTTTCGGCTCGAGATCCTTCTTCAGACTGAGAGTCAGGGGAAAGGGAAAGAAGAGTTATAGACGGTGATACAGAGAGATATAGAACAAATGAATGGAATAAATGCAAAAAGTAACCATGATCAAGGAAAGGTGGAGTCCATTGTTGGCTGTGGGCGAGATATACAGACAGTGAAACTCAACAGGATGACAGTGAAATTAGTACGGTGACTAGGGAGGGGGAGGGACGGAGAGAGAGAGGGGATGCAAGCGTTACTTGAAGTTAGGGAAATCAATATTCATACCGCTGGGTTGTAAGCTGCCCAAGCAAAATATGAGGTGCTGTTGGTACAGGCGAGGGGGTTATTGATCGGCAGATAGTGGGAACAAAGGCCAGAGATGGAGGGACAGTAGCTGTGAGAGAGAAAGATTGAAGAGTTGAGAATTGTGAAGCCAGAGGAAGGAATGCAGGAGAGACTAAGTCACGACTTCCTGACTCTTATACTCAATGAGAACAGATGAAGGGGAGCATGCCATACACCTTCTTTACTGCTCACGTCTACTTGTGTTGCCACATTCAGGGAGAAATGCAAACATCTCCACAGCCATAGAATCTCAATACAGGACCATTTTATTATTTTTAACATTTGTTACATGAAATGCAGGAAATACAAAAATGCTGCCACAGTATCAGACAGATGCTCCTGCTCTGAATTCAAAACTGTGGTCCAATTCTAATCAACTGAATCCTAGACTGCCTTTGCACAAGGCATCTCACACAGACCGTGAAATAAAATGACAAAACAAATCAATACTTTTTAAATAGAATGTAGTGTCCTTGCAATCTGCAAAGTGCTTTAGGGTTCAATCAAGAGTATCGATCTTTTTTATTGATCAGAACGGTGCTATGTATTCTGATTAACATTTATGAAACAGTGAGGCAGAGTGGAACACATTCCAGTAGCCATCATTGAGGCAGAACAATGGGCGATTGAGTAAGGTAGGTTACAGGATGAGACACAAAGTGCTGGAGTAACTCAGCGGGTCAGGCAGCATCTCTGGAGAACATGCATAGTTGACGTTTCGGGTCGGGACCCTTCTTCAGACTGCAGAATGCATTCTTCACATGTCCGGTCTGGACCTGAAACATCGCCTGCCCATGTTCTCCAGAGATGCTGCCTGACCCGCTGAGTTACTCCAGCTTTTTTTGCTTATCTCCAGTTTAACTAAAATGGTTTTGGTGGGACACAACTAACAAGCTTTGGAGAAGGAGGTCTTTGATTATATGTGGCAGACACAAGGAACTGCAGATGCTGCAAACCTGTATAGAACACAAAGTGCTGGAGGAACTCAGGTGGTCTGGTAGCATCTCTGGAGAACATGGACAGGCAACGTTTCAGATCGGGACCCATCTTCAGACTGATGTTGCAAGCTCCCACTAACAACATTTGCTGATTTTGTAGGATATGGGCCAAACACCGGCAGTTTGGACTAGTGTAGATGGGGCACCTTGGTCAGCATGGGCAAGTTGGGCTGAAGGGCCTGTTTCCATGATGTATGACTCCATGACTCCGTGAGAAGATTGAAATGTTATCAATTGCACAAAAGATGTTAAAAGGGCAGGGAAAGTGTGAACATCACCGACCATAGTTCTAAGGTGAGGGGGCAAAGTTTAAAGGGGATGTGTGGGCAAGTTTATTGCACTAAAATGGTGGGTGCCTGGAACGCACTGCCAGGGGTGGTAGTGGAGGCAGATATAATAGTGGTGTTTAAATTGGCTTCTAGGTTTTCACATAAATATGCAGAGAATGGAGGGATATGGATCGCGTGCAGGCAGTGCAGATTAATTTAGCTTGGCATCATGTTCGGCACGGATGTTGTAGGATGAAGGGCCTGTTGCTGTGATGTATCTTACTTTGTTCTATGTTTATTAATGATGGGGCAGATTTATTATCAGACTGGCTTGCTGTCAGGAGACGTAAAACCTTGTGATTTTATTCCCTTTCCACTGATACTTCCTTCCTTGTTTGTTTGCTGGTGCCTTGGACATTTCTTGGACTGCAAGATTGATGCAAGAAGTAAATATTTTGCAGCAGTCTATGCAGTTGAGGAGAAAGACGTTGAAGGGAAGTTGTTACTGATCTGAGTACTGATGGCTATGTTGCAGTGGAGGAGGAAGTGAGATCACCTCAGGTCAGGAGTTGCATGACTGAAGCCGTTTCTGGCCTGAACAGCAGGTGAACCAGTGATAGGGTGAATGCACCGTCTTTAATCCAGAGTAGAGGAGTCAAGAACCAGAGGACACTGTTTTAAGGTGAGGGGGGAAAGATTTAATAGGAACCTGAGGGACAACATTTTCACACATAGTAGTAGCTATATGGAATGAACTGCCAGAGGAGGTAATTGAGGCAGATACCATAACAACATTTAAAAGACATTTGAACAGGTACAGGGACAGGAAAGGTTTAGAGGGATAGGAAAGGTTTAGAGGGATATGGGCCAAACACAGGAGGCTGGGTCTAGTGTTGAGGTGGCATCTTGGTCGGCATGGGCAGGTTGGGCTGAAGGGCCTGTTTCCATGCTGTGTGAATCTATGGCTTGAACCCACCACAGCAGCTCTGCATAATTCCGCTCCCGACTGTGGAAGTTGCTCTCATTATCAAAATGGTAGCTGGCCAGCTTTAGAGATACAGCACGTAGCAGGCCCTTCGGCCCACTGAGTCCACGCCGACCGTTAATCACCCGTTCACACTCGCTCTAAGTCATCCCGTATCTGCATCCACTCCCTACACACTACGGGCAACTTGCAGAGGCCACAACCTACAAACCTGCAGATCTTTGGGATGTGGGAAGAAACCGGAGCACCCGAATGAAACACAGGCAAACTCCACAGACAGCGGGCGAGGCCAGGATCGGACCCAGGCCTATGACGCAGCAGCTCTACCGGCTTTGCCATTGTGCTGCCCAAACCACACTTGGGTCATGTGTGTACCGATGACACTAAATCCCCCATGTATACTCCTTGCTAATTTTACAGACACACAAGTGACTTCTGATTAATATTCTGCAGCTCCAGCTGCCTGCCTTTGAAAGGTATCCCTTTGAAAGTGCATTTACCCAATCGATTAGTGAAGCACATTTATTGTTTTAAGTTCCCAAGAGAATTCCTTCTTGCTCTGTATTGTGCGTCCTTCACCATTCAACTGCTAATTTCTTCTTTCAAAGCCATCCTTGTTCATTAAGCTTCGTATCTTAGCACGCACCATCTAATATCTTTGTTGCAAAACTCTCCAGCAGTTCAGCACAGAAACATGCAATCTGGCCCACAATGTCTGTGCTGAACGTGATGGCAGGTGAAAAATCAGGCCACACTCAAGCACAATAGGTAGCGCGAAGGGAAAGATACAGAGTACAGAATGTAATTTAGGTTTAGGTTTATTATTGTCACCTGTACCAAGGTGACTGTTTCACAGGCTATCCAACCCGATTAAATACTACTGCTATGTATACATTTAATCAAGTCAAACTCAAGTACAATAGATAGAGCAAAGGGGGAGATACAGGGTGCAGAATATAATGGTGCAGCATTTCCATAGACCTATCGGGAGAACTGATGGAGATAAACACAATTAAAGGGGCAAATGTAGACACAAGTGACTGGAGATGCTGGAATCTTGCAAGGAACATACAAAGTGCTGGAGTAACTCAGCGGGTCAGGCAGCATCTCTGGAAGACCTGGATAGGCAACGTTTCAGGTCGGGATTTTCCTTTGGACTAGTGGGACATATATTGGGTAGATAGTGAGAAACTCTTCCCTATGGCACTTGGTGTTGAAAACTAGAGGGCATAGGTTCAGGGATTACAGGTTTCAAGGAGATCTGAGGAAGAACTCTCACCCAGGGCATGGTTGGAGTCTAGCACGCACTGCCTGAGGAGATGGTGGAGGCAGAGACTCTCACAACAAAGAAATACATGGACAAACACTTAAAATCACCAAGGCAGAGAAGACTGTAAACGAACTGCCGGTAAATTGGATCAATACAGTTCTATTCTTAATGGTGGGCATTGATGAAATGGGCCGAAGGGCCTGTTTCAGTACTGTACGATTCTATAACTCCAATGACAGTCGGCGTGCTGGAGTGTCTGCAACATTCCACAATCCCTTATTTTTATTTAGCAACTCAACTGAAAATATCTATCATGTGTTGGGCAGGTTGTTGCATGCAGCATATTTTATTAATACAATGCCACCAGATGAATTATTTAAAATAAGCATTTTCTGATATTTTATATTGCACGCTAATAATGAAGCCAGCCTTTTTTTTAAATTGCGGAGCAACAGCAGATATTTTAATGCCCACTTACACTGAATTGTTTTTCTGGCTGACCACAACATATCAGAAACACCCGCCTTGTCTGGACTGCATCACTGACAATTTGTGGGCGGCACGGTGGCAGAGTTGCTGCCTTACAGCACTTGCAGCACCGGAGACCCATGTTCAATCCCGACTACGGGCGCTGTCTGTACGGAGTTTGTACGTTCTCCCCATGACCGAGTAGGTTTTCTCCAAGATCTTCGGTTTCCACCCACACTCTAAAGACGTACAGGTCTGTAGGTAAATCGGGTTGGTGTAAGTGTAAATTGTCTCTAGTACGTGTAGGATAGCGGGCATCACTGGTCGGTGCGGATTCAGAAAGCCAAAGGGCCTGTTTCCGCGCTGTATCTCTAAACTAAACTAAACCAAATTCAAGGTGACCTGTCCAACCGAACAAAGCGTTCTCTATGGTTTTTGCAAAAGCAAATCGTGTTTTATGAAGCTGTAAAATTGTGTGAGGAGGTTTGCCGTGGTGGAGATGGAAGTGCGGTGGGTTTAATTATAGTCCCAGAAGATATTAAATTGTGTTGCACATAAAAGTTTTAAAGCAAATATAAAGAGAAATTAAGAACTTGTAAAAGATCAATCGGTCATTGCCATTTAAATGGCATAGAGTGGACTGTAAATAGGATTCTTGGGGATGGGTTTCTCAATGGTACTTTTATTTCTAGTTAGTTTTTGTTTGGTTTAGAGATACAGCAAGGAAACCGGCTCTTCGGCTCACCGAAAATAGACACAAAATGCTGGAGTAACTCAGCGGGACAGGCAGCATCTCTGGAGAGAAGGAAAGGGTGATGTTTTGGGTCGAGACCCTTCTTCAGACTGATGTCAGGGGAGGGGCTGGGACAGAGATAGACTGTAGATGGAGACAGTAAGACTGGTGGGAGAACTGGGAAGGGGGAGGGGATGGAGAGAGAGGGAAAGCAAGGGTTATTTGAAGATAGACAAGTCAATGTTCATACCGCTGGGGTGCAAGCTACCCAAGCAAAATATGAGATGCTGTTCCTCCAATTTGCACTGGGCCTCACTCTGGCAATGGAGGAGGCCCAGGACAGAAAGGTCAGATTCGGAATGGGAGGGGGTGTTAAAGTGTTGAGCCACCGGGAGATCAGGTAGGTTAAGGCGGACTGAGCAGAGGTGTTCAGCGAAATGATCGCCGAGCCTGCGCTTGGTCTCGCCGAGGTACATACGTTGACACCTGGAACAGCAGACACAGTAGATGAGGTTGGAGGAGGTGCAAGTGAACCTCTGCCTCACCTGAAAAGATTGTCAGGGTCCTTGGATGGAGTCGAGGGGGGAGGTAAAAGGTGTTGCATCTCCTGCGGTTGCAGGGGAAAGTACCTGGGAGGGGGTGGTTTGGGTGGGAAGGGACGATTGGACCAGGGAGTTGCGGAGGGAATGGTCTCTAAGGAAAGCAGAAAGGGGTGGAGATGGGAAGATGTAACCAGTAGTGGGATCCCGTTGGAGGAGGCTAAAGTGTTGGAGGATTATATGCTGTATGCGATGGCTGATGGGGTGGAAGGTGAGGACAAGGGGGACTCTGTCCTTGTTGCGAATGGGGGGAGGGGGAGCAAGAGCGGAGCTGTGGGATATCGAGGAGGCCCTAGTGAGAGCCTCATCTATAATGGAAGAGGGGAACCCCCGTTTCCTAAAGAATGAGGACATCTCCGATGGTCTCGTATGGAAAACCTCATCCTGAGCGCAGATGTGGCATAAACGGAAGAATTGTGAATAGGGGATAGAGTCTTTACAGGAAGCAGGTTGGGAGGAAGTGTAGTCTAGATAGCTATGGGAATCAGTAGGTTTGTAAACCTCCTCTTCAGCCCACCGGACCATCAATCGCCAGATCGCACGAGTTCTATGTTATTCTATTTTCTCATCCACTCCAGACACACTAGGGACAATTTACAGAGGGCAATTAACCTACAAACCCGCGCCTCTTTGGGATGTGGGGGGAAACCCACAATGTCACAGGGAAGCTGTAATGTTCATGGGCAACACGGTGGCACAGCAGTAGAGTTGCTGCCTTACATCGCCAGAGACCTGGGTTCGAGCCTGACTACGGGTGCTGTCTGTACGGAGTTTGCATGTTCTCCCCGTGACCGCATGGGTTTTTTTCTGGGTGATCCGGTTTCCTCCCACATTCCAAAGATATACAAGCTTGTAGGTTAATTGGCTTTGGTAAAATTGTCCATAGTGTGTAGGATAGTGATCGTGTACGGGGATCGCTGGTCAGCGCAGACTTGGTGGGCTGAAGGGCCTGTTTCCTCGTTGCATCTCTAAACTAAACTAAACTAAACATGCAAACTCCACAAAGGCACCACCCGAGGTCAGGATCGAACCCGGGTCTCTGGAACTGTGAGGCAGCGGCTCTACCGGCTGCTCTACTGTGCTGCTCCAAGCAGGGGTTAACTTTGACGTAGGTTAGACCTCCCACACAGTTTAATTTAACACTGTGGAAAAGTTAAAGTGTTACAAACACTTTTAACGAATTAACATTGCACATGCCGCGGTTTAAGTGTGTTCTTTAAATGATTGTGGGACGTTTTTACTGATTCTATAAGTAACAGTTTATTGTGTGGAGTAACTCAGTATTTTTCCAAACCAACTTAATGGAGGTCAAAATAACTGAGTGAAATAATCCAACCCACCAGAGTCAATAAAGAGAGAAGAGTGTGACTTGTGTGGAGTTGTCATTTACTGGTTTTGTAAGTTATTATGAGCTGCAGTTTTCTGCAACGTATTCCCTGAGTTCAATATCCACGTGGCAAAATGTGCTGCATGCATTGGTGCATTGAGGCTGCACTGTTGCAGCTCAGATGAGGCTAATTACTGTCCCCAATTACTGCAGGGATTTACAAGGAGACTTTGCACAAACGTAGATTGTTTTCTTTGGAGCATCAGAGGTTGAGGGGTGACCTGATAGGAGTTTATAAAATTATGAAAGACATAGATAGGGTAGACAGTCAGCACCTTTTTCCAAGGGTGGAAATGTCAAAGACTGGAGGCCACAGCTATAAGGTGAGAGGGGAAATGTTTAAAGGAGATGTGTGGGGCAAGATTTTTTACACAGAGGGTGGTGGGTACCAGGGGTGGCGGTGGAGGCAGGTATAGTCGTGGCAATTAAGAGGCTTTTAGATAGGCACATGGATATGCAGGGAATGGTGGGATATGGATCACCTGCAGGCAGAGGAGATTTGTTTACTCGTGTTCGGCACAGACACGATGGGACAAAGGGCCTCTTGTACTTTTTTAAGTTAAGTGTTTAAATTGACATGAGTTAATTTTGATATGAGTAGTTTTGGTTTAGTTTAGAGATAGAGAGCGGAAGCAGGCCCTTCGGCCCACCGAGTCTGTGCCGACCAGCGGTCCCCAAACGCCAGCATCATCCTACACACTCGGGAAATATTTACAATCTTTACCGAGGCCAATTAACCTACAAACTTGTAAGTCTTTGGAGTGCGGGAGGAAACCGGAACATCCGGAGAAAACCCATGCGGTCACAGGGAGAACGTACAAACTCCGTACCGACAGCACCCGTGGTCAAGGTCGAACCCGGGTCTCTGGCGCTGTGAGGCAGCAACAATACCGCTGTGCCACCATGCTACACCTAGAGACACAGGTTAATTTTGCAAAGCTGTTCCTTTGCCATACCGCAATATTTGGTGATTTAATTTAAATATACCTGTAGAAGTGTAATGATGAGCATCCTATAAGTGGAAGCAGGAAGCATGTGCAATGCGGGAGTCACTCTCTGTCTGTGCAGAGTAAATGTGCCAATCCACTCAAGTCTGTTTCAGAAAGCAGTCAGAATGGGTCACATGTTTTGCAGAAGGTTGTTCAAGGAAAATAAAACTGGAGACACAAGGAACTGCAGATGCTGATTTCATGCAAAAAAAAAACCAAAGTGCTGGAGTAACTCAGCAGGTCCAATAGCATTTCTGGAGAACATGGATGGGTGATATTTCAGGTCTTCAGACTGATTGTAGTGGGGTGGGGGGTGAGAACATTTCAAGTAAGAAACTGGAATCAGATCACTCTGTTGAGCTGCATTTACATAGAGAAGCCCGGATATTGTTGGCAGAAGGGCCTGTTCCTGTGTTGTACTGCTCTGTATGAGGCCTAATGTTGATGCATCATGGTTCTGAACTGGTGCAGGATTTGTGTTGAGGCTTGAAACGACTGCAGAGCTGATCAGAGTCAGTTTCCCTCCCGAACCTTTGTGTCTGGACATGCCTGGACTCCTGAATCAGGCAGCAGGGATGAATCAAACACACAGTGCTGAAGGAACGTAGTGGGTCAGTCAAGCAGCATCTGTGGACTGAGTGGAGATGCAGCAAATGGAGATGCGACCCTTCTTCAGACTGATGAGGTAGGGGTGAGAAAACTGGAAAGGAGAGGTGGGAACGAGACTAAGCCGGGCAAGTGATAGGTGGATACATGTGAGGGGGTGGGAGGATTGATTGGCAAAAAGGGTGGAGTGAGTGACAAAGTCTCGAGGAATGCAGATGCTGGTTTACAACAAAAAAAAAGACACAAAGTGCTGGAGTAACTCAGCAGACCGTCCTATGTACCTTTTCATATCTATCGGTTCCCTCTCCCCTGACTCGCAGTCTGAAAAAGGGTCTTGACCCATAACGTCACCTATTCCTTTTCTCCAGAGATGCTGCTCCATGTTATGGTATTGCTGCCTGACTTGTTGAGTTACTCCAGCACTTTGTGTGTTTTTTTAGATTTGGCTTCTTTATTGTCACATGTAAGGAGATACAGTGAACAGATACTTCTGCTTGCATACTCTTCAATCAAATCAGATAATGCTATAGATGAATACAATGAAGCCAAACTCAACTGCATAAGGCAAAACAAAGAAAGAGATACCAGAGTGCAGAATATAGTTGTTTTTAGAAATATAGCATGGAAACAGGCACTTTGGCCAATCGAGTCCATGCCAACCATTCATCACCCGTTCACACTAGTTCCATGTTATCCCATTTTCTTATCCACTCCCTACACACCAGGGGCAACTTACAGAGGCCAATAACCTACAAACCTGCATGTCTTTGGCATGTGGGAGGAAACTGGAGCACCCGGAGGAAACCCACGCAGGTCACAGAAAGGACATGCAACCTCCACACAGACAGCACCCGAGGTCAGGTTCGAACCCGGGCATCTTGCGCGATGAGGCAGCGGTTCTACCAGCTGCTCCACTGTGTCGCACCCAGTTCTCAACATTGCAGCTTAACACATCGTGTAAGTAACAATGAAATGAATGATTGATGAATCAATTGTGCTAATGTGAGTGGTAGATTGAATGAATATACACAGGCCAGAATCAACATGAGAACACTCTGCACTTCTTCTTAAACTAACATACTGTACTACTTATTGTCCACCAAAAAACATGAAGCGGTGTCTCAGTTTAACATGTCAGTGCTGTTTGCTTGCTCAGTGGCCCTCCAATAGGCTTTAATATATTACCCCTTTCTTCCCTGACAGGCTTTGGCTGGGAAACCAAGTGGCCAAACAAAAGAACAGGTCAACTGTACACTGAAAGCTGCCCCCACTTCTGTGACATGTCCCGCTGATGCCAAGATATTCTGCACTCTCTATCTTCCCCCTTTGCTCTACCTATTGTATTTGAGTTTGACTTGTTTGTATTTAAGAGCCAAAAGTGTTTAACTGTCAGTTGAACCGACAATGGATCAACAAAATTCTTATTTGCAGCTGCTTAACAGGTCTGTAACACATTACACATAGATAATACATAACAATCTAATATAAAGCAATCAATAAATTAATAACCCCCAAATTGTGAACGGCATGGATAGGGTAGACAGAACCATTTTCTAAGGGTGAAACTGTCACTAGGCTAGAGGGCATAGTTTTGAGGCAAGAGGAACAAAATTTAAAGATGAGCAGAGCAACATTTTTTACACAGGTTGGGTGCCTGGAACATGGTTTCAGAGATGGTGGTGGAGGCACGTATGATGGTGGCTTTTAAGGAGAGGAGATGGGGCCACAGTTTAAGAATAAGGGGTAGGCCATTTAGAACGGAGATGAGGAGGAACTTTTTCAGTCAGAGAGTGGTGAAGGTGTGGAATTCTCTGCCTCAGAAGGCAGTGGAGGCCAGTTCGTTGGATGCTTTCAAGAGAGAGCTGGATAGAGCTCTTAAGGATAGCGGAGTGAGGGGGTATGGGGAGAAGGCAGGAACGGGGTACTGAGAGTGATCAGCCATGATCGCATTGAATGGCGGTGCTGGCTCGAAGGGCTGAATGGCCTACTCCTGCACCTATTGTCTATTGTCTATTGTCTATTGAGATCAATTCATTTGGCATCATGTTTGGTATGGACATTGTGGGCTGAAAAGCCTGTTTCTGTGTTGTACCGTTCAAAGTTCTATGGAGCATATGGTGAACGTAGGGTTCAGGCACCAACCGTTACAGCTATTCTCCTACCAAATTATTAAAAGCTAATCACCACGCTTCAATAATCAGTAGGGATGGTTCGTGGATAGCACAACTCATGAATTCAAAGACTGCCCCTCAGACTTCCACTGAGATGTAGATCTGAAATTTAAGCTGTCTTCTCATTGAAAGGTGATCAAGATCTCACCAGACCAGAACTCATCCAAGATCTAAACAGTGACCCGCCAATGGTACACCAAGGCCTTGACTTGTTTTGCTTGGCCATTTCTTTCCTTCAACAATCACCAGGCAAAGCAGAACTCCGTGTTCTGCGTGTGATGTGAATCTATCCATTAAACTCAACTCAGAAGTCAAATATTTATACAGTTAGCATTCATGGTGTTTTCCAGAGGTAGCGAGGGAAAGAGGCAGGGCGCCATTAAGCGCAGAATAGATTAACTATTCTGTTTCACCTTTATTTAATTCAAAAGTTCTAGCATCGTCCACATCATCTGCCATTTGTGCATCCATAAAGTTAGTTTAAAGCAGTGAAGGCGGACTTGATAAACTGTTTTTTATATGGTTATTTTCCCCTGCGCAGTGTGAATAAAAGAATATAACTATGAAAGATAGACACAAAGTGCTGGAGTAATGGAGTAACTCAGCAGGGTCAGGCAGCATCTCTGGAGAAAATGGATGGGTGACATTTTGGGTCAGGACCCTTCTTCAGACTGAAACTGTGGGGGAATACTGGAGGAAAGAAAAGACCTGGATAAATCAAGGTCGGCAACAGATGACCTCAGGCAGGGTAGTTCCTGCATGGAGAGGACATTTGCCTTCTATTAAAAACAATTCTTGTTCTGTGTTCAAGAAAGGGCATTTCTCCAGAGAAAAGGATGGAAGTTAAGGCAAATTAAGACTGTCTAATTAATTCTCTCATTTTTAATAATATCCACCTTTGCACCTTCTGTCTTTCCTGTAGAGCTCAGAGATATGGTTACAGAGCCAAACTGCACAGACTGTAAATGGGACCTATACATTTCTATTCTTAGCATGGTTTGCTCAGAGAGTTTAAAATTAATATAAAAAGCCGGCTAGAATTAAAGGGGCCATACCAAACATCAACTCAAAACAGTAGCAATTCATGAACACATTTATCGATCTTTGAAATTCCTATCTTACATTTTACAGCTTTATATGTCACACTAAATCCGTTTTAAAAGTTTCTGAGTGATCTTGGAGCGCAGGAGGCTATGAGGTGATTGAAGGTTGTCAAAGGTTCTGAGGAGAAGGCAGGAGAATGCGGTTGAGAGGGAAAAACTGAGCAGCCTTGATCGAATGGTGGAGCAAACTCAATGGACTGAATGGCCTAATTCTGCTCCGATGTCTTATGATCTGAAAAGGTGCATAAGATCATGAGGGGGGATAGATAGGGTGAATGCACACTTTTACCCAGAGTGGAGGAATCAAGAACCAAAGGGACAACCAACCTGAGGGGCAACTTTTTCACACATTGGGTGGTGGGTATATGCAACGAGCTGCCAGAGGAGTTAGTTGAGGCAAGTACTATAACAACATTTAAAACACATTTGGACAGGTGCCTGGATATGAAAGGTTTAGAGGGATATATCCCAAACACAGGCAGGTGGGATTAGTGTAGATGGGGCTTCTTGGTCAGCATGGGCAAGTTGGGCTGAAGGGGCTGTTTCCGTGCTGTATGACAATAGGACTCTTAAAATGCAATGTGTCCAGAACAAGTCTCCTGAGCATGATCTTGAATAGAGACGCAAGGAACTGCAGATGCTGGATATTTATAGTCGGGATATATAGTTTCGATATTTCAACATCATAACAAGGAAGTTATTAGTTATGACATTTCAACCAACAACTGGTGAACCATCTTTATGTTAAATCAAAGTCACAGGGCTGGGGTATCCTTGTGCAGAAATAACAATTATAAAATTAATTGAAGTAGTTCAAAAGCATTTCTAAGGCTACAAAGCAGCAAAGGGCTAAATCACTGCCTTGGTTATAAGGCATTAGCTACAACGAGAGGTTGTACAAGCTTGGATTGTTTTCTGTGGCGCACCAGAGACTAAGGGGAGACCAGATGCAAGTATATAAAATTGTGTGGCATAGATGGGGTGGACAGTCAGTACTCTTTTTACAGGATAAGATTTTTTTACACAGAGGGTGGTGGGTGCCTGGAACACACTGGCAGGGGCGCATTGACCAAACTGATCTCCCGGTGGCCGAGCACTTCAACTCACCCTCCCATTTCCAGTCTGACCTTTCTGTCATGGGCCTCCTCCAGTGCCATAGTGAGGCCCACCGGAAATTGGAGGAACAGCACCTCATATTTCGCCTGGGCAGTTTGCAGCCCAGTGGTATGAACATCGACTTCTCCAACTTTAGATAGCTCCTCTGTCCCTCCCTTCCCCTCCCCCTTCCCAGATCTCCCTCTATCTTCCTGTCTCCACCTATATCCTTCCTTTGTCCCGCCCCCCTGACATCAGTCTGAAGAAGGGTCTCGACCCGAAACGTCACCCATTCCTTCTCTCCCGAGATACTGCCTGACCTGCTGAGTTACTCCTGCATTTTGTGAATAAATACCTTCGATTTGTACCAGCATCTGCAGTTGTTTTCTTATACACTGGCAGGGGTGGTGGGAGAGGCAGATGCGATAGTGGCATTTAAGAGGCTTTTAGATGGGCACATCAATAGGCAGGGAATGGAGGAACATGGATCACGTGCAGGCAGAGGAGATTGGTTTAACTTGGCATCATGTTTGGCATGGACATTGTGGGCTGAAGGGCCTGTTCCTGTGCTGTACTGTTCTACGTTCTATGTTCTAGGTAAGGAAAGTATCTGAGCTGTAACGAAACACAACAATTTTAATTGAAACTAACATGTCAGGAATAATTTTATTTTGTCAATTTCTGCTCGCTGTCTATATTTATTAATCATTTAAAAAGGCTTTGGAGCTTATATCTTGCCTCTATCGTTATGCAAATGCAAGTGCTTCCAGTTCATTTGATTGCAAAGCTGAAGGAAGAAGCCTAGCTATTTTTGAACAGTCTCAGACTGTCTGATTCATTTAGTTAGGTGTTTGACAGCCAATTATTTTTGAACGTGGTTGACAGCAAATATAAGACCAGTGAAGTCTCGATGAAAAAGGAAGTTGGAACCCTCTATGAAAATAAAATGAAATTTAAAATCTATAATAACAAAAAGACTCAATTAACATAATGCTGACTCGGAAGGTTAAAGTCGAAATTAACTGGATAGTTTTTCAATGAATTTCGAAAAGAGTTGCTTTTTCACACAGAAGGTGGTGGGTATTTGGAACAAACTGCCAGAGGAGGTAGTTGAGGCAGGTACAATGACAACATTTAAAAGGCATTTGGACAGGTACATGGGTAGGAATGGTTTAAGGGGATAAGGGCAAATGGGACTAGCATAGATGAAGCATCTTGGTCAGCATGGACACATTGGGCCAAAAGGCCTGTTTCTGTGCTGTATGAATCTATATTTAATTATATTTGTTTATGTTCTTGATCACCCCAGCTGTCCAGGATAAAAAATGACCCAAACCATTTTTTTGTGCATAATTTTAGAGATTTAATATTTAATCATTAGAGATTTAGAGAAAGTTAAATTGCATTAAGAACTGCCACACTTTAACTTGACATTCTAAATAAGTGCTCTATAATAACATTGTTCCTTTTCTTATTTATAATAATAGTGTGTGGGAAGGAACTGCAGATGCCGGTTTATACCGAAGATAGACACAAAGTGCTGGAGTGACTGGGTGGATCAGGTGAAAAAGGACAGGTAACGTTTCAAGTCGGAATTCTTCTTCAGACCGAAGAAAGGTTCTGACCCAAAACGTCACCCATCCTTTTTCTGCCTGACTCACCGAGTTACTCCAGCACTTTGTGTTTATAATATTTATAATTGATTTACAAGAAACACAGACTATCTACGGCTAAATTAACTGTTTAGTTATGGAATTTAATTCTATTCCTTGTCATGCTGTCCATCGATCACCCATACACTAGATCTGTGTTATCCCACTTTCTCATCCTACACACTAGGGGCAATTTTACAGAGGCCAATTAACCAACAAACCTACACGTCTTTGGGATGTGGGAGGAAACCAGAGCACCTGGAGAAACCCATGCGGTCAACAGGGAGAATGTGCAAACTCCACACAAAGAGCATCTATGTCTCCACACAGACAGAGTCGTGTTCACACCAGATCTATTATCCCACTTTCGCATCCACACCCTGGGGCAAATTTACAGAGGCCAACTAACTTACAAACCCGCATATCTTTGGGGTATGGGAGGAATCTGGGGTCACCAAAGGAAACCCATGCAGTCACAGGAAGAATGTACAAATTCCACACAGAAGGTACTCAAGGTCAGGATCGAACACGGGTCTCTAGTGCTGTGATGCAGTGGCTTTACCAACTGTGCCACTGTGCCGCCCCATCTTAACATCATCGCCATATCACCCGATGAATCCTACGGCCCTTTAAAAGCCCTTTAATCTGCCGTATGATCCATTGAACTCCCTGGCATGGTGCTTCAAAGCAAAAGTGATTTTGGTTCCTGAAACAGATGACATTCAACTTCACTTTGTAAGATCCATGGATTGCATGATGAGTCCACATTGCAATTGTGCTTCTCATGATTCACACATCATTAATAGTACGCCCAATATCACTGTCCATTTATATTGCTACTCTGACCTCAAAACAAAGTCAAGTCACAGAGGTCTAAGCCATGGAGATGTTCAAATGATCTTTGATAAGGATATCTTTGCAAGATAAGATGTCTTAGTTTTGGTTGTACTATATCAGCATGAATAAAGAATTGGCTAATCAGCAAAAGAAGCAAGCAGGTATAAGGTGATGATGTTAAATACTGTCTCCTACCCAGCCTCTCTTTCCTGTGACCCCCCATCCCTTTCTCCCACTATTTCATCCCCCCCCCCATCCATTTCCACCTATATCCATCCCTCTGGCTTTACATTTCACTCCTTTTCTCTCGTCATCTTACAAGCTTTGGTCCCCTTTTCATCTCTTGCCTTTGTCCACATATCTGTGAATCAAAACTCTTCCTCACCTGTATCCACCTATCACTTGCCAGGCTTTGTCCTGACCCCTCCCCCACCTTCCTCCTACTACAATCAGTCTGAAGAAGGGTCGCGACCCGAAATGTCGCCTGTCCATTTCACTCCACAGGTGTAGAAACAAGGAACTGCAGATGTTGGTTTTGCAAATAAAAAAGACCCAAAGTGCTGGAGTAACTCAGCGGGTCTGGCAGCACCTGTGGAGAACATGAATAGGCGACGTTTCGCTTGAGATTGATTGTCAGACAAAGCCTGGCAGGTAAAAGGTAGATAAAGGTGAGTGGGGTTTTTGATAAACTGGAACAGAGGGACAGGACCGAGCCTGACAACTGGAAGAGAGGATGGGCAGGACAAGCCATCCACAGGTGCCACCTGACAAGCCATCCCCAGGTGCCACCTGACAAGCCATCCCCAGGTGCCGCCTGACAAGCCATCCCCAGGTGCCACCTGACAAGCCATCCCCAGGTGCCACCTGACAAGCCATCCCCAGGTGCCACCTGACAAGCCATCCCCAGGTGCCACCTGACAAGCCATCCACAGGTGCCACCTGACCCACTGAGTTACTCCCACACATTATGTTTTGCTCAAGATTTTAGCATCTGCAGTTCCTTGTGTCTCTGGAAATGGAGTGCTGGCAATAACTCAGCGTGTCAGGCAGCATCTCTGGAGAAGGTGGATAGGTGCTGTTTTGGGTCGGGACCTTTCTTCAGACTGATTGTAGGTGGATGGGGGGGGGGGGGGAGCAGGAAGAGAGGTGGAGGTCATAAGGTCATAAGGGATAGGAGTAAAATTAGACTATTCGGCTCATCAGGTCTACACTGCAATTCAATCATGGCTGATCTATCTCTCCCTCCTATTCTCCTGCCTTCTCCCCAGAACGTCTGACACCTGTACTAATCAAGAATCTATCTATCTCTTCCGTAAAAATATTCATTGACGGCCTCTACAGCCTTCTGTGGCAAAGGATTGCACAGATTCACCACCCTCTGACTAAAGAAATTTCTTCTCATCTTCCTAAAGGAACGTCCTTTAATTCTGAGGCTATGACCTCTAGTCCTACAGGGAGGGCAATTTCTGGCAAGTGGTAGCTGGCCACACGTGAGGCGGGGTTTGAATGGTAAATGGTTAAGCAAAGGCTAGAGATGAAAAGAAAAAAGCATTCTCCCATTCCCCATCCCCACATCCCCTTCCACCTATATTTCACCTTCCTCTTCACATTTCACACCTATCCTTATCGTCTCATCTCACATATTTTGTCTTTTCATCTCTGGCCTTTGTCCAAGCATCTGCCAATCAAACCCCATCCCCTCACCTGTATCCACCCATCATTCGCCACGCTTCGTCCCACCACCACTTCCCAGCGTTTCCCCCCAACCCCCCCCCCCCCCTCACTACAATCGGTCTGAAGAAGGGTCACGACGCGAAACATAGTCCATTCGTGGACACAAAATGCTGGAGTAACTCGGCGGGACAGGCAGCATCTCTGGAGAGAAGGAGTGGTTGACGTTTCGGGTCGAGACTCTTCTTCAGACTGACCCTTCTTCCCCGCTGAGTTACTCCAGCATTTTGTGTCTATATCGTCGGTTTAAACCAGCGTCTGCAGTTCCTTCCTTACACACATAGTCTGAAGAAAGGTCTCGACCCGAAACGTCACCCATTTCTTCTCTCCAGAGATGCTGCCTGTCCCGCTGAGTTACACCAGCATTTTGTGTCCATCAAAGCCTATTCATGTTCTCCAGAGATGCTGCCTGACCAGCTGAGCACTTTGGGTTCTTTTTTGGTCAAGCAGCATCTGCAGTTCCTTGTGTCGACGCCATGCAGGGAGGGTCCTCTTGGTGTGCAGTCTGGCTCCCAGCCTGTTGCCTTCAGCGCAAAGGAAGTAGCTACGTGGCAGGGCTCTGATTTGGAAAGAAGCTTGGAGCGGATGAAGCCAGCCGATGTGTTGCGGCTTCTTAGGTAGCTTGCTGTTCTTTACTGGGACCGATTCAAGAATGTGTGCTCAGTTAAAAAAAAAACTAAAAAAAAACATATGGTCTGGGTTCCATTTGCAGGCATTATTTATTCAAAATGAAAAGTTGAAATTTATAGAAGTTCCACACTGACATTTATACTAAAGGATGATCGAATGTTTGCAGCTTGGCAAAGCATTCAGACCTTATGTTATTCCTGCAAAAACATTGCCCAGCCTCATGGAGTCAATAAACCTTGCATCCTTCAATGGAGGTAATTAAAATAAGAACTCTTCCACCTTCCCAAAGCCACTGAACTTTTTCCTCCTCCCATCTTTGCATACGTTTTGTTCTCTATTAGGTTATCCCCGAGTGTGTAGGGAGTGGATAACATAGAACTACTGTGAGTGTGTGATCGATGGTCGGCCAGTTCCGTGCTGTATCTTTCAATCAATAATTTAGATTGTTGGCACCTTTGAACTCGAGGGGTTTTTAGTCCTCCACAATGGCGTCTCGTCACTATCTCTTGACTTTGGTTATAAGTTCATAAGTGACCAGAGCAGAATTAGGCCATTCAGCCCATCGAGTCTACTAAGCCATTCAATCAAGGTTGTTCTGTCTTTCCCTCTCAACTCCATTCTCCTGCCTTCTCCCCATAATGTTTGACACCCTTAATAATCAAGAACCTGCCAATCTCTGCTTTAAAAATACCCAATGACTTGACCTCCACAGCAGTCTGTGGCAATGATATCTACAGATTCACCATGCTCTGACTAAAAACATTCTTCCTGATCTCTTTTCTACAGCGACGTCTTTTTATTCTGAGGCTGTGCCCTCTGGTCCTAGACTCTCCCATTAACGGAAACATCCTTTCCACTTCCACACTATCCAGGCCTTTCACTATACGATAAGACTCAATGAGGTCATTCCTTCCCCCACCCCCCCCCCCCCCCCTCCCCATCCTTCTAAACACCAGCGAGTACAGCTGTCAAACGCTCATCATACCTCAACCCAATCATCCCCGGGATTATTCTCACAAAGAATTGCTCTCATTCCCAGACTTCTGACGTTGACCCAATGCTCTCTCAATCGGGTCTGACAACTTAGAACAAGGTTATTGGAGCACCATGTAAAAATTGAGGGCCGTGGAAATGGCTGCTCATCTGAAATTGCTCTACCCCAACCCTTTAGGGTGAATCAAGTGCAGAAGTGATTCTTGCAGCAGAGCGAGTTAGGTTTCTTGAACAAAACACAAAGGGTTGGAGTAACTCGGCGGGTCAGATAGCATCTGTGACAGGAGTGGAGACATTTCGTTTCAGGTTGGGACCAATCTTCAGACTCCAGGACAAGTTTCTCACAGGGTCTTGAACTACACTTTCAGAAGACCTCCAATCTCCAGATATGTGCTGGATGGACATCTTTCGGCTGCTGAAAGCAGTTTCACCCCGCACAACTGTCAAGTGGATTTGGGATTTAGACTTTACTTTAGAGATACAGTGTGGAAACAGGCCCTTCGGCCCACTGAGTCCGCACCGACCAGCAACCACCCTGTACACTGGCACCCACACACTGGGGACAATTTAATAAGTTATGGAAGCTAATTAACTTACAAACCTGAACGCTTTTAGAGTGTTGGAGGAAACTGGAGCACTCAGAGAAAACCCATGTGGTCACAAGGAGAATGTACAAACTCTGTACAGACAGCACCTGGAGCCAGGATCGAACCCTCATCTTTGGCGATGTAAGGCAGTAACTCTACCGCTGCGCCACTGTGCTGCCTGTTTCCATGCTGTACAACTCCATGAATCTAATCTGTTTTCTTAATAACTCACTGCCAATTAGGATATTTAGAAAATTATTTAGGATACTTGGCAACGACCAATTAAGGGTTTAGAAAATAACACAATTTGCCTTAATGTGTTAATGAGTATGTGTGTTTGTGTTTGTGTGTGTGTGTGTGTGCGTGTGCTCTGGGCTGTGCGCGTGTGATAATGTGCGTGTGCGCTTGTGTGCATGCGTGTCACAGTGTGTGTGCGCGCGCGCGTTTGCCTGTGTGTGTGTGTGTGTGTGTGTGTGTGTGTGAGTGTGTGTGTGTGTGTGTGTGAGTGTGTGTGTGTGTGTGTGTGTGAGTGTGTGTGTGTGTGTGTGTGAGTGTGTGTGTGTGTGTGTGTGTGTGTGAGTGTGTGAGTGTGTGCGTGTGTGTGTGCGTGTGTTCTCAAAAAGATATTTACAGAAAATGATTGATACAGGGAGCCAAGAGAGCAGGATATGAGAAACTCATGAGGACATGAGTAGACTACCAACTACCTGACTCTGACCCATATCCCAACCCCTTTCACCTGTCCATGACAGTTCAAGATAGGCATTCTTGAACCTCAAAAGCAGCCATACACACATTCTATTCCCCCATCATATAAAAGCACAGCATCAGCCCAATCTTCCAAAGTCATCCTGCTCATATTTCTAATTTCCAGGACCTGTAATGTTTGGGTAATTATTTGCCCTTGTACAGTTGACCTTCACTTCCAGCAGAGAGCACCGCGTGTCTTTAACCTTCCCGAGCGGGCAACTTTTGGAAAGACTGCTCACCAACAGAGCAACAAGTGCGTTCGCTCCGAGCCTGTTCCACATGTCCACCAGTTTAAAAAAACAAACACGGCATGTGACGTTTTACATAAGGAAAAAATTAGCTATTCTGAAATCATACCATGGGACGAGGTTCCCCCCCCCCTCCCTCCCTCCCTCTTCCCCTCTGCTATTCCAATAATTCTCATCTGGTTTTCTTTATGTGGTCATTTTTGTTGGCAACCTAGCATAATTGCGATGACTTGGATTACTTTTAGGCTACAAAGCAACATGCCTCCCAGAGCCGATGTGCAGGAAGGAACTGTGTGTGGATGCTGGTTTAAACGGAAGATAGACACACAAAGCTGGAGTAACTCAATGGGTCAGACAGAATAGGTGATGTTTCTATGTATCTCAATACATCACAAGTCTATATCTCTCATTTCCCTTTCCCCTGACTCTCAGTTTGAAGAAGGGTCTCGACCCGAAACGTCACCTATTCCTTTTCTTCAGAGATGCTGCCTGACCCGCTGCGTTACTCCAGTTTTTTGTGTCCATGGCTCCCGGGACCAATGACTGTAACGCAGCGCAAATGCTCTGTAGCCACGTTGGGCTGGTTTCCATTCAATAGCTAACGTCCACTGATCCATCTGCTGTGGATCCTGCGACCCGGGGCACAATCCAGGGCATGGCCGTCTTGCGATTGGAAAGATCATGTCACCCTGCTCCACGGCATCCATTTCCCTGACATAAACAGTGGGAGAATTCCTGGCCCAAGTGCATGTTCACACAGAATCGGCCTTGTGCAATTCTGCCAGGAGCTCCAGGGCGGTTTGTGGTTGCACAGATCAACAATACTAAAAATATAGTCAAAGGCTTTGCAGCAGTTTGGTAAGAGCAAGTAACGACCATAGACTGCTTTTCACATCGAAAATTTGCATGAAGGAAGTACATCCTTCAGTGTCAAAGAATAAAAGGACCATCACCCGTTCTGAATGAGTCCCAGCACGGAGCCATTGTGCTTATGGAATCATGGAATCACAGAGCCATTCAGCCTAACTCATCCATGCCAACCAAGATGCCTCATCTAAGCCAGTCCCACCTGACCTGTTTGGCCCCTCTCCCTTGAAACCTTTCCTACGTTTCGGGTTGAGGGCCTCGGTCTGAAGAAGGTTCTCGACCCGAAACATCACCCATTCCCTCTATCCAGAGATGCTGCCTGTCCTGCTGAGTTACTCCAGCATTTTGTGTTAGTCTTCGAAGGTATTTATTCACAAAATGCTGGAGTAACTCAGCAGGTCAGGCAGCATCTCAGGAGAGAAGGAATGGGTGACGTTTCGGGTCGAGACCCTTCTTCAGACTGAGTTACTCCAGCATTTTGTGAATAAATACCTTCGATTTGTACCAGCATCTGCAGTTATTTTCTTATACTACCTTGTGTTAGTCTTCAGTTAGGTCAGGATCATCTACATCTGCAGTTCCTTCCTACAAATTTTAAAAGCTGTTTCACCAGCTTTGGAAAATAATAGACAATAGACAATAGGTTCAGGACTAGACCATTCGGCCCTTCGAGCCAGCACCACCATTCAATGTGATCATGGCTGATTATTCTCCATCAGTACCCCGTTCCTGCCTTCTCCCCATACCCCATGACTCCGCTATCCTTAAGAGCTCTATCTAGCTCTCTCTTGAATGCATTCAGAGAATTGGCGTCCACTGCCTTCTGAGGCAGAGAATTCCACAGATTCACAACTCTCTGACTGAATTTTTTTTTCCTCATCTCCATTCTTAATGGCCTACCCCTTATTCTTAAACTGTGGCCCCTGGTTCTGGACTCCCCCATCATTGGGAACATGTTTCCTACATCTAAAGTGTCGAACCCCTTAACAATCTTATACGTTTCGATAAAATCCCCTCTCATCCTTCTAAATTCCAGTGTATACAAGCCTAGTCGCTCCAGTCTTTCAACATATGACAGTCCCGCCATTCCAGGAATTAACCTAGTAAACCTACACTGCACTGCACGCCCTCAATAGCAAGAATATCCAAGAATGACATCGTCCAAACAGAATGCAATCTTTGGCAGAATGATTCTTTCATTTCAAAAGGTGAAATTTTTGATAAAGTGCAGGAGGTCATCTGTGGAGCAAAGTGACATGTGATTCAACTGATGCACGTTGGAAACAAACACTGTTGTTGGGCAATGTGCAAATTTCAACAGACACAATGACACAGCCGGTCGAGCTGCTGCCTCACAGCGCCAGAGACCCAGGATTGATCCTGACCTCGGGTGCTGTCTGCGTGGGGTTTGCACGTTCTCCCCGTGACCGAGTGGATTTCGTGACCGAGTGCTCCAGTTTGTCGGGAGTGGATGCAAAAGTGGGATAACTTTTTTTGTTGTACATTATGGTGTTTACAGAGTTCTAAGTTTACATACCAACAGTGCTGCTGCTAGTAAGAATTTCATTGTCACATTTTGGGACATTTGACGATAAAACTTCCTGGACTCTTGAACTAGTGAATGGGCAATCAATGGTCAGCATGGACTTGGTGGGCTGAAGGACCTGTTTCCATGCTTTATCTTTCAATGAATGAATCAATCAAGCCCTCTCTCTGACAGCTAAATTGTGCATGGTAATGCAGGCCGGTTTTACGTGCACCAGTATAAAGTACTACAGTGTTCACAATTACCATCATTGTTTTAGGCGGTTTTCATTTCCGTGACATTTCAATGTAAAACCAGACACAAGAGTGCGACAAGCAGCCATTGACCTGTTAGGACTTGAGTCAAGGGAAATTTCTATCCAACTATCTTTCAACAAAGTGCTCCCATATCTATATATAATTAAGCACCATCATTGCTGGCATGGAATATTTACCGCAATGTTACAAACAAGATGTTAGACTACAAGTACAGGAACGACAGAACTTTTATTTGTTCATTTAGAGGAAGTGGCCATCAGTGGCATAGACAGTGTTTATTGTCAATGTGGTTGCCCCTGATTGCTGACACACTTAGACCACACTGAGGTGATGGCACATTGAGCAAACAAGTTAAAAAGATGATATTTCATAGAACAGAGATCAGTACTGCACAAGAACAGGCCCTATGGCCCACAATGTCCATGCCTAACGTTATGTCGTTAAACTCTTCTCCTCTGCCTGCATGTGATCCACATCCCTCCATTCCCTGCAGATCCATGTGCCGATAAAAAGCCTCTTGGGCCACCATTGTATCTGCCTCTGCCAGTGCATTCCAGGCACCTGCCAGCCTTTGTGTACAAAACTTGCCCCGTACAACTGCTTTAAACTCTTTCCTTCTCAGTTTGTGCCATCTAGGCTTTGCCATTATCAGGGAAAACGGTTCTGTCTACCCTATCTATAATTCTCAAAATATTATAAGTTTTAAACTGAGACTCTGTGGGTCTACCCGATTTATTCCTCTCATGATTTATTGAACAGAAGAACAAAATAAATTTGGATCTGGAGAAGGCCACCCAGCCCCTCATGCTTGGCTGGTCTGACTCAGGTCTCATGGTTTTGTGGACAATTCCCTAAAGCCCTCAACTCCCTGGAGCAAAGGGGCGGCCGCTGGAGGCAAAAGGTGGACGAGATGCTGTCCAGTTTAGTTTCGAGATACAACGGGGAAACAGGCCCTTCGGCCCACCGATTTTGCATTGACCACTATCCAACACATACTTGGGATAATTTACTTATACCAAACCAATTAACCCGTTGCGGGGCATGGTGTTGGCGGAGGCAGCGCGAGAGGCCCTGCAGCAGCCGGGCGAGCGGTCGGATCGAGCACAGCCTGTATGGAGAGGCGGTGGAAGGAGCCGGCATCACGCTGGACTAGGCCGACCCCTGCTTCATCGACCCCGTGCCGCCAGGACACCGGCCATTAATGTGAGAAAATAGGAAATTGCAGAAATGTCCTTGAGCCAAGATCAGACCTTTCAGACAAAATGTGTAGGAAGGAACTGCAGAAGCGGGTTTAGACCGGAGATAGACACAAAATGTTTGAGTAACTCAGCATCTCAGGAGAAAAGGAATAGATGACGTTTCGGATCGAGACCCTTCTTGTGTCCATCTTCGGACTTTTCGTGGATTTGTAAGTTGCAAGATGGCGCCAGAATGTGGCGGCTCTCTGCGTGCTGTTCCAGTAAAAGATCTATTGTATTCAGGCAAGGTATAATTTGACGGGACAGCATGCAGGACCAGCTTTACATTGTATCTCTTTGCAGGCTACAATAATAGACTGAACGAAACAAAAACAAAACAGCAAAGGTAGGTGTGGTCTTCCCGTTGAAATGCTGAATTGAGGCATTCTTCGATTATCCTGGGGCAGGTTGTCAGTGTACAGGGAGTTCCCTTGACTGCGCCCACCAATATTCCTCTCTCAATCATCCCCGCCACAACAGAGATGAATTAGTCATTTATCTCATTTTCTATTTGCAAGCCCTCCTTGCTCTGTACTAATTGACTGCAGCATTTCTCTAAATAAGAGTGACTACATTTTTCAAAGTGATTAACAAACGTAGAAGCGCAGTAAGGCAGCTTCCAGGCATGCGAGGCATCGCGCAAGGGCAAGTTTGTTCTTTCTTCTGCAGCAAGCCCTTTGCTGATGTGCATGTAATCAAAGAACCTCCTCTGTGGAGACAGCCTGGCAAGTTTTTGATAATCCAGCACAGATCTCGCTAAATGACATAGGAGGCTTTCTCTGTAGTCACTTCGAAGCAGGCTGTGAGTGTTCTCATTGGGATTTCTTGGAGAGCACAGAACAAAGCTCGCTGTGTTACTGCAGTCATTATGTTACGTTTTATCCCTAGGTCTGAGCTGACCAACACTATCAGACCAGCGTAGACGAGACACAGTCCAGTTTAGTTTAGTTTAGTTTAGAGAAACAGGCCCTTCGGCCCACCGAGTCCGCATCGTCCAGAGATCTCCACCTACCAGCGATTCCCACACATTAACACTATCCTACACACACTTGGGACAATCTACACATATACCAAGCCAATTAACCTACAAACCTGTACATCTTCGGAGTGTGGGAGGAAACCGAAGATCTCGGAGAAAACCCGCGCGGTCATGGGGAGAACGTGCAAACTCCGTACAGACAGCACCCGTCGTCGGGATCGAACCCGGGTCTCTGGCACTGCAAGCTCTGGAAGGCAGCAACTCTACCGCTGCACCACCGTGCCACCTCAGTAGTTTTGAACGAGGAGGATGTGAAGATCCCCAGTCCTCGCTATCTGTCGGAAAAATGTTGAAAAACACCGCAGATGCTGGAAATCTGAGATTAAAAAATAAACTGCTGCAACCACTCAGCTGGACAGGCAGCATCTGTGGAGTGAGGAACAGTTGGACTTTAGTCCAGGGTCCTACGTCAGAATGGAGGCATAAGGAACTGCAGATGCTGGTTTGCAAAAAACCCACACAGAGTGCTGGAGTAACTCAGTGGGTCAGGCAGCATCCCTGGAGAAGATAGATGGATGATGTTCCGGGTTGGATCCTCCTTCAGACTGATAGGTCATGCAGCATTCTGGTAAACCTCCTCTCCACCTATTCTAAAGCCTCCACATCCTTCCTGTAATGGGGTAACCAGAACTGCACACAACACTCCAAATGTGGCCTAACTAAAGTCCCATGAAGCTTAATGACGTTGTGACACTTATACTCTTACGGCGGCATCTAGCTACTCGTGTTGCCACTTTCAGGGAGTTGTGGACGGAACCCAAAATCCCTTTATGCACCAATGCTATTAAGGGTCTTGCCATTAATTATATACTTTTTCCGTACGTTTTAATGGTGGCACAGTGACACAGCTGGAAGAGCTGCTGCCTCACAGTGCCAGAGACCAGGTCCTGGTTCAATCCTGACCTAGTGAGCATCCTATGCAGAGTTTGCACATTCTCCCCGTGAGCACGTGGGTTTCCTCCGGGTGCTCCGGTTTCCTCCCATATTGCGTGCAGGGTCTGTAGGTGAATTGGCCCTCTGTAAATTGCCCCTAGTGTACAGGGAGTGGATGAGACAGTGGGATAACATAGTACTAGAGTGAAGGGGTGATCGATGGTCGGCGTGGACTCGGTGGGCCAAAGAGCCTGTTTCCATGCTGTAGCGTTCAATCTTGCACTCTTTGAATTTGACTGCCCAAACTGCAATACCTTAAGCTTGCTCAGATTTGAACTCCATCTGCCAGTTCTCTGCCCATTTCTGTGACTCATTTGAGAGGCCCTCACAGTGTGAGGGGCAGACAGCTGGATGTACTGGTCACGAAAGTCATTGGCGCAGAGTTGAAGTCCCCCACCACCTTCAGGGTCAAAACTGATGGAGAATACAGGCAATTCCTCTCTATAACTTGAGAAGGAACGAAAAGCTCACATACCCATTTCCACAGATCTACCATCTCTATCCCAGTGTGATTGCTATGTAGCTCAGATGACCTGGCCTGCCTTGGCTATCCAACTATTTCAGATAAATCAGCGCTTCCTGGCCAAGGAAAATAAAACATTCATTCAAAAGATGGCTTTTCAGAAAATGAATTCTATAAAGAGCATGTCACAAACTGTTATGAAATATGATTTTTTAGAAATATTCAGGTCTGAGGTGCTTGGAAATATAACTCATCTTTCAGAATGTTCACATTATCAGCGATGGTCATGTTCTGTAATCTGTGTACGGCAGCTTCCTGATGTGCTTCCTGCAAAATGCTCCATTGTTGTCGCAGATGTTATGTGCCGTAACATTACTCTGCAACTGTATAAAGGTTGTCAGAAAGAGTCAAAGGAAACAGTGCTGGATGGGAGAAGATTACGTTCAGGAACTCACAGCAGCCTTAATGCACCTGACAATATCAGAATAACCAAGAGACACGGCCGATGCTGAAATCCTCAGCAAACCGCAAAGTGCTGGAGGAACTCAGCAGGTCAGGCAGTATCAATGGAAGAATGGACAGACGACTTTTCAGGTCTGAAGAAGGGTCCCAATCAGAAACATCGCCTGTCCAGGGGCAACACGGTGGCGCAGCGGTAGAGTTGCTGCCTTACACTGCGAGAGACGCTGGTTCAATCCTGACTTGGGGTGCTGTCTGCACGTAGTTTGTACGTTCTCCCCAAGGCCTGCATGGGTTTCCTCCAGGTAGCTCCGGTTTCCTCCCACACTCCAGAGACGTACAGGTTTGTAGGCTAATTGGCATGGTGAAATTGTAAATTGTCCATGGTGTGCGTAGGATAGTGTTAGTGTGTAGGGATCGCTAGTTGGCGCGGACTCAATGGGCCATAGGGCCTGTTTCCGCATTGTATTTCAAAACTCATCTAAACTAAACTGTCCATTTACCTCTATAGATAATGACACAGGGTGCTGGAGTAACTCAGTCCTCATCAATGGAGCACTACGGTTCATTTCTTGCAAGACTATAGAGTTGTTATTTTAGTTTAGTTTGGTTTAGTTTAGAGATACAGCATGGAAACAGGCCCTTCGGCCCACCGGATCCGCACCGACCAGCAATCCCACATATTAACACTATCCTACACCCACTCAGGACAATTTATTATATTTATCAAGCCAATTAACCTACACACCTGTACATTTGGAGTTTGGGAGGAAACCGAAGATCTCGGAGAAAACCCACGCAAGTCACGGGGAGAATGCACAAACTCCGTACAGACAGCACCCATAGTCGGGATTGAACCCGGGTTTCCGGCGCTGCGTTTGCTGTAAGGCTGCAGGACCTATAAATAATTTCTGTTTTTCCATGGTTCAATGCCTTCCGTCTTTGAGAACTTTATGTGTAATTTATACCTACATAATCTATATATAATTTCTGTTTTTGTGTGTTGTTCTTTTTTCTAATTATGTTTTTGCACTAATGTCTTTGTTTTTTGTTGCAAAATCCATGTTTCAACGCCTTCCGTCTTTGAGAACTTTATATGTAATTTATACTTACATAATCGATATATAATTTCTGTTTTTTGTGTGTTGGCTGAGTGTGCCAGTGATGCTGCCGTAAGAGAGATTTTATTGTTCCTGCAGCTCACTGCCATGGGGTAGATGACTGATATTGAACTTGAAATTCTTGTTCTCGAAAATTTGACTGTGCCATCTTTTGGCATTAAAATAATAACACTGCCAAATGCATCGACAAATTGCAAAACATTTTATGATGCAAATTTAAAAGCAGCTGTCTGAATACAGGTGTGTCTGGTTCTTTAAATAACCTTCTGATGTAGCTGGAGGCTTATTCTGTGAACAAACAACACCCACTGTTGGCAGCAGAAATCTCACTGGAGATGAATTTTGGGCACCGGGCAGAAATCACACTGTCAAACTCCAAGGAAAAATACCAAGTACCAAAATAATCCTTCCGTTGTGGGTGGCACAACAGCATAGCGGTAAAGTCACTGCCATTCAGTGCCAGAGACACAGGTTCCATCCTGTCTGTGCAGAGTTTGCATTTCTCCCTGTGACCACGTGGGTGTCCAGCAGGTGCTCCGGTTTCCTCCCAAATTCCCACAAAACGTTAACGACTTGGATGAAGAGATTAAAAGTACCATTAGCAAATTTGCAGATGATACAAAGCTGGGTGGCAGTGTGAGCTGTGAGGAAGATGCTATGAGGTTGCAGGGTGACTTGGACAGGTTGTGTGAGTGGGCGGATGCATGGCAGATGCAGTTTAATGTGGATAAGTGTGAGGTTACCCACTTTGGTGGTAAGAATAAGAAGGCAGATTATTATCTGAATGGTGTCAAGTTAGGAAAAGGGGACGTACAACGAGATCCGGGTGTCCTAGTGCATCAGTCACTGAAAGGAAGCATGCAGGTACAGCAGGCAGTGAAGAAAGCCAATGGAATGTTGGCCTTCATAACTCGGGACGCAGCGCAGCGGTAGAGTTGCTGCCTTACAGCGAATGCAGCGCCGGAGACTCAGGTACGATCCTGACTACGGGCGCCGTCTGTACAGAGTTTGTACGTTCTCCCCGTGACCTGCGTGGGTTTTCTCCGAGATCTTCGGTTTTCTCCCACACTCCAAAGACGTACAGGTATGTAGGTTAATTGGCTGGACAAATGTAAAACAAAAAATTGTCCCTAGTGTGTGTAGGATAGTGTTAGTGTGCGGGGATCGCTGGGCAGCGCGGACCCGGTGGGCCGAAGGGCCTGTTTCTGCGCTGTATCTCTACATATAAAAAATCCAAAATCTAAAAAAATCTATAACAAGAGGAGTTTAGTATAGGAGCAAAGAGGTCCTTCTGCAGTTGTATAGGGCCCTAGTGAGACCGCACCTGCAGTACTGTGTGCAGTTTTGGTCTCCAAATTTGAGGAAGGATATTCTTGCTATTGAGGGAGTGCAGCGTAGGTTAACTAGGTTAATTCCTGGAATGGCGAGACTGTTATATATTGAAAGACTGGAGCGGCTAGGCTTGTATACACTGGAATTTAGAAGGATGAGAGGGGATCTTATCGAAACATATAAGATTATTAAGGGGTTGGACACGTTAGAGGCAGGAAACATGTTCCCAATGTTGGGGGAGTCCAGAACCAGGGGCCACAGTTTAAGAATAAGGGGTAGGTCATTTAGAACAGAGATGAGGAAAAACGTTTTCAGTCAGAGAGTTGTAAATCTGTGGAATTCACTACCTCAGAAGGCAGTGGAGGCCAATTCTCTGAATACATTCAAGAGAGAGCTAGATAGAGCTCTTAAGGATAGCGGAGTCAAGGGGTATGGGGAGAAGGCAGGAACGGGGTACAATGAGAATGATCAGCCATAATCACATTGAATGGTGGTGCTGGCTCGAAGGGCCGAATGGCCTACTCCAGCACCTATTGTCTATTGTCTATTGACATGCGGATTTGTAGGTTAATTGGCTTTTGTAAAGTGCCCCTAATGTGTAGGATAGTAGTGCATGGGGTGATTGTTGGTCTGAATGGACTAGGTTGGCCAAAAGGCCTGTATCACCAGACTAAACTAAACTAAGCTCAACTAACCTAACCTAAACTAAACCAAACAAAACTATTAACGACTGATGTTACCACATCCAGAAACGCTGATCAATTGGCCAATGGAACATTAACATGACTCTCAATTTCACAAGACCTATTCCTCCAGCCTCGCTCACTCAAAATGATACAAAGTGCTGGAGTAACTGTGTGGGTCAGGCAACCTATCTGGAGATCATGGGTAGGTGATGTTTCGTGTCGGGACCATTCTTCAGATTGATTGTGGTGTGGCGGGTGGAGGGGGAGCGGGGGTGAAAGCTGGAAGAGAAAAAGGGGCCTGGCGAGTGATAGGTGGATTCAGGTGTGTGGGGGGGGGGGGTTTGATTGGCAGATGAAAGGACAAAAAATATGTGATAAGGATCGAAAAGGTGCGAATTGTGAAGTCAGAGGAGGAATATATGTGGAAGGGGTCAAGGGGTGGGGAAGGGGAAGAAATGGAAGCCAATCTAAGTTGAACACAGAGAAGCAGGAAAAACAGGGAAGAGGGATTGTTAGTAAGTTGGTTACCTGAACACACAGATATCTAATACTTCCTCCTTCCCAAACCAATTTATTATTACAGATCTTTGGCTTCACCCCACAACTAACATCATACTTCACTCTACATAATCCCACCTTAAAATGTCCCTCTCCATTTTTGTCTTTTAAAGTCACAATGACCAACAAAACTTCACCCCCTGGTGTTTTCTCTTTTCAGTCCAGCATCCAGTTTTTGCTTTAAAACACAAAGTGCTGGAGGAACTCAGCGGGCCAGGCAACATCTGTGGAAGGAACGGAGAGGTGGGCCGGGAACCTTCTTCAGACTGAACAAAGGTTCAAGACTGCTCCAGATTCCAGCATCTGCAGTTCCTCGTATCTCAGCGTTTTTAAAAAACCCAACTTGTGCTTCCACAAAGCAACTTCAGGCAATTCCTGTACATTAAAGTGCTTCATAAAATGGGATTTTTTTGTTTGGGGTCAGACCGGCTCTACAATATTTATCAGCACTTAAGAGTTCTCTGACCACAGAACTGTTCTGACGCAGACTTTTACAGTGCAATACCACTTAATGACAGGAAGCTCAACATTTTTGTAACAACAGCAAGCTTTTATACTGCCTGCCTGTTTTCTGCAGGGAACGACCCGTGCCCTGTAATTCAGATCAATTTTGAAGCTGCAGCTAAATGACAGAGTGCACTGCTCATCAATCTGGGCACAGCACGGTGTCTTATATCAAACAGCCCTCACAAGATTCAGTTCAATGGCCATTCTGGTCCAAGTGGTCCCCATAACCCTGGGCATTCCAGGATAGATAGGGTAGACAATCAGAACCCATTCCCCCCGGGTGCAAATGTTAAAGACTAGAGGGCATAGCTTTAAGGAGAGGGGGGAGGACAACGTTTAACGGAGATGTACAAGGCAATATATATTTTTTTACACAGAGGATCATGTGCCTGGAACGCAATGCTTGTGGGTGGGGGGGGGGGGGGGGGGGGGGGGTGATGGAGGCAGATACAATAGTGCCGTTAAGAGGCTTTTTAGTCATTAAGCTGGAAAGACAATTTACGAGGATGTTGCCGGGACTCAAGGGCCTGAGCTATAGGGAAATATTTGGCAAGGAAGGACTTTATTCCTTGGAGCGCAGGAGGCTAAGGGGTGATTTTATGGAGGTGTATAAAATCATGAGGGGATTTGATAGGGTGAATGCACAGGTTCTTCAAAGTAGGGGAATCAAGAACCAGAGGACAAAGATTTAAGGTGAAGGGGGCAAGGTTTAATAGGAGTGTGAGGAGCAACATTTTCACTCAGAGGGTGATGTGTATATGGAATGAGTTGCCAGAGGAGGAAGTTAAGGCAGATATAATAACAACACTTGAAAGACACTTGGACGGGCACATGGATAGGAAAGCTTTAGAGGGATATAGGCCAAATACAGGCAAAGGCAAATGAGCCCAGCTTAGATGGGGCATCTTGGTCAGCATGGAAAGGTTGGACTTTCTGACTCACTAGATAAGCACATGGACATGCAGCGAATGGAGGAATATGGATTACATGCAGGCAGAGGACGTTTAACTTGGCATTATGTTCGGCATGGACACTGTGGGCCAAAGGGCTTGTTCTGGTGCTGTGTTGCTATGTTCTATGTTTGCAACAGTACACAAACTGAGCCTGTCCTCCAGTGAACCTCAGAATTGGGTTAAAATAAAACCATTTAAAGTAAAATTTGTCCTTTATCAATCAGACTGCACGGGTCAACAGAATCATCTATTGTAAGTGCCATCTGGTGATAGTCTTTCTGTGTGACCCAATGAGCAGCATCAGGGATTTACACTGTAGCAGCAAATGGCTTGTGTAGAATGTTTAAAGGGAGAAAACAAAAATCACATCTTGCTCTTCAAGCCGAGACTAGGTTCAAGACATATTTTAAAAACATGCGCTGGCATGCTCAGTTCTGCAAACGTGCAGCATTTCAAAATGCATATTTAATTCATTTAATTTGCAGATCCCATTAGTTTGATTTCAACTCATGATTAAAAGTACATCCTTCCATAAAACCCTCATGGAGGAATGAGGCTGGATTCTCAGCTAAAGTGTGGAATCGATTGCAAGCTGGGAATGAGCAGAAATCGCTTGGCAGACATAGGTCGCTGGATCTTGGTGTTCTAGAAGGATGCAAAGGGAATAAACAATGGAGCTTTCTCGAAAGGGGCGAGGAGGAGTTACGGGATTAATGAACATCCTGCATGAACAGGGTATTGTGTTCACAAAATCCACACAAATTAAAAGTGCTGACGAACACCACTGTGATGCTTCATGCAGTTTCCCTTTGCACCTCACCCTCAACTTCAAATGATTGAGTTATTAGCTGTGGTTGATCATCCTGAGAAGAATTTGCAGACTTTGTGTCTTTGTGCTGGAAAGTATGCAGCAAAGATGTACGAGGATGTAGCCAGCGCTACAGGAAGAGGCTTGGGCTGGCTGGGACTTTATTCCTTGGGGTGCAGAAAGCTGAGGGGTGATTTGGTAGCGATGTAAAGAATCACGAGGGGAATAGATTGAGTGAATGCACAGAGTCTTTAACCTGGGGTAGGGGAATCAAGGAGCAGAGGGCATAGGTCTGATAGAATATCCTGCCAATTATTGATTTGATTCAGATACAGCATAGAAACCGGCCCTTCGGCCTACCGAGCCCATGCCGACCATCGGTCACCCGTTCACACTAGTGCTATGTTATCCCACTTCCTTACATACTATTTACAGCAGTCAATTTACAGTGGCCAATTAACCTTCAAACCCGCACATCTTTGGGATGTGGGAGGAAACCGAAGCACCTGGAGAAGACCCATACAGTCAGAGGAAGAACGTGCAAACTCTACACCGCAGACAGCACCCGAGGTCAGGATCGAACCCGGGTCTCTGGTGCCATGAGGCAGCAGCTCTACCAGCTGCAACAAAACATCCTGATGTGGTGGCAAGCAATGGGGTTTTTTTTTACACTTCTCACACTCAGAGCACAAGTTTGTTTTTACAGAAGGTCCTTAGGAATTGGGCACCTCCATTCTCAAATCTTCTCCACATTCTGCAGTGCCGTCAGGCCTAGAGCTGCCATCTGTAACTTTGTGAAGAAATGTGTTGAAGGTGCAATCTGCTGTTGTATTAAGTGCCTGGAATTTAGCAGTAATTATGTCATATACCCCAGATCCTGTTCAAAGCCACACTGCATCCATTACAAGCATCTGTTCTTCTACAGATGCCTGCGTATTTGTTGCCAAAACATATTCATTATTGTTTATAGTTCATAGATAAAATCTGTCACACACTGTTAATTCTGAATGTAAAGAATGTAAATATTCCCACACTAGCTGTGCATTGCCCTGTATGCATGGTACGGTATTTACATACCAATGTTTTCATGTTCTCGGGAATTTTTCATGATCGGGGTCAAGTAGGCTTACGCAGGGTGACAACAATAAAAGAAAAGAGATGGGGAATTCGAGACCCAGAGCAGGGAAATCGTGAACCAGAGGACATTGGTTTAAAGTGAGGAGGACAAGATGTAATAGGAATCCGAGGGTTTTTTACACAAAGGGTGGTGGGTGCATGGAAGGAGCTGCTGGAGGAGGTAGTTGAGGAAGGGACGATTGCAATGTTCAAGAAACATTCAGACAGGTACATGGATAGGATAGGTTTAGAAGGATAAGGGCCAAACGCAGGCAGGTGGGACTTCAGTAGAGGGACAAGTTGGTCGGTGTGGGCGTTTGGTCAAAGTGCCTGCTTTAAACGCTTTATGACTATGACTTTATGACAAGGAACTGTGCAAAGGGGAGAAAAAAAGACAACGTGCTGGAGAAACTCAGCAGGTCAGGCTTCATATCTGGAGAACATAGATAGGTGACATTTGGGATCAGGCCCTGATAGAAGGATATAAAATTATGAGAGGCATGATAGGGTGGATAAAACCTTTTATCCCAGGGTGGAATGTCAAAGACACAGCTTTAAGGTAAGAAGGGTCATGTTTAAAGGAGATGTGCCGGGCAGATGTTTTATGTATGCAGAGGGTGATGGGTGCCTGGAACATGCTGCCAGGAGTAGTGGTGTAGGCCGATATGATCATGGCTTTTCAGAGGCTTTGAGATGGGAACATAGATATGCAGGTGATGGAGGGATATGGATCACATGCAGGCAGAGGAGATTAATTTAACTTGGCATCATGTTCGCATGGACAATGTGGGCCGAGGGGCCAGTTCCTGTGCTGCACTGTTTTATGTTCTATGGTTAATAACTAGAACAAGGTGAAAACCTTTTATACAAAAGCTCGGTGTGGAAACAGGGGATCAGTGATTTAGGGGGATGTCAACCACGATCAAAAGGACACAAAGTGCTGGAGTAACACAGCAGGGTCAAGCAACATCGCTGGAGAAAATGGATAGGTGACATTTTTGGGTCGGGATCCTACTTCAGACTAATTTTGGGATGGGGCAGGGGCTGGGGGGAGGTGGGGATGAAAACTGGGAGCAAAGAGAGGCAGGACTAAGCGAGGCAGGTAATGGATGGAAAGTGGGGTTTTGATAAGGAAGATGGTTGGAACAAAGGCCAGAGATAAAAGCAGAAGGTGTGAGACAGGATTGAAGAGTTACAAATTGTGAAGCCAGAGGAAGAAATGTAGGAGAGGGGGGAGGGGGAGGGGAGAAATTAGTGGGAGTGGCACAAGGGAGGGGAGGGGGGAATGTAAGGGAGAAAGGGGAGGTGGAGGGGGCGGTTTGATAGAAGTGACCTAAAATTGGAGAGTTCAACATTCATACCGTTGGTCAAGCTACCCAAGTGGAATACGAGGTGCTGTTCCTCCAGTTTGCATGTGGCTTCACTCTAGCAATGGAGGAGGCCCAGACCAGCAAGGTCAGTGTGGGAATGGGAAGGGGAGTTACAATAGTTCAACCAGTATTAGGTAGGTGGCTTCCTGATGAACACAAAAGCCAAGAATTCGTATCTTTGACGATGCCTTTCAAGATGAATGTTAACAGCAATCGCAAAATCTGACCTCGACACACCGGGCTCCTCATGTGGCTGGAAAGGTTGTAACACTTGATTTGATTTAAGTCTGTTGTTTAAGTCAGAAACCATACCAATTAATGATGCTGCGACATGCCATGCATTAAGTTGCCTGAAATTGAAAGTTTATGTAGCAACAATATCATCGACTGTACAAGAGTACAAGGCATGCACTGAAAGTTAATGGGGTGATGGGCCATAGATGGCCTTAAATCACTTTGATGCTTACTTCATCCAACTGTGATTGTCTTTCCCAGCCAACCGTGAGCGCAACGAGATTGTTGCAAAGCAATCCCACTGATCATCAATCTTGATGGAAGTGGGGAAGGGATGCACAGCATCAGATAGCATGGAAACAGGCCCTTCGGCCCAACTCATTCATGCTGCCCAAGATGCCCCATCTAAGCAAGTTTCAGCTATACGTGTTTAGCCCATATCTCTATCATAGAAACATAGAAAATAGGTGCAGGAGGAGGCCATTTGGCCCTTTGAGCCAGCACCGCCATTCATTGTGATCATGGCTGATCGTCCCCAATCAATAACCCGTGCCTGCCTTCTCCCCATATCCCTTGATTTCACTAGCCCCTAGAGCTCTATCTAACTCTCTCTTAAATCCATCCAGTGATTTGGCTTCCACTGCCCTCTGTGGCAGAGAATTCCACAAATTCACAACTCTCTGGGTGAAAAAGTTTTTTCTCACCTCAGTTTTAAATGGCCTCCCCTTTATTCTAAGACTGTGGCCCCTGGTTCTGGACTCGCCCAACATTGGGAACATTTTTCCTGCATCTAGCTTGTCCAGTCCTTTTATGATTTTATATGTTTCCATAAGATCCCCTCTCATCCTTCTAAACTCCAGTAAATACATGCATGTGCCCAAATATCTTTTACATATTAATATAGTATCTGCCTCAATTATTTCCTCTGGCAGCTCGTTCTATATACCCACCACCGTCCATGTGATGAAGTTGCCCCTCAGGTTCGTATTAAATCTTGCCCCCCTCACCTTAAACCTATGTGGTTTCCTCTGGTTCTTGATTCCCTGACCCTGGGCAAAAGACTCAGTGCATTCATCCTATTTATTTCCTTCATGATTTTATACACCTCCATAAGATAACCCCTCAACCTCCTGCACTCTAAGGCTTAAAGTCCTAGCCTGCAAACCCTTTCCAATAGCTTAGGCCTCAACATCCTTGTGAATCTTCTCTGCACTCTTTCTACCTCCATAACATCTTTCCTTTCACAGGATCATAAGGTCATACGGGATAGGAGTAGAATTAGGCCATTTGGCCCATCAAGTCTACTCCACCATTTAATCATGGCTGATCTATTTCTCCCTCCTAACCCCAATCTCCTGCCTTCCCCCCATAACCTCTGACACCTGTACTAATCAAGAATCTATCTATCTCGGCCTTAAAAATATCCACTGAGTTGGCCTCCACAGCCTTCTGTGGCAAAGAATTCCACAGATTGACCAGCCTCTGACTAAATAAATTTCTCCTCATCTCCTTCCTAAAAGAATGTCCTTTAATTGTTAGGCTATGTCCTCTAGTCCTAGACTCTCCCACTAGTGGAAACATCCTCTCCACATCCACTCTATCCAAGCCTTTCACTATTCTGTATGCTTCAATGAGGCCCCCTCATTCTTTTAAATTCCAGCGAGTACAGGCCCAGTGCTGACAAACGCTCATCATAGGTTAACCTACTCATTCCTGGGATCATTCTTGTAAAACTGGACACCATGCTCCAATAAGATGCACTTTTTAGGGACTCTGGCACCTCTCTGAAGTAATGCTCCAATGAGAAAACGTCTGGCATAAAGCAACATTCTGCTTCATCATTCTAAATTCATTATTGAAGTGGTGAAAAATTTAAAAAAACACAATCTTCCCTTTATAAGTAAACTTCCTCAAGGGAAGCGGATTTTGGAAAAGCCAAGTGCTGGAATATTGCTGGCTTGGACACAATGAGCTGGTTTCTGTGCTGTGCCACTCGAGAGCAAATAACACCTTTAAAAAGTAAAATGATTCAGGAGTTTTCATTCTGCCGGAGCAAAAGCTGAGAGGTTTATTGAAATATTTTTTGTTGTTTGGAATTTTTTGCAAGTTCTGGAACACACCCAGAACAGGAGAAAGACATTGGTTCCCCATTCCACCCAAGCTATTTTCAAGAGACAACCCTAATCCTGCCTCGATAACGGAACACTCCAGTGCCAATATGCACCGTAGAAAGCAGATGGTTGTGTTGCATCACAACCTAGGCCTCATAGCAGAAGCGTCCACGTCGCGGGGCTGGAAACTGGAAGTGTCCTGAGCTCATTCTGCTACCACCATCGTCTACTGTACAAGTAAGGTCCCCACTGATTGTCACCGGAAGCTTGTGCCCTTTTCAGGACGGACGACGACAGTGATGTAACATTTGAATGATGGACACGAAAGAAGATCACAACCTAGTTTGGGAACAGTTCTGCCCAAGACTGCAAAAAATTGCCGAGCGTTGTGGGTGTGGTCCAGTCCATCACACAGAGTAGACCCCATCGTTGACTCTATCTACACTTCATGCTGCCTCGGGAAAACAACCAACATACTCAGGACCATTCCCACCCTGGTCATTCTCTCTTCTCCCCACACAAGTTGGCCAGAAAATACAATAGCTTGAAAGCACATCCCACCAGGTTCAGAAACAGTTTCTTCCCCACTGTTATCAGACTTCTGAACAGTCCTTCCATAAGCTCGGGTACAGTCCTGATCTTCCAATCTACCTCAATGCAGTCATTGGAATTTTTCTCTGGAACTGTTACACTGCTGAGAAACTGTATTCAGCAATGTGATATTGTTCTCTTTGCTCTACCTGTTGTAGTTGTGTGAGGCTTGACTGTATTCATACATTCATTACAAATGTAATGCATTATTATTATTATTATCATACATAGTATTAACTGATGTGACTGGAAGCGCACAAACAAGTTGTTCACTGTATCTTCTTAAACACGACTATAATAAATCAATATCAATACCCCTTGCACCACAATGGACTTATTTTTTTCTAATTATGTTTTTGCACTAATGCCTTGTTTTTGTACATTCTTCTCTCTTTTTAAGAATTTTATGTGTTGTTTCTGTACAATTTGTTTTTGTGTGCTTGTCAGTGTCTCTGTGTCTAAAAAATGCTGCTGCAATTATAATTGTACCTCACAGCACTGGTGCAGCTGACAATAAACTTGAACATTGAACTTGGAAGAGTGTTAGGGAGAGTCTTGAAAAAACTGAAGATGCATCTTCCCTCAACAAATCAAACCAGTTCCATGTAAAAAAAGGGCCGTATCACTGCCAAGGCAGGGGTCTATTACACATCTTAATTGGGATGAAAAATTGGGAGTTATTGGTAATCTTTGCTCTGATTTACACTTTACACTTTTACCTATTCATTTTTGACACTTTTGCCCGTTTCAATAGCTGCTTTGATAAACGGTAGTCTTTCTCCCTAACCTTGGAGCCATTAACACTAAGCTTCAGTGCCTGAGGTCTACTTTGCAATCTTGCAATACAATGGTTACAGTGGTTACAATGGTATTTACAATGGTACTTTATTTGTCACATGTACCGAGGTACAGTGAAATTCATTTTTGTTTCCAGTTCAGTACAATTATCACTATACATAAGCACCCTTGTTGCGGCTTTTTGAGCCCTATCTAACTTGAGATAGAGTTTCAAATGTTGTAGCTCACAATCTAGGTTGGTCTCACAATTAAACAGAACAATATTAGTTTAACTGAGCTCTTCCACTATACTTTACATATGATTATTCATCTAATGTTATTGGGAAGCTTCGTAACACCTTTATGGAAATACCTTTGTAACACCGTTATGGAAATATCTTCGCCACTAAGACTGCTAAGACTTGTTCAAGAACAATATACAATTAGCAATACTATGTGGTTTTGCCAGGGTCTCTTATATTATGCAAACACAAGGTTTAATAAAACACAGGACACAAAGTATTGGAGTAACTCAGTGCGACAGACTGCATATCGAGAGCCAGGCGAACAGGGATAGGTGACATTTTGGGTTGAGACCCTTTTTGAGAGTCAGAAGTAAGGTCTGAACCTGAAACGTCACCCATCCATGTTGAGTTTGAAGAAAGGTCTAGACCCAAAACATCACCCATCCATGTTAAGTCTGAAGAAGGGTCTCAACCCGAAAGGTCACCTATCCATGTTCTTCAGAGATGCTGCCTGGCCCACTGAGTTACTCCAGCATTTGTGTCCTTTTGTGTATAAACCAGCATCCGCAGTTCTTTGCTTCTACAATAAAACTCAATGTCTGTCCACATTTTGTGTCTCTCATCTATCTAGACGACTGGTCCATCTGTTGCTAGACAACTCCCAGACTATTTATTACCGCCCATAGCTTAACAAACAATACCACAGGGATGGATGCCAACAGTGTGGTCTGGAATGTGCTCTGTGGGAGAAAGCTCCCCACACTACTGGGCACAACCCTGTTACTACCAGCTGAAAGTGGCAATCAGGCCATCAATGTGTGAATCAGGAAATGAAGCAGGAGGTGATAATATTATAAGGAACTTACACTGTCCCCCTTTCACCAAAGTCTCTCCCTCGGGCTTTTACATTCCTCTTCCCTCCTAATCTGACACACTTTCAGTCTCATTTTCAGCTCGAGCCATTGTCCACCAATCCGACAATCAAACCGCACCTCCCTCCCCCACTTACCTGTATCCACCTATCACTTGCCTGGCTTTGTCCTGCCCCCACCTCCCTTTTCCAGCTTTCTCCCCCCCCCCCCCCCTACTACAATCAGTCTGAAAAAGGGTCCCATCCTGAAATGTCACGTATCCATGTACTCCAGAGATGCTGCCTCACAGGTAACCTGCTGAGTTACTCCAGCACAGATTATCATCATCATCATCATCATATATATACAGCGGGGAAACAGGCCTTTTCGGCCCACCAAGTCCGCGCCGCCCAGCGATCCCCGCACATTAACACTATCCTACACCCACTAGGGACAATTTTTTTTACATTTACCCAGTCAATTAACCTACATACCTGTACGTCTTTGGAGACCAGGATTATCTTCCTGGTATCTTTCTCTTTGTTCTACTTCTGTACCTGTATTTGGTTTGATTGCGTTCATGTATAGTATTATCTGCTTAGATTGGAGAGCAGGCAAATAAAGACTTTTCACTGTAACTCGGCACACGTGACAATAATAAACCTGAATGTTAGCTGTATTTACATAGTTCTGAAAATAATCTAAGTGCCCTAAATTTTATGATTTAATGCTCTGAAGTTTTCCCACATGGCCTTGGTCCTCTGTGAACAATTAATGTTTGTGGCTGCTGCACAACACACACTTTACTAACTACATATCGTTCTGCATTACCAGTCCCTTAAACCGTTACCCAAATCTGTCAGCAGTCCCCTGTTTGAATCGCACATTTTGGAAAGGAACGTCTTTTGGTTTAATACCTTTTGTGGCCATTACAGTAATCTGATACCAGAATTAGGACCGTTTGGAGTAATGACAGTAATGGATGCATAACTTGAAGGCATAAACCAAACTTGAAGGCATAAACCAAAACCAGATGCTCCAATCCCTCTGATCCACCTTCAGATACTTGTGCAAAAGCCCACTCCCCAATGGGTGAAGTGGACTTCACCAAACATTATTGGAACCACACCAGCTTTCTGTCCCACTAAGTTATCTGGTTTTAGTTGCCAAACTTCAACAGAACCTCAGTGCACTTGTGGAGATTTTTTCGGCTGTCAACTTGCCTTTGGATTTCGTTAAGTGGAATGTGTTTTGTGCTGGCCAGTTACAAATATTGCAACCACAGCTCTCTCAGCAGCTTGGTTTAGAGATGCTTAATTGTGGTGATTGGTTTGCATGCGTGCCAAACACACAGATGACCGACCAAAAGAAAGGGAACTTTGGTTTAGTTCGGAGATACAGAGTGGAAATAGACCATTTGGCCCACCGAGTCCGTGACGACCAGCGATCGATCACCCACACGCTAGTTCTATCTTACACACTAGGGACAATTTACAGAAGCCACTTAACCTACAGGAAAGAAACCAACTCGGTCACAGAAGGAATGCACTAACTGTACGCAGACAGCACCCATAGTCAGGATCAAACCCGGGTCTCTGGTGCTTTAAGGCAGCAATTCTACCGCTGCGCCACCAGGCCGCCGCTCGGGCAGAAGAAACTCTCAGACGTGTTCTGTCAGTTGTTCTGTCCGTGTTATTTGGACAGAAATGAGGGAGAAAGTCTTGCTTGTGAGTAAACGGAATTTCTTCCGCACTTCCAGTCTGGTGGTGTTGTTGGCAGAGGAGCAGTTCTGAGGAATTCCCCAGCCTGGATGGCAGGGTTGTACTTTTGTTGGAGATGCATGAACTATTCCATCCCAAGGGCCTCCCTCACCATCGCCTCTTCATCAACAAGCCCCAAAAACAGTGCTAATGCAGAACATACAACATGGTGCAGTACTGGAACAGGCAGCATCACTGGAGAACATGGACAGGTGATGTTTCAGGCCAGGACCCTTCACAAATAATTTATTGAGCACCTCAAACACCTTATGTGTCCTGTGATCCCTTAAGAGTCAATATGAAAACCCTTAATTGGCTGGAAGATTATGGACTTATGCTCAAGAGCTGAGATGCTTTGCTCCATAATACGATTCTCAGAATGTTTACTTTTGTCTCCTGACAGGAAATTCTTGCTGTATCCTTTCCGTTGCTCTGTGTGCAGAGTTGCTCTGTACTCTCACCTCAGCCAGGCAGCTTCAGCCAGTCCTGTCACCCAAACCAAACCTCACACAAGCGACATACAGCACAATTAAGTTTTCTTTTAACTGGGGTTCCTGTTAGATCAGTGTGTTCATATGATTGTGAAAGTCTTTGTTTTAGAGTCATACAGCATGGCAACAATTCGGCAATGCCAACCAAGACGTCCCATTTAAGCCAGTCCCATTTGCCTGTGTTTGGCCCATCTATATACTAAAACTCTCGTTTGTTATCTTGTTTGAAACTGAACTTCAGCCAAAATGGTACACGATAGCGCGACAATTTTAGGCCCACCTTACTCACCATTGTCACTTTAGTGATAATGCAAGTAGTTTTATTGAAATCGATGTTATATTTTTAAAGTTATTCACATTTTTAAGTTTAAAAGGAGGAGAGGGGGAGGGGAGGAGAGAGGGAGGAGGGAAGGGGGGAGTGAGGGAGAAAGGAGATGGGAGGGTTGAGGAGAGAGGGGAGGGGGGGAGGACAGGGTGCTGCACCAATGCAGGAGAGGTTTGGGCCCAACGGGTCCGCTTGGTCTAGTATTCCTCTAAACCTTAATGTGAATCCATGTACCTGTCCAAGTATCTTTTAAATGATGTTATGGTACCTGTCTTCACTACCTCATTTGGTTCCCTATATCCACCAAGTATATTTTAAATGTACCCACTTCCTCCGGTAGCTCGTTCCATACACTCACCTTCCTCAGTGTGAAAAAGTTGCCTCGCAGGTTCCAATTAAATCTTTCCCCTCTCACCTTTTTTTCCACTGCTATGCCGATGACACTCAGCTTTACCTCCCCCTGAAACCCAACAACCAGTCAAATTTAAACAGCCTCTTGCACTGCCTTGAGGACATAAAATGTTGGATGGCACAGAACTTCCTCCAATTAAATGAGAGCAAGTCTGAGGTCATCCTATTCGCCCCCCCCCCCCGACTCCATCAAATCGATAACAGGCAGTCTTGGAAGTCTATCCTGCCTAGTCAAACCGCATGTCAAAAACCTCGGCATGATATTTGACTCTGCATTAAAATTTGATAAGCAAGTCAACGCTGTGGTAAAAGCCAGCTTCTTCCAACTTCGAACTATAGCTAAAATCAAACCTTTCCTCCAATTCGACGACACAGAAAAAATCATTCACGCTTTCATTTCCTCCCGCCTAGACTACTGCAACTCCCTATACACTGGGATCAGCCAATCTTCCCTTTCCCGCCTGCAACTGGTCCAAAACGCCGCAGCGAGACTCCTGACGGGTACCCGTAAAAGGGACCACATCACCCCGATTCTGGCCTCTCTCCACTGGCTCCCTGTACGGTACAGAATCAACTTCAAGCTCCTCCTATTCACGTATAAAGCCCTAAATGGACATTCCCCCCCCTACATCAAAAATCTTCTAACCCCCCTCTCTAACTCCAGGTCCCTCAGGTCGGCCGACTTGGGGCTACTCACTATCCCGCGGTCTAGGCTTAAGCTCAGAGGTGACAGCGCTTTTGCGGTTGCAGCTCCTAGACTGTGGAACAGCATCCCTCTCCCCATCAGAACTGCCCCCTCCATCGACTCCTTTAAGTCCAGGCTCAAAACCAATTTCTACTCCCTAGCGTTTGAGGCTCATTGAGGAGGCGCTGTGAACTGTTTGCGTGCTACTGTATGTTTCATTTTTTTCCTTAGTACCTAATCAGATGTACAGCACTTTGGTCAACGTGGGTTGTTTTTAAATGTGCTATACAAATAAAATTGACTTGACTTGACTTGACCTTAAACCATTGGTTCTTGATTTCCCAACTCTGGGTAAAAGATTCTGTGCATTCAACCTTTGTATTCCTCTCATGATTTTATACACCTCTGTAAGATCAAAGAGGAGCCAGTTCTAAAGTAAAACATGAGGATCAATGGAAATCAGCATTCAAGATCCAGTTTTGATTAAGGCAATGAATGTTACTGATGCCAAATCAAGTAGAACCTTCTTTTAATAAGGGGGGGGGGGAACAAAGGCTGATTGGCCTGTCTCCACTGATTGTTTGGACTGAGTTTCCTTAACCAATAATTTATCAATGAGCACATCTCACATACAGTGTTCATGGTGAGAAAGAGAATCAACTGCACCAAATTAGCGGTAAAGATGCTGCCATACAGCGCCAAAGACCTATGTTCAATCCTGTCTATGAGTGTTGTCTGTATGGTGTTTGTAAGTTCACACAGTGACAGCGTGGGTTTTCTTCTGATGCTCCGGTTTCGGCCCACACTCCAAAGACGTACAGGGTTGTAGGTTAATTGGCTTTGGTAAAATTGTAAATTGTCCCCAGTGTGTAGGATAGTGCTAGTGATCGCTGGTCTGTGAAGACTCGGTGGGCCAAAGGGCCTGTTTCCACGCTGTATCTCTAAAGTCTAAAAGTCTAGTCTAAAGTCTAAACACACTGGAGATATTGACATTTTGCACAGAATATTGATTGCGCAAGGCACCGACAGTGGCAAAAAACAACCCACAAAGTGCTCAGCAGGTCAGGCAGCATCACTGAAGAACATGGATAGGCAAAGTTTTGGGTCGCGACCCTTCTTCAGACTGTGGACAAAGGGTTTGAGATCAGGTGTAAATTGTGAAACCGGAAGAAGAAATATAGGTGGAATGGAACAGGGGAGGGGAGGGGAGTAATAGGTACGATTCCAGTTGGGGCACAGGGTAGGGAGGGAGGATAAAAGGGAGGAGGGGTGAGGGGGGGAGGAAAAGAAGGGGGGGTTGTAGAATTTACCTAAAATTGGAGAATTCAATTTTCATACCATTGGGTTGCAAGCTGCCTAACAAGTGTGAGTTTGTAGGAGTGTTATTTTGTAATTTTAGCTCCAGAGACCCTGGTTCGATCCTAACAATGGGTGCTTGTCTGTACAGAGTTTGTACTTTCTCCCCGTGACCTGCGTGGATTTTCTCTGTGATCTTCAGTTTCCTCCCACACTCTAAAAACGTACAGGTTTGTAGGTTAATTGGCTTGGTAAATTGTCCCTAGGACAGTGAGAGAATGTGGGAAACGCTGGTCAGGGTAGACTCAGTGGGCCTAAGTTTCCACACTGTATCTCTAAACCAAACTAAACTAGCATTTTGGAATGTACCCTTTGTTCCGAACTCTTTGATTTATTCCCTGTTCAACAGAATCTTTAAATGATGGTCTGTGTTTGTGGCCTTTTTAACCACAGAGTGTAATAATCATTCAAGAGCCAGTTATAGATTGCATGGTGAGGGAGAAGCAGCAGATAGTACAAAGCTATGGCCAAATTCAGGATGCATGTTTGGCAGACCTACCCGCCTTCTGGAACTTCATTAATGTCACAAGTACCAACGTACAGCAGACAGCTTTTACTTCACTGCAATACAATCAAAACAGATAATACCATAGAAACAATGAGCTGCAGATGCCGGTTTATAAAAAGCACACAAATGCTGGTTTAACTCAGCGGGTCAGGTAGCATCTCTGGAAAACATGGATAGGCGACGTTTCAGACTAAAGAAGGATCTCAACCCAAAACGTCACCTATCCATGTTCTCCAGAGATGCTGCCTGACCTGCTGAGTTACTCCAGCACTTTGTGCATATTTCAGATAATATTACACATAAAAACAATCAAGCCAAACTCAAGTACAATAGGTAGAGCGAAGGGAAAGATACAGAGTGCAGAATATAGTTTTTCATGATATGGATCATGTGCATGCAGATGAGATCAGTTTAACATCATCATGCTCAGCGCCACATTGTGGGCTGAAGACCCCATTCCTGTGCTGTACTGTTCTATGTTCCGTGTTCCCAGCCACTCCCTACATACAAGAGGCAATTTACAGAGGCCAATTAACCTACAAATCTACACGTCTTTGGGATGGGGGAGGAAACAAGAGCACCCGGTTTCTCACGCAGTCACAGGGAGAACATGCAAACGCCACAAAGACAGCAACCGAGGTCAAGAGCGAACCCTTGCCTCTGGTGTTGTGAGGCAGCAGCTCTACCACCTGCGCCCTTGTATCGTCCATGTTTTGTTGGTCCTTACTTTTGGTAAAGTTGCTTGTAAGAACCAGCAAGAAAGTGAGCTTGCAAGTCGTCATTGGTTGAGGTGTTGTTGTGCAATGGACCCCAGAATGGACTCCTTACATTCAAGATAGACACAAATTGCTGGAGTAACTCAGCGGGACAGGCAGCACCTCCAGAGAAAAGGAATCGGTGATGTTTCAGGTCGATACCCTTCTTCAGACTGAGAGCCATGGGAGAGGGAGACATGGAGATATGGAAGGGTAAGGTGTGAAAACATAGGTCAAAGGGGACGATGCACAGAGGGGGAGCAGCGAGAGAGGGTGTTGCAGAATTCTCGTCGGAGAGAGGAGAACTTCTTCCAAGTAAGTACACCTTGAGTTGATTTTGCAGTGGAGCAGACAAAATGTGTTGGAGATTCGGGTTTACACTGGACATAGACACAAAATGCTAAAGTAAATCAGTCTGCTGGAGTTCTTTTTTAAGCACAATTGGACTAGATAGAGGGAATATGAATAGGATGTTTCCACTAGTGGGAGATTCTAGGATCAGAGGTCATAGTCAGAATTAAAGGATGTTCCTTTAGGAAGGAGATGAGGAGGAATTTCTTTCGTCAGAGGGTGGTGAATCTGTGGAATTCATTGCCACAGAAGGCTGTGGAGGCCAAGTCAATGGGTATTTTTAAGGAAGACATAGATTCTTGATTAGTACGGGTGTCAGGGGTTATGGGGAGAAGGCAGGAGAATGGGGTTAGGAGGGAGAGATAGATCAGCCATGATTGAGTGGCGGAGTAGATCTTAATTCTGCTCCTATCACTTATGATCTTTGCACTGCCTCGGGAAAGAAGAGACAACCTCCTATGCTCCAAAGGACAAGCTCCCAGCCTATCCACCCTCGTCCTATAACCCTAGCCCGCAGGAAACCTGTTTGTGCACGTTTCTGCGTGTGTTTGGACAGTGAGGCTGCACAGGAGAGGAAATGGCAGAGTGTGATGATTTAACATTGGTTGCAGCAAGGAAGAAAGACAAAGGATTTCCTCCGGCTGAGGTTGTTTTAAAAAATAAGAACGCATTTTGAGAGAAAACTCACCAATTTATTTGTTTTTTAAAATCTACAGCGTGGAAATATGCCCTTCCGGCCCACCGAGTCCTCGCCGACCATCGATCACCTGTTCACACTAGTTCTATGTTACCCCATTTTCTCATCCATTCTGTGCACTCGAGGGGCAAATTACAGAAGCCAATTAACCTACAAGGTGGGTGCCTGGAACACATTGCCAGGGGTGGTGGTGGAGGCAGATATGATAATGGCATTTAAGAAGCTTTTTGTGTAACAACATACTCAGCATCCACTATACGGGCTGATATATTCAGTAGTAGATCATTTTACATGATGATTTTAGTGATGGAGGAAATAGACAAATTAAGAACATTTGATAGTGCAGCACAATTAATACAGTTAAGGCAGAGATCTGTGCAATGGAGACCAAAACATTGTAGCCTGGGCTGCTCAAAGATATTAATTGACTTGTGATTCTAATTCTACGCCCTTTTGTGTATTAAAGACTTTTAGTCTTTCAATAGAAACGGGTGGCATTGGTGGTGCAGCGGCAGAGTTGCTGCCTTACAGGGCCAGAGAACCGAGTTCGATCCTGACCATGGATGTTTGTCTGTACGGTGTTTGTACATTCTCCCTGTGACCTGCGTGAGTTTTACCGGGAGCTCCAGTTTCTTCCTACATCCAACGAGGTACAGGTTTGTAGGTTATTTGGCTTGGTAAAATTGTAAAATGTTCCTAGCGTGTGAAGAATGGTGTTAGTGTGCGGGGATCGCTGCTCGGTGTGGACTCGGTGGGCTGAAGGGCCTATTTCCGCTCTGTATTTCTAAACTAAACCAAACAAAACAAAAAAGTAAACTCCACAGCCTTACATGGATGGACTGGTCTCCAGAGACAGAATACCAATGGCAAGTCGGTTTTGTTTTGTAATAATTCCTCTTACCTCAGCAAACACACAATCATTTGACTCCCAAAGGGTACCACTGGGAGAATCATAGAGTCACACAGCATGGAAACAAGCCCTTCGGCCCAACTGGTCCATGCCGACCAAAATGCCATTTGACCATGTTTGGCCGATACCCCTCTAAACCCTTCCTTTCCATGTACCCGTCCATGGATGCTATTATAGTACCTGCCTCAACTACTTCCTATGACAGCTTGTTCCATATACCCACCACCTCTGAGTGAAAGAGTTGCCCCTCAGGTTCCTATTAAATCACGCCCCTCACCCCTTAAACCTATATCTTCTGGTTTTTGATTCCCCTACCCTGGGTAAAAGACTCTGCATTCACCCTATCTATTCCCCTCATTTTTTTAATACATCTCTGCAAGATCATCCCTCAGCCTCCTGCGGTCCAAGGAATAAAGTCCTAGTCTGTCCAATTTCTTCCAGAACACCTTGTGAACAGAGTACTCGGATGCAGAGTGAGGGATGTGATGTTTGACATTGTAGGAATGTCAAATGTCAAATGGAGATAGGTATCTCAAAGAGTTAAATGCATGATAGCAAAACGTTTACATAATGACCCTTGTAAACTGAAGAATCTCTTCCCCAATATGCAGCAGGCATTTTATGCATTCTTAACGCAAAACACAGTGGCGTAGCTGGCAGAGCTGCTGCCTCACAGCACCTGAGACCCGGGTTTGATCCTGATCTCATGTGCTGTCTGTGTGGAGTTTGCCAGATCTCCCTTAATAACTGCAGGGTTTCCTCCCGGGGCCCTGGTTTCCTCCCACATCCCAAAGACGTGCAGGTTTGTAGGTTACTTGGCCTCTGTAAATTATCCCTAATTTGTAGGCAGTGGATGAGAAAATGAGACAACATAGAACTAGTGTTAACATGTGATTGATGGTTGGCATGGGCCGAGGGGCCTGTTTCCATATTGTATCTCTACAACTAAAAACGAAAACTAAAGGGTTCAGAAAAGGATATGTAATGAACGTCTTTGACTGCCAATAGACAATAGACAATAGGTGCAGGAGGAGGCCATTCGGCCCTTTGAGCCAGCACCGCCATTCAATGTGATCATGGCTGATCATTCTCAATCAGTACCCCGTTCCTGCCTTCTCCCCATACCCCCTGACTCCGCTATCCTTAAGAGCTCTATCTAGCTCTCTCTTTAATGCATTCAGAGAATTGGCCTCCACTGCCTTCTGAGGCAGAGAATTCCACAGATTCACAACTCTCTGACTGAAAAAGTTTTTCCTCATCTCAGTTCTAAATGGCCTACCCCTTATTCTTAAACTGAAGGGTTACAGAAAAAAATACAGCTTTGCTGTCTCTTGATGAGATAGCATCAACAATTGGGTTGGTAGAAGGAAAATATTTCCAGTAATATCCAACTGTTTAGTCTTACATTTGACTTTGTTTTGATTGTTCAACCATTATTAAAATTAAACTCTTATCTGATTTAACATGTTCTTTTCTGTGATTCATTAGCCTTTTCTATCTCAGTTACAGTATCAGTTCTAACATTAACCTTTAGATTAATTCCACATATCTGAAATGCTCGTGGATTTATTTTCTACATTCAGGGTGCTATATAAATGCCATATGACTTTGTCATTGGTACAAGCTTGCTAATCTTTTGCCGCTTGTACAAACCAATTGCAATGTTCGCGCAGCAGGTTGAGCTGCTGCCTCACAACACCAGAGACCCGGGATCGATCCTGACACCGGGTGCTGTGTGGAGTTTGCACGATCTCCCTGCATGACAGCCTGGGTTTCCTCCGGGTGCTCCGGTTTCTTCCCACACCCCAAGGACGTGCAGGCTTTTAGGTTAGACACAAGAAACTGCAGATGATGGTTTGCAAAAAAATTAGACACAAAGTGCTGGAATAACTTAGTAGGACAGGCAGCATCTTGGAGAATATGAAGAGTTGATGTTTTGGCTCTTGACCCTTCTTCAGACTGACTGTAATAGGGGGGAGAAAGCTGGAAGATACTTGTTGGTTTGTAGGTCTCTGATTGCCCCAAATGTGTAGACGATAGATGAGAAAGTGGGATAACATCGCACGAGTATGAATGGGTGATCGATAGTCGGCGTGGACTTGGTGGGCTGAAGGGCCTATTTCCATGCTGTATCTGTAAACGTAACAATTCTTCCTATTCCCTTGCAGTCCAGTAACTCCAGATCTGTGTATCAAGTCTATTGCCCCAATGGTGCCCCGAGTGAATTTTTACTGGTGCTTTAAGTGTATTAAATATTATGGATGGGAGATAAGACAGAAAATGGTGAATGTACACAAAGAACAGGAGAAGCATCTCAGGAGGAACAGGAAGGCTAGGAAATTGCACAATTAAATTATTTCAAGACTATTAAATTATTTCAAGAGAAGATAACAATTCAGTTCCTTAGATCAGGGAAAGCTCAAAAGCTGAATCAAAAAGTGATTTGCAGAAAATAGGCTAAAGAAATTAAAATGAAATGAATTGAAAGATACAGCATGGAAAAAAGGCTCTAAGGCCCACCAAGTCCACACTGACCATCGATCACCCATTCACACTAGTTCCATGTTATCCCACTTTTGCATCCACACACTAGGGGCGATTCACAGAGGCCGATTGACCAACAAACCCTTCGGGATGTGAGAGGAAATCAAAGCACCCAGAGGGAACCCACAGGGAGAAGGTGCAAACTCCACACAAAGACGGCAGCCCAGGTCGAGATCGAACGCGGGTCCCTGGTGCTGTGAGGCAACGTCTCGACCAGCTGCGCCACTCTGCCGCCCTTCCTAAATCTGGATCCTTTAACATTTTAACTGCAGCATACGTGGAACTGTTTGGACCTCAGATGTGTGGCAATCTCACATTCCGGTCACTTTCTTGGACTCGATTTGCAGATTTGGTTTCCTTGTAGTCTTTGATCGAGTGGCAGTTGAAATCTTTCAACATGTACAGCCAAAGTGAAAAGCAGGCACACTTAATGAAAAGCAACATCAGAAGGCAGCACCACGGAGGTTTACGTTGATGCCCACTGCTCCACCCTTTATATGTAAGGGGACACATTTTATGCACATTGATTGAATATTTCCTTACTCCCAAAGCACTGAACCCTGGAGAGGGACCTTCTCCCTCCTGGTATCGGGGAGAGTGCTCGTGTTACCAGCCTAGAATGTAATGTCAAGAGTAAGCAGTGTAGTCAGAAGGAGCCTTGGCAGCAGAATGTCAGCTAAAGTTATGGTTTGTAGTATGATCTGATCTCAGAATAAATCCCGAACTCAACTCCGAGTACACGGATGTAGCTTCTATGATTACACTGGCCCGATCCTGTCCATCACACAGTGGTTGTGAACTGAAACTTTGGTTTGGGTTTAGGTCTATTAGCGTCATATGTACCGAGGTACATACGAAAAGCTTTGCTTTGCATGCTATCCAAACAGTGCAGGTGATACTATATGCAGAATCAAAAGTCAAACTCAAGGACAGTAGTTGGAGCAAAAGGGAAGATACAGAGTGTAGAATATTTGACTATACTACAGCATTGTAGTGGATCAGTTCCATAGACGGTCCAATGTCCACAATGGGGTAGAGGTGAATTGGACAGTACCCTAGCTTGTGGAAGAATCATTCAGAAGCCTGATAACAGAAAGGAAGAAGTTGTTCCTGAGTCTGGTAGTGCGCACTTTCAAGCTTCTGTATCTTCTGCCTGATGGGAGCAAGGAGTAGAAGGAGTGACCGGGGGTTGGGATAAGTCTTTGATTATGTTGGTGCTTTTCTGTGGTTGCTTATTTCATATTTCATTCAAGCACTCATTCAAAAAACACACCAGTGCCACATCTTGACTGAATTTAAAGATGCAGCATAGAAACATGCCCTTCGGCCCACCGAGCCTATACCGGCCATCAATCACACTAGATCTACGTTATCCCACTTTCACATCCACTCCCTACACACCACGGACCATTTCCAGTGGCCAATGAACCTACAAACTTGCACGTCCCTGGGACGCGGGCGGAAAACGGAGCACCCGGAGAAAACCCGCGTGGTCACGGAGAATGTGCAAACTCCATGCACAGACAGCACACGAGCTCCGGATCAAACCTGGGTCTCTGGCACTGTGAGGCAGCACCTCTACCAACTACGCCACTGTGCCGATATTACTGAAGTTTGATACGTTGCAATTCATTTCCAAAAATAGTTGCCTGTTTATTAAATTCATGGCAAAAGCTTTGATTCTGACCCAGCACACTCCCCCCCCCCCCCCCCCCTCTGGTTTACATGCGCTGAAGGTAGTTGAACCTGGACTCACATCATGTGGTTTGTCCTATTAATCATCCACTAATCACTCAGTCAGAAATAAAAAAGGAACGTGTTAAAAGCTTGCTTAAAAAGATCATAAGGAGGCCTATGCATCACTTTAACAAGAAGTTACTTGAGGCACGATTTGACCATTTGCTTCTGAAAAATTACGCAGAATCCATTGTTGCTCAGTCTTAGCAAAAAAAGAAATTGGCTTGTTTACAGAAGGTGCTCCCTCGTGTTGACAAGTGAGGGCAAAGAGGACTACCCTGCCACTAGGGGGAGTAACGGGGCAGGGGCCAGATACTCCTGAGATGGATAAGGTTCAGGCCGGCAAGCATTATAAGATGCTGTTAGATACAGACTGGCAATGGTTAAAAGCCCAAGAGCAAGTTTATCATGCTGTGTCAATAAAAAAGGAATATATAAAATGGTACAACTAAAGGTAAAGAGTATAAGGTTGCATAGAAATGTACTGAGTTTGGAGACAGTTTCTATTACAGTTGGAAAACTCACACCAGTGAACAGCGCAGCCAAATTTGACACACTATACATGAATCACAGTTTAAAATATTGCATCTTGATCTCATTCAATATTTCATGATATGCTGTACGCATCCATAAAAATGCAAAGATTTATTTTATCGCTCTATTCTCATCAAAATGTATTTCATTAGAAAGCTTTCCCTATTTATAAAATAATGAGCAAGCGAGATTACATCTTTCTTTGGAAATGATATGATACATCTGCAACACTGTCAGAGAGGAAACTCAGTGTGCAGTAAAGGCCTATGTTTTGGGAATAACCTATGCAGTGTTTGAGTTCTATGCATGATATCATTTTGTTCTCTACTATTGTAAGAGGCATTGTTTAGCTTAAATGAGTTATGGACTTAAATAACAACAAAACACAACATTCTGACTACTCAATGGATAAAGAAATTTCTCCAACATTTGCTGTTTGCTGTGTTACAAACTATTGTACAGATAGTTATCTGAAAGTGGCGTCACAGGTAGATAGGGTGATAAAGAAGGCTATTGGTACATTGGATTTTATAAGTCAGGATACTGAGTATAGAAGTTGGAGTGTTATGATTTGGCTGTACAGGACTTTGGTGAGACCGCATTTGGAGCACAGTGTTCAGTTTTGATCGCCCTGCTGTAGGAAGGGTGTCATTAAGCTAGAAAGAATGCAGAGAAAATTAATGAGCATGGTGCCAGGGCTGAGTTATAGAGAGAGGTTGAGCAGACAAACACTTTATTCCATACAGCACCTGAGGTTGAGGGGTATCTTATAGAGGTGTATAGATAGGGGAAATAGATAGGGTGATTGCTCAGAGCAGGGGAATCAAGAACTAGAGGACAGAGGTTTAAGGTGAAATGGAAAAGATTTAATAGGAACATGAGAAGCTACTTTTTCACTCAGAGGGGTGGTGGGTATATGGAACCATCTGCCAGAGGAGGTAGTTGAAGCAGTTACTATAAAAGCATTTAAAAGACACTTGGGCAGATGGATTGATAGGAAACATTTAGAGGGATATGGGCCAGATGCGTAAAAATGGGACTGACTTAGATGGGGAATCTTGGTCGGCATGGACAAATTGGGCCGAGGGGCCTGTTTCCATGCTTTTTGACTCAATATGTACAACTGTCCCTAAATCCAAGTACAAGTGGAAACAGCATTTTTGAATCTTACTGTTTAAAAACCATCAGGATACTACCTGTACAGAGAAGGAAGACTAACTCGTTCATTCTTTCTTGACTGCATTCCCTCAATTCTGAACAAACTTAAGATTTAAAATAACAGCAAAGGAAATCAACCGAGTTTCTGACTGTGTGGAGTTTACATGTTCTCCCTGGGACTGCATGGGTTCCTAACAAAGATAGACACAAAATGCTGGAGTAACTCAGCAGGACAGGCAGCATCTCTGACCCTTCTTCAGGCTGAGAGTCCGGGGAAAGGGGAACGAGAGATATAGAGAGATATAGAACAAATAAATGAAAGATATGAAAAAAGTAACGATGATCAAGGAAGCACTCATTACTTTTTGACATATCTTTCATTTCTTTGTTCTATATCTCTCTTTCACAGTGGCACAGTTGGTGGAGCAGCTGCCTCAGAGCACCAGAGACCTGGCCCCGATCCTGACCTGGCGTGCTTCCTGCGTGGAGTTTGCACGTTCTCCCTGTGATCGTGTGGATTTCCTCCAGGTTACTCCGATTTCCCCCCACATCCCAAGACACGTGGGTTTGTAAGTTAATTGGCTTCTGTAAATTGCCCTGAGTGCCTGGGGAGTGGATGCGAAAGTGGGAAAACATTGATCTGGTATAAATGGCGTGGACTCAGGGGGCCAAACAGCATGGACTTGGTGGGCCGAAGAGCCTGTTTCCACGACGCATCTCTGAACTAAACGAAGCTAAATAAACAGAAATTCGATTTAGCAGTGATTCCGAAGAGAAACGAGTGCACAAGAACTTGCCACATCTTTCCGAGTGGACTGCTGCAACTTAAAACAAATACTCAAATACAGAGATCTGTCGGGTTTTAGCATCGGTCAGAACGTCCTTACTGTTGGTGAACAGGCGTTGCTTTGTGATGTAAACAGAGGTCAATGGTTGCTACTCTGACCTCCAAACCATCATTGGCATCAACCCAGCATCGCAGGCTGATTGACATCGGGATGTGGCTGCCCTGTATATTTCCAACAGGCACTCACTGTCCATCGGCCGATGTCCTCCTTGTCATGATGGCGTCTGGCACATTTTTGCCTCTCCAATGTGGCACAGACTTTATCTCGATGCTTTCAGGGTCAAAAACGCAACGGTGATCCCAATTCCTTGCCAACAGCCACATCTTACTCGATGTGCAAGAAGGAAGTGCATCTATACCGAACCGGACTAATGAAAAAAGTCTTAATCTTCACCCGCTGCTGGGTCGCAGTTACATCAGTTGTGTGACAATAACGCGCCCCACTTAGATTTTATAATTTCAGGTGGCACTGTTTCACTTTAATAAATATCACATCACAATTTTGGCATCAGAATGGTGTTACTTTAGTGAAGTTTGTTTTCATTCAATAGAATAAAGTAAAGGAAAAGTTGAAATTGAGTCCGACATCTTGAACCGTTCTTTTAGCTGCAAAGAAGGGAGTGAAGATTATGTATGACATGATGCGTGAGTGTACTACAGTTAAAACAGCCCTTGCCAGAGGAACTGTAGGAAATGGCTACATCCTGTGCGATTACAAGTAAAAATTCTCTTGGTGTCAATTTTCAGACTGTACACAAGCCCCTGTATTTTCTGTAGATGTGCAGGGCAGGTTTCATTTGCAGAAAGTGGTGGGGGCCTGGAACGCACTGCCAAGGATGGTGGTGGAGGCAGACACGGTAATGCCTTTTAAGAGGCCTTTAGAGAGGCACATGGATATGTAGGGAATTGAGGGATATGGGGAGAAGGCAGGAGAATGGCAAGATCGATCAGCCATAATTGAATGGCAGAGCAGACTCCATGGGTTGAATGGCCCAATTCTGCTCCTATGTCTTATGAGCTTATATTATGAACGTATTTCGATCACGTGCAGGCAGAGAACATTAGTTAACATGGCAACATGTCTGGCATGGACATGTGGGCTGAAGGGTCTTTTCCGCTGCTGTACTGTTCTATGTGCAGAACACAATTTCTTGTTTTAAATATAAAGGAGAAAATTATAGATTGCATACAATTCCATCCAGTTTCATAGCTGTGGTCTCATATAATAAAATAAATTCTCCTCCTCTCTCCGATGGGAGATCTGCGAGACCCTTTCTCTTGCTCCTTAAGAATGTTACCCATCTGCTAATCAAACCACCTCCCCTCACCTGTATCCACCTATCACTTGCCTGGACCTATCCCACCCTCACCGATCTTTTCCAGCTTTCTCCCTCTTACTACAATTAGTCTGAAGAGGGGTCTAATCAGAAACGTTGCCTGTCCATTCCCTCCACAGACCACCGGCTGACCTGCTGAGTTCCTCCTGCACATTGTGTTTTTTTCTCATATTGTGAGGCTAGTATTTATTATTGATTTATTGGTTAAAGGGTACAGCATGGAAACAGGCCCTTCGGCCCTTTAAGTCCACGATGACCACTGATTACCCATTCGCATTAGTCCTATGTTCTCCCACTTTCACAGCTCCACTGCCTACACATCAGGGACAATTTGCAGAGGCCAATTAACCTACAAACCCGCCCGCTTACGGGATGTGGGAGGAAACCGGAGCACCCAGAGGAAATCCAGGCGATCACAGGGAGAACGAGCGAACAGCACACATCGAGGTCAGGATTGAACCTGGCCTCTGGCGCTGAAAGGCAGCAGATCTACCAGCTGCGCTGTTATACTTCCACCTGTGAATAGGTGGCTCGAGTCAGGTGCACTTTTTCATGCATCGCATCTTTCAGCCACAGAGGAAGTTGGTTGCATTGTCCAGCTGTGGCTGACTGAGTCACTTATAATATATTTGGAAGCGATCGCTGGAAGCATCACAAGAAATACTCTCTCTCTGGTCTGCTGCCATGCATTCTTTCCCTTGAGTACCATCTTCTAATTGCAACAGTCACCAGCTGTCTATCCTGGCACAGAAAGTAGAAGACACGATAGGTTTGCCTGATGTCCAAGTTCAATTATGCAGCATTAGGGCAGAGCACTAAAATGTGTGCAGCAAATGTGTTTGGCTTTACCCACAACTCCGTGCTGTGGAAGAGGGGAGTGGCGTTCTCTCTCAGACTTTAACCGGTTTGTTCCTTGAAGCACTCAACAATAACAAAGATGGCAGTCTGCCGACACACTGTTAACTCATTCACTGACTAAGCTGGCTCGTCACGGTGCAGTGCCTGGACTCTGGAGAATTTAATTCCTGCTTCCCTTCTGTGTCTCTCTGATTCATAGAACAGTTAAGCAAAGGAAAAAAATCCCTTCAGCCCACAATGTCAGGCGTGGGCCAAAGGGCCCGTTTCCATGCTGTATATCGAAACTAAACTACACTCAGCATTTCCTTTGGACTGCAAAATGTTTACATTGGTCACTTTGTGTAGTTTAGTTTCGATTAGTTTAGCTTAGAGATACGGTGTGGAAATAGGTCCTTTGGCACACCAAGCCCAAGCCGACCAGTCCCCGTACACTAGGTCTTGTTCTATCCTACACATTAGGGATAATTTACAGAAGCCAATTAACTTACAAACCTGCACCTGAATGTGGGACGAAACCCGAGCACCCAGGGAAAACCCACGAGGTCACAGGGAGAAGGTGCACATCCCATACAGGCAGCCCCCCGAGGTCAGGATCGGACCTGGGTCCCTGGCACTGTGAGGCAGCAGCTCCACCAGCTGCGCCACCGGGCCGCCCACTTGAAAGGAAATACCTCAGTTTAACAACTCACCTGACAACGCTGTACTCAGCTAAAACTACACCGAAGTTTCCCCATGTGTTTATATGCTTGTGCCTGGAGTTAATTCGAGGCTTGAACCCTACGAACCAAACCACCGCTCACACTTAAATCACTCAAAACTGATTACTCAGAAATGTAGCTTTAAGAAAAGTCATGTAGGAATGTTGGAGGGAATACAGGGCCGGCATTTAGTCTTGAAACCACACACAACCGAGGCACACAAGCACAGAGAGTGAACTTGCTGCCCACTGGAGTCATGGACACAGCAGGTGTTCAACTTGCAAATCACTGTGGAATGTTAACTGCCATTTCAACCATCCCTTTTGGACAGCAAAGATGCTTTGAATAGCACGATTTGGCTCTCCGCTTGGAAAAATCTGGTAAATTTATAGACTATCAGAGATTCCCATGTTCTGAAGCAGAAATATCTGCCGAAGAATAAAGCTCACAAGGGCTGGGTGTCAAAGTCCCTTTGAGAGGAGACCGCCAGCTTCAGTGTGAATCATATGGCCTTCTGGAGGGGAAAGTCAAGGTACAGAGGCTCACAAGTGACGTCACAGATAGATAGGGAGTTGGAGAAGGCGTTCAGTACATTAGCCTTCATGGTACTGATTATAGAGACAAGGATCAGCAGATGCTGGTTTACACAAAGGGATACAAACCGCGCTGGAGTAACTCAGCTGGTCAGGCAGCGTCTCTGGACAGCATGGATAAGTAACAGCCTGAGGAAGGGTCCCAACTCAAAACGTCACCTATCCATGTTCTCCAAAGATGCTGCTTGACCCGCCAAGTGACTCCAGTACTTTGTGTGCCACTGAGTAGGAAGTTGGGATGTTGTGTTGCAGTTGTACAACACGTTGAGTTGTTATTTGGAGTATTGTGTTCAGCTTGGAGTCACCCTGCTATAGGAGGCATGCCACTTAGCTGGAAAGAGTTCAGAGATTTACGAGGAGGTTGCCAAGAATGGAGAGGCTGAGCTGTATGGAGAGGTTGGGCAGGCGAGGACTTTATTCCTTGGAGGGCAGGAGGATGGGAGGTGATCTTATAGAGGTGCATAAAATTATGAGAGGAATAGATAAGAGTTAATGCACTTTGACTTTTATTCAAGGTAGGGGATTCAAGAATCAGAGGACGTGGGTTTAACGTGAGAGTGCAACGATTTAATAGGAACCTGAGGAGCAACATTTTCAGTCGGAAGGTGTTTGGTATATGGAACGAGATGCAAGGGGAGGTGGTTGAGGCAGGAACGATAACAGCATGAAAAAGAGACTTGGACAGGTGCATGGATAGGAAAGGGCAGCTTGGTCGGCACGGACGAGTTGGGCCAAAAGGCCTATTTCTGTGCTGTGTGACTCTATGACTCCACGATGACGCAGCGATACAGGAAATAGTTTAATGCCTCAGCATTCTTCAGGCCGCACTTGAGCGGACAGGCTCAGGTCAGTAACAAGCGTGACGAAGTTCACAAAAGTCATCTTAATTAGCGTGGGTGAAATTCTGTCCATGTTTTTGCCAACAGCTGCACTTGCTGGTGGAGTGGACGGTGGAGCAAGTGGTCCAACAGTTTGAGAGCCATCTACGTTTCACAGCACAATATCCTTATCCTTTTCTACAGTGGCGCAGCTGGTAGTGCCTTGCCTCACCTCTGCAAAGACCCGGGTTCAATCCTGGCCTTAGGCCCAACTGGCCCATGCTGACCAACGTGCCCCATCTACACTGGGTCCCACCCGCCCATGCTTGGGACACATTCCTCCAAACCTATCCTATCCATGCACCTCAGCGGCTCAGGCAGCGTCTCTGGAGGAAAACGATGGGTGATGTTTCGAGTCGGGACCCTTCTTCTGACACGAAACCTGACCCGAAACTTCTTCAATCCCGACCCAAAACACTGCATATCCTTTTTCTCCCGAGATGGTGCCTGACCTGCTGAGTTAGCCCGGCATTTTGCGTCTCTCTTTGATATAAACCAGCATCTGCAGTTTCTTGTTTCTACCATCCATGTACCTGTCAGTGTGCTCTCCATCACTCACTCCCGGCTGGTGGAGGTGCCTGCTGAGAGCATTCACTCCGTGTGCGCACGAAACACAATTTTCCAAAATCTAATTTGAGTCGCAATACTGTGCTACCTTTCCGCTCATCCCAATACAAGAGCCGACGAAGGGAGAATATGCAGAGAGTGGATGCCGTCGATACTCAGCATTGGTGATTTTTTGTCTTTTGAACAGAGACGGGATTCAAACAATGCACAATTTTAATACACCAAATGTACAATAAAATGCAGCCAAGACACACACACACACACACAACACAATCTCACTTTACATCAAATCACATGCCCGTCTCATGTCATGACAGAACAACATGTCAACGCCGATATTCATCACATTCTAAGTTGCCTTTGAACTGAGTTGTTCCTGACCCTGGGGCTGCCAGTAATGTCAGTGGACTTGGAAAAAAAAAAACCTTGTTATCTGTTTGTGCAAACACGCTGCTGGAAAGCTCCGGCATTCCGAGTCCGCCGCATATTTTGCTGGATTACAGCAAAAAAAAAAACCTGGTAAGATGAAGAGTTTATTCGGCTGCTTTTGCGCTCCTAATGAAGTTTGACTTTGACAGGGCTGGACGAGAGGATCTGAGCATCTGTCAGGATAGCTTTCTCTCACTTACATTTAATGAGACATGGCACGGTGCCAACCCGGAAGCCAGAGCGAACCCATTAGAACACACTGCCTCTGCCAAAATCGTACAAGATTAAACAAGGTTTCTTGAAGAAATAAGGTCACATTAGGTGCATCGCAGGCAAACATTCAGCTGATGTTTTATTCATGAAGGGGCCTCCTTAACAACACTTTCTGTTACCCGAGTGGCATAATATGTTCACTTTGTCCACAGCTTTGATCTAAATTGCGATTTATTGAGACTGAGATGCGCCAAACAAACCTTGTTTAAAGAGACAGTGACTCTTTCACCCCTTTTGAAGATCCTCTCTGAAACAACCAACCTACTGATCGAACAATTTGAAACTTAGGCCTAAACAACTGGATGATAACAGACACAAAATGCTGGAGTTACTCAGTGGGACAGGCAGCATCTTTGGAGAGAGGAACGGGTGACGTTTCGGGTTGAGACCCTTCAACATTGACTTCAAATTCATCTAGTGGAGCCGCTGCCTCACAGCATCAAAGACCCGGGTTCGATCCTGACCTCGCGTGTTGTCTATGTGGAGCTTACATGTTCTCCATGTGACCACTCCAACCCAGACAACCCCCCCTTACCTGTATCCACCAATCACTTAACAGACTTTAGTCTGTCCCCACTTCCCTTTATCACTTTCTCCCCGCTACTACAATATTAGAAGGGTCCCGACCTGAAAATTTGCCTGTCCATTTCCCTCCGCAGATGCTGCCTGACCCGCTGAGTACCTCCAGCACTTTTGGTGCAAAAGCAAACTCAAATGGAATGGCCGTTTTAAATGCCTAACTTTTTCTAAGATTGAGGACTTGTGATGTTCATAACACAATGGTTTTTTATGCCATTTCTACAGTAAAACTCACAACAGTTTGGACACAATTTGTCTAACTTCCATTCTATCGCAAAAAGACACAAAGTGCTAGAGTATCTCAGAATCTCAGAAGGTCAGGCAGCATCCCCGGGGAACATGGATAGGTGATGCTTCGGGTCAGGACCCTTCTTCAGTCTGATTGTGGTGCGGGGAGGGGGAGAAATCTACAAGAAAGGAGGGGCCGGACAAAGCCTAGTGAGTGATAGGTGGATACAGGTGAGGGGGGGAGGGTGCGTTGGTAGACAAATGACTAGACAATGGCCGCAGATGAAAAGACAAAAAGTGTGAGATAAGAAATAAGGGAAAGAGGCTTGAAATGTGAAGCCAGAAGAAGGAATATAGGTGGAAAGGAATGGGAGGAGGGAAAGGGAGAAATGGGTGCACATCCAAGTGGGGAAAAGGAAAGAGAGCCTCCCCCCCATCCACTTACTGCAATCTGAAGAAGAGTTCTGACCCAAACCAGTGCCTATCCATGTGTAGGAAGAAACTGCAGATGATAGACACAAAGTGCTGGAGTAATTCAGCAGAACAGGCAGCATCTTTGGATAGAAAGACTGGGTGACGTTTCGGGTCGAGACCCTTCCTCACCCGAAACGTCACCCATTCCTTCTATCCAGAGAGGCTGCCTGTTACATGGAGTTAGTCCGACACTTTGTTTAGTTTAGTTTAGAGATACAGCGCAAGAAAAGGCCCTTCGGCCTACCGAGTCTGCACCGACCAGCGATCCCCGCACATTGACACTATCCTTGGGACAATTTTCCTTTTTTTTAAAAACCAAGCCAAGTTAAAACTTTGGAGTGTGCAAGGAAACCAAAGATCTCGGAGAAACCCCACTCAGGTCACGGGGAGAACGTACAAACTCTGTACAGACAGCACCCGTAGTCGGGATCGAACTTGGGGGCTCCGCCGCTGCAAGGCAGCAACTCTACTGCTGCGCCACCGTGCCGCACTTAGTGTCTATCTTCCATTGCCGTTACTCCCACATTTTGCCTATTTTGTGAACCGGCATCTCTGGTTCCTTGTGTCTCGCATTATCTCAACCGAGAAGCGACTTGCGCAGAATCACACGCAGTTGTGTCCTCTCTTGCATGTGGTTAGCCACAGCTGACTTCACACTTTAAAATTTAAGGCAAATTGAATGTGAACATTTGCAAACAATTGGGCCTTTTTTTCAGATGCGAAAGAAAATAAGGAAAGCTATCATGTTGCACTAAGTAAATATACAATTTGGAATATGACAGTAATGGTTGTAAAAAGATCACTTAAAATAAATTAATTGAATTCATCTTTGAAGCTCTCTCAATAAGAAAGAGTATGTTTGTTTCTCTCCTGCTCCATAAATAATTTGCGGTAACCACATTTCAGGCAGGCACAGTGTAGGTTTAGAAATCTGCAACCCTGCAGGAGCCCCCTTGATGTGACATATCCACAGCAAGTTATACAAAAACAATATTTCATTCAATAGCCCTTTGAAATATTCCAGTTGAAGGATTCAGAAAGGCTGCCTTAAAAACTCCTAAATGCCTGTTCAAGATGTACATTGACACTTTAAAGATTGCTTATAAGTGCCGTACATGTGTTTCGCAGAACAATCAACGTCAATTTTAATTCTGACAACTCAATGGAAACAAGGCAGTTAAAATAGACCTACTCATTTTCCTTTGAGTCCTGAGCAAAACGCAAAGGGCTGGACGATCTCAGCGGGCCGAGCAGCATCTGGGGAGAGAATGGACAGGCGACATTCTGGGTCAGGACCCTTTATCAGACATGAAACGTCGCCTGTCCATTTCCCTCCACAGATGCTGCCCGACCCGCTGAGTTCCTCCAGCACTTTGTGTTTTGCTCAAGATTCCAGCATCTGCAGTTCCTTCAGTCTTCCTATGAATTCTGTTTTGTTCTCGAAGGTTCTGGTTCATGCTGATGTCTCAGTTGTCTCCCTCAGAACGTGGACCGACTGGGCTCTGATAACCCAACCACGAGTATGGCTGCCATCTTAACCAAAGGTCTGCGCGGTAAAACCATCAGGATTCCTTGCCAAGCCAACCCGCTGAGAAAAGGAAGGAGACACAAGGAACTGCAAATGCTGGAATCTTGAGTAAAGCACAAAGTGCTAGAGGAACTCAGCGGGTCAGGCAGCATCTCTGGAGGACGTGGACAGGCGATGGCTCAGGTCAGGACCCTCCTTCAGACGCCAGGGCTGGAAGAGGCAGAAGTGACCCGATGAATTTTTGTTTTATCTTCTTGGGGGGTGCGGAAGCTCAGAAAAGAAGACATTGGCTCTCTCCCCAAATTCGATTGTTCTTGATTACAGCTAATGTGAAATTTTACAATATTGTCGATTTTTTAAAAGATTTTTTTAGATTTAGAGATACAGCGCAGAAACAGGCCCTTCGGCCCACCGGGTCCGCGCCGCCCAGCGATCCCCGCACATTAACACTATCCTACACCCACTAGGAACAATTTTTACATTTGCCCAGCCAATTAACCTACAAACCTGTGCGTCTTTGGAGTGTGGGAGGAAACCGAAGATCTCGGAGAAAACCCACGCAGGTCATGGGGAGAACGTACAAACTCCGTACAGTACAGCACCCGTAGTCAGGATCGAACCCGAGTCTCCGGTGCTGCATTCGCTGTAAGGCAGCAACTCTACCGCTGTGCCACCGTGCCACCGTGCCACCGTGCCGATTCAAAGAAACATTAGTGTGCATATTTTGATTGAATTGACTGGTTGAAAGATGCAGCGTAGAAACAGGCCCTTCAGCCCACCACGTCCGCCCATGACCACCAACATCGATCACCCATTCACACGTTCGATGTTATCCCACTTTCACATCCACTAGGGGCAATTTACAACGAGCCAATTAACCTACAAACCCACACGTCTTTGGGACATGAGAGGAAACCGGGGCACCTGGAGAAAACTCATGCTGTCACAAGGAGAACGTGCAAACTCCACACAGTCAGCACCCAAGGTCAGGATCGAGGCCGGGTCTCTGGCTTTGTGCGGCAGCAGCTCTACCAGCCACTGTGGTTTCCTAGAATTTCTAGTACTTGACCTTCATGTACATCTACATGTTAGCTCCTCCTGTTAGTTCGCGACAAAGCCACTCTTTCAGGCAGCCCTTACACAAAGGCGACAAACCAGTTTTATGATATAAATAGTTTGCCTATTTTAGAAACATCTTCATGTATTTTAATCTCCGTAATTATCAGTAGCTCTGACAGACTAGTATCTGAGACAGTCAAAACCTCTTTGGTATGACAGATATTTTAATCAGTTTTTTTGGTTCATTGACAATTAGGCCAGGGAAAGGGAACAATACTGGAGACGTGTGTGAGTATAAACACTGGGAGAAAGAAATGCTTATATTTAAAGGAGACGTGCGAGTAAGCTTTTTTTTCACGCAGAGAGCGGTGAGTGCCTGGAACGAGCTGCCAGAAGTGGTGATGGAGGTATATATGACAGAGATATTACAAAATGCTGGAGTAACTCAGCAGGTCAGGCAGCATCTAGGGAACGGGTGACGTTTCGGGTTGAGACCCTTATTCAGTCTGAAGAAGGGTCTCGACCCAAAACGTCACCCATTCCCTCTCTCCTAGATGCTGCCTGACCTCCAGCATTTTGTGAATAAATACCTTCGATTTGTACCAGCATCTGCAGTTATTTTCCTATACCACAGAGATATTGATATATTGATCAGAAACAGAGGAGTTAATTTTAACTTGGCTTCGTGTTCGGCACGGACATCGTGGGCCGAAGGGCATGCCCTAGCGCTGTAGTGTTCTGATGTCTGTGGACAAAGCTCCAGTGAGACACATGTAGCATCTGCAGTGAACCCATGCAATTCCTGCAGGGCCAACTGGTGCTTGCGACAAAAGCACAAATTGTAATCCCAGTCATTGCACAAACACTTTACCGGCTCTGAGCATTGCAGGTGCTATTAAAAGAATGCTTACATGAGGTGGAAGTGTCTAAGACAAGATGACAGACACAGGAGTTGAGAAGTAGATGGTAAAATAGGGATCAGAGGGGGAGATAACATTTAGAACATAGAACATACAGCAGTACAGCACAGGAAGAGGCCCTTCGGCCCACAATGTCAGTACTGAATATGGGTCCATTTCCATCTCTTATCAACCTGCACATATTCCATATCCCTTCTTTTCCCCATGGTGGAAACATCAAAGAATAGAGAGCACAGCTTTAAGAAGAGAGGGGCCAAATTTAAAGGAGATGTGTGGGGCAATTTTGTTTTTACACAGGGACTGGTGGGTGCCTGGAACACTGCCAGGGGTGGTGGTGGTGGTGGAGGCAGATACGATAGTGGCGATTAAGAGGCTTTTAGATAGGCACATGGATATGCAGGGAATGGATGGATAGGGATGTATCCCTCTGATATATCTGGCTCATCGTCACCTCTGGCTGCGTTCCAGGCACACCCGCCTTGGCCGTCCAAGCTCAGAGAATGGCCACTTGAAGGAAGTACCAGAGGTTTCCTATGGAGTCGCATGTAGAAGCTGGCTTCAGGAAAGGTTGGGGACAATGGCGGGGATTTTGGAAAGGAATCATTTCCAAGTAGGAACTTCCTGCACTGAGATTCTTTTGATGCCACAAACCATGTGATTTACCCAGATCCCACAAGGGACTGTTTACAATTTACCTCAGATGTTCAGTTTTATTTTTTTTAACCTTGGGTCTTTTGGTTTGAGACCCAAGGTAGATACAAAGTGCTGGAGTAACTCAGCTGGAGTAACTCAGGCAGCATCTCTGGAGATAAAGGATAGGTGATGATTCGGGTTGCGACCCTTCTTCAATTTGAAAGTATTTTGGGGGTGGGAGGGGAGGGGTTATCATATCATATCATATATATACAGCCGGAAACAGGCCTTTTCGGCCCTCCAAGTCCGTGCCGCCCAGCGATCCCCGTACATTAACACTATCCTACACCCACTAGGGACAATTTTTACATTTACCCAGCCAATTAACCTACAAACCTGTACGTCTTTGGAGTGTGGGAGGAAACCGAAGATCTCGGAGAAAACCCACGCAGGTCACGGGGAGAACGTACAAACTCCTTACAGTGCAGCACCCGTAGTCAGGATCGAACCTGAGTCTCCGGCGCTGCATTCGCTGTAAGGCAGCAACTCTACCGCTGCGCTACCTTGGACGGCAACAAATGTCCTCAGGCAGGGTGGTGCCTTGGTAGGCCCATTATTGGCTTGGGAAGGTGTGAGCTCAAGAGGGATACAATGCGGTGAACTGTGGAACTGGTTAAATGATTAGGATGGGGGGAAGAGGGGAGAGGAGTGTTGGTAGAAGTTACTTAAAATGACCAAATTCAACATTTAAACCACTGGGTTATAAGCCTACCCAAGAGAAATAGAGTCCAATGGTCTATTTCCATCACTGTCTGGATTGATAATAATCCAAAAATAACAAGACAGCAACCTAAAGGAACACATTTACTGTTGTGTTGAAGTAAACATTAAGAACAAGAGAAGAAGTTGCAAACAACAACACTAGTGGGATTTCAAAGCATTGGGAGTATCCACATGACTGGATTTATTTTAGAGCTACTGCTGCTGTTAAGATAAAGGGGGGAAAAAATCTATACATAAAATCAAAAAGGATATTGTTTCATTATACAAAAGAAAAGCTCATTGCCAGTGATCATCTACAGGAAGACATTAAGCAGAGGAAACAAGGCTGCAGGCCAGACAATGGCCTGTTTCCATGCTGTATGGCTGAACTAAACTAAACTGAGCGTCAGAGATGTAGCAAAATAAATACTTCCATTACAGAACAGACAATTCATGAGGGGAATAGATCGGGTGAATGCACAGAGTCTTTTCCCCAGAGTAGGGGAATCAAGAACCAGAGGACATTGTTTTAAGGTGAGAGGTGAAACGTTTAATAGGAACCTGAGTGGGAACTTTATCACACAGATGATGTATGGAATGAATTGCCGCTCCAGAGGAGATAGTTGAGACAGGTACTACAACAGCATTTAAAAGACATTTGGATAGGTACATGGATAGGAAAGGTTTAGAAGGATAGAGGCCAAACGCTGGCAAATGGGACATGAGTTGGGGCATGATGGGGCATGAGTTGGGCCGAAGCACCTATTTCCATGGTGTATTACTCTATGACTCTATAACAAAGATTTTCACCATCACATGATAACACTGAGCAAACAGAAGCCCCAGTTAAAAGAAAAGCTGAATGATGAAAGACGTACTCCAAAGACGTACAGGTATGTAGGTTAATTGACTGGGTAAATGTAAAAAATTGTCCCTAGTGGGTGTAGGATAGTGTTAATGTGTGGGGATCGCTGGGCGGCGCGGACTTGGTGGGCCGAAAAGGCCTGTTTCCGCGCTGTATATATATGATATGATGATATGATGAAGATTGGTACCAAGCTGACTGTAGGAATAACATTTAAGGGCATGTGGGCATTCAAAGACGACCATGAGATTGGATAACCATTGAATTGAAAGTAATAGGAACATAAATTGTGTGATGAACTGTGGTGGCAGATGTATGGAATAATAGGAAAACAGTTCACACTGTAGACTGGGAATAACTACAAGCCATGCATGTCAAAGACACAAGAGACTGCAGATGCTGGAATCGGGAGCAAAAACAAACTGCTGGAGGAACTCACTTGTATTCCATTGAGTCCCTTCTCCTTACTGTTCCCCCATTTGCCTCATCCACCTCAATTATTTAGTTTAGTTTAGAGACGCAGCATGGAAACAGGCCCTTCAGCCCACGGGGTCTGTGCCGACCAGTGATCCCCGCATAGTAACACCATCCTACACACAACCTTTACCAAGCTAATTTACCCACAAACCAAACCAGTACGTCTTTGGAGTGTGGGAGGAAACAGTAGATCTCGGAGAAAACCCACGCGGTCACGGGGAGAACGTGCAAACTCTGTACAGACAGCACCCGTAGTCGGAATCGAACCCGGTTCTCCGGCGCTGCAAGCGCTGCAAGGCAGCAACTCTACCGCTGCGCCACCGTGCCACCCATTTGCTCCCTTTCTTCCCCTTTGTTATCAGGTTCTGGGTAAACAGGGCACTGTCCGAGTCACCTCTTCCTCATTGCGGACATTGGACTTGATGCGCTACCACGCTGAGAACTATATCCCACACTGTATCTTCCCCTTTGCACTACCTATAGTACTCGAGTCTGACACGATTGTATTTATGTACAGTAAATATCTGATAGCATGAAAAACTTTTCACTGTCCGTTGGTACACGAATCAATGGTAAACCAAAACCTAAACCTAAACCTAAACATGCAGGCAGAGGAGATTAGTTTAACTTGGCATCATGTTTAGCACAGACATTGCGGGCCGAAGGGCCTGTTCCTGTGCTCTACTGTTCTGTGTTAACTCCCTCATGTGTAGTCCAACTTTCTTCTGCACAAGTGTTAGCACTGGATGGTAAGGAGTTGCAGTGCGTGGAGCCTCACATGCTCTACGACATTATTATTGAGTGAGTACAAGGATTTTTTTGCCACAGCAGACCTCTTCACTTAGCTTTGTATTATAGCTACATTACTCACAGTCCTCTCGACTCAATCATTGATATGGATTATAATCGGATGACGCCAGGCACTAATACTCCTGGCACCTCACAATTTACAAACTGCCAGCAAAATGACCACAAAAAAATGCCCTCTGTCTGTGCTGAGAGGATACACTCTGCGTAAAGAAAACTTTCTTGATGGTTGGACACAGATGAAAAGACAGGAGGTCTGAAGTCAGGACAACAGCTTTTCATCTCGTGCCTTTGTCCAACCATCTGCTTCTCACCCCCCCCCCCCCCCCACCCTCCCCTCATCTGTATCCAACCATTACCTGCCAGGCATTGCTCTGCGTCTCCTCTCCCCACCCTCCCACCCACCCCCACGTACAATCAGTCTGAAGAAGAGCCCCGAACCGAAATGTCACCTATCCATGTTCTCCAGGGATGCTGCCTGACCCATTTTCTTCCAGCACTTGTGTCCTTTTTTTGTAAACCAGCATCTTCGGTTCCGTGTTTCTATATGTTGCAGCAAGTAAGACTTATCCCATTGTCAGTACATGTGACGATTAAACGTTCTTGACTCGTGACTCATGCTCTTTGAGCCACGAAGAGACCTTGAAATTGCCGTCAATGACTACAGCTCAGAAAGCAGGCAGCTGGACTTTCCACAGTTTTCTTTCACCTTACCCCCATATTGAAAATTAAATCAGCAGCAGCCGAATTTATAAAAAATTGCTGTCATAAATGTCTGGACTTTGAAAGATCAAAAGCGGCTGGGATGTGGTTTGGCAATCAATGCTTAACTGGAACAGACACCAGGCAGAATATGAAATGGATTGAAATACTCAAGAGATGTGCAAGGTTAGTATGTTTCCCTTCAGCGAACTTTCCTGGTGTTTCAGTTCATGATAAAATCGTCTGAAGTAAAAAACGTAGTTTAGTTTACTCTGATCTACGTACGAGGTCCCAATCATCAACACTAACTACATTACTAAAAACAATGAGTTAGATTTTCTCCCATCTCCAGCTGTGAACAGTGGGGACCTCCGTCAAAAACAAGAAAGTGTGAGGAACACACGGTCTTTTCTGCTGTTGAACCATGGAACAGTGCAGCACAGACTCAGATACTGGCACACAATGACTGTGCCGAACATGATGCCTAAAGATGTGTCCCGACCCGAAAGGTCACCTATCAATGTTCTCCAGAGATGCTTCCTGACCTGCTGAGCTTTTCCAGCACTCTGTGTCCTTTTGTGTAAACCAACAGCTGCAGTTCCTTGTTTCTGCTTAATGCCATGACCATCTCCTATTTACCTGCACATAATCCACATCCCTTCATTCTCTGCATATCCATGCGCCTATCTGAAAGTCTCTTAAATGCTACGATCGTATCTCCCTCCACCATTCCTCCAGGCACCCACGACCTTCCGTATGAAACACTTGGCCCGCACATCTTCTTTAAACTTTGACCATCTCACCCTTATGTTACACCTTCCTGGGAAAAGGTTGAGGCTGTCGACCCTATTTATGCCTCTCAAAATTCTATATATTTCCATCGGGTCTCCCCTCAACCTCTGGCAAAACTGAAACTGTTCACTCTTTAGCATGACAGTAACACAGGTGATCCTTCTCCAAGTGTGAAGAAGGGTTCCGACCCAAAATGTCACCTGTCCATTCCTTCCACAGATGCTGCCTGACCCACTGAGTTTCTCCAGCACTTTGTGTTTTGTTCAAGAGTCCATCATCTGGAGTTCCTTGTGTCTCCAAGTGATCCTTAGCCCACTCTTCTTAGGGAGAAAGGACTGGAAGAGCTTATTTTGCCTTGAGATCCAAAGGGCAGAGTAACTTAATGGAGTCACGAGGAACAGCAGATGCTGGAATCATTAGCAGATGCTGGAATCATCAGCAGATGCTGGAATCATGAGCAAAACACAAGGTGCTGAAGTAATTGTGGTGGCACAATGGTCCATGGTAGTTGCTGCCTTACAGCACCAGAGACTGAGGGTTGATCCTGACTACATATGCTGTCAGTGTGGAGTTTGCACGTTCTCCCTGTGACTGCTTGGGTTTCCTCCGGGTGCTCCAGTTTCCTCCCACATTCCCAAAGACGTGCAGGTTTGTCGGTTAATTAGCTTCTGTATATTGTACCTAGTGTAGGATATAACTAGTGGAGGGGTGATCGCTGATAGGCTCAGAATCGGTGGGATGAAGGGCGTGCTCCTATAGACAATAGGTGCAGGAGTAGGCCATTCGGTCCTTTGAGCCAGCACCACCATTCAATGTGAACATGGCTGATGATTCTCAATCAGTACCCCGTTCCTGCCTTCTCCCCATACCCCCTGACTCCGCTATCCTTAAGAGCTCTACCTAGCTCTCTCTTGAATGCATTCAGAGAATTGGTCTCCACTGCCTTCTGAGGCAGTGAATTCCACAGATTTACAACTCTATAACTGAAAAAGATTTTCCTCATCTCCGTTCGAAATGGCCTACCCCTTATTCTTAAATGTTGCAATGTTCTATGTACTTTGAGTGAATTAAAGAGTATATTCATGAGTCATTTCATATTGATGCTAACACGCAAAGTCCTTCTCATAAACAAATGACAAGCTGCTTTTGGTTTGTTCTGAGAGATTGGGAAGATTTGTTAACCAATTATGCTATAAAACAGTACGATAGTGGCATTCAGCCGACTTTTGGATAACCACATGGATATGCAGGGAATGGAGAGATATGGATTTGTGGAGCAGATAAGGATTGGTCTTGGGATTATGTTCGGCACTGACATAGTGGGCCGAAGGGCCTGTTCCTGTGCTGTACGGTTCCATGCTCTATGTCCTATGTTCTAAAACCAATGACATCACCATTGTATTGACTAGCAACCATCTTTAAGTACATAAAGCGCTGGAGTAACTCAGCGGTTCAGGTAACATCTCTGGAGACCATGGATAGATGACGTTTTGAGTTGTGATCTTCAGACCGAAGATCCTCCCCTGCTGAGTTATTCCAGCACTATGTGTCTTTTTTTGTCAGCCAACACCTGCAATTCCTTATGTCTCCAAAAATGTTGGTCGATCCTTGTTCTCCAGTAAATGCTGCCTGACCCACTGAGATACTCCAGCACTTTGTCTCTTTTTTGTGTTGTAAATCAGCACCTGCACTTCCTTGTGACATCCTGGGCAGTAGCCACTTCCTGCTCCTGTGCCAGGGCGCCAGTGTCCCACTGGGTGTAGAGGCTTCTGGAAAACTGGGCCGAACGGAGTTCTTGCCAACAATTGACCTGCCCGAATTTCTCTCTTACTAATTTAAATTGAGAAACAAATAACTCAGAGTCTGTGGATACTTATTCTCCCGACACACACTCACTTACGCAATCATCTTTTAGCCTGCCAGGCAGGAAGGTCGCCTTGTATCTTTCCGAGGCTTGGCTGGCTAAAGAGTAATCGGCAGTGTTGGTGGAGGTGTCAACGCACAGACTAAATATTGCATCACCATTAATCTCATCAACACTCTCCCTGGGCTTTTTCCTCTTCCTTTGCCAATTACCTCAGAGCCAAGAATCCCCAACCCTGGATTATTGGCAGCTCCTGCCCAAACTCTTCACCGATAGAACGTGCAATTTGGTTTTTTTTAATATCTCCCGGGCCTGCTTCCTATGTGTAAACAAGGCTGCTCGTGCTCAATTGTTCAGAGGCCGAGCGCCCAGCACAAGGCTTCTGCCACGTCCCACCTACGTCCCGAAGCTGCAAAGAATTTCGGATGCAGCAAATTAATTGCAAACTAGAGACAGTGTGTTCCAATTTATCTTGGCTCTCGCTCGGCAGACTTGGAATCCAAACCATGCAGCTGGTATGTTTGCAGCCCGAGAATGGACACGGATAGGAACCACCCCTCCCACCCCCCCACTGAAAGGACACGTTTAAAAATAAAACTTATCTGCATCTGATTGTTTAAACTAGGGGCCAGGAATGAGTACAGATTGCACAATCCTATTAGAAAGCTCTGCCCATTAGTTCAGTTTAGTTTAGAGATACAGCACGGAATCGGGCCCGTCAGCCCACCGAGTCCGTGCCAACCATCGATCAACCGTTCACATTAGTTCTATGTTATCCCACAACAGGGGAAATTTTACAAGAGGGCCAATTAACCTACAAACCCGCGGGTTCTTTGGGACCTGGGAGGAAACAGGAGCACCCGGGACAAACCCCGCGCGGTCACAGGGAGAACGTGCAAACTCCACCCACAGACAGCACCCGAGGTCAGGATCGAACCTGGTTCTCCGGCACCGTGACGCAGTGGCTCCACCCCTGTGCCGAGTTGACCCGTTACTATAACCAGTTAAAAAAATATTCAATAGTGAACAGCCCATTAGAGACTTTGCACATCGCTAATACAGAGGAAAATGACAGGGCAGCGTTCCTCTTGGCCTTTCCACTTTATATTTCTAAGTGCTCCGTGTGCAAAATGAACGAAAAAATGCTGATTATGACACAGGGAATAAAAAGGTTGTGCTTCCAGCACAGGCTGACCTTGGTACAAAAAATGACACAGAGTTCTGAGCTAAATCAGAGGGTCAGGCAGCATCCCTGGAGAACATGTATGGTGACCCTTCTTTAGACCTATTGTGGTGGGGAGAGAGGTGGTAGGGGGGATGAAAGCTCCAAGTGAGGAGGGGCAGGACGAAGCCTGGCAGTGACAGGTGGATACGGGTGAGGTGGGGGGAGGGGGGTTTGATAGGCAGACGGTTGGGTCAGAACATGGTCAAAGAGCAGGAGAGCAGAAGTAATCACAGATGGGGAACAGTGCGAGGGGGTCTCACAGAACTGTTGAAGAGAGGAGAAGGACCTTCAAATAAGGCATTTCTTGAGGAGATTTTGTAGTGGAGCATTAAAAAGGAGACACAAGATTATTTTAAATAATCTATAATAATCTATAATAAACTACAGATGCTGGTTTGCAAAGAAAGGCACAAAGTACTGGAGTAACTCAGCGGGTCAGGCAGCATCTTTGGAGAACATGGATAGGTGATATTTCGCATCGGGGCCCTTCTTCAGACTGATTGTGGTGGGGGAATGGGGGGAGGGGTGGGGAAAGATAGCTAGATGAGAGGAGGGGCAGGCTAAAGCTGCACCAATTGTGTGCATGGCCTGAGCACGTGGCTGGTCAACACTTTGGACAACAGGGTGTCTTTAAAGAGGAGCGGGAGGGTGACAAACCTCCTCTTAGCATCTCAGAAGCACGCTAGAGTATTTCCTTTCCACAGACACCCGTGCTTCAGATGTGGACGTTAAGGCTCCACTCCTGGCAAATAATTTGGAATTTTTTGACAAAGAAAAGAATGATTTTTTTCCCCAAGGAAAAATAATCAATCTTATTCGTTGGAGGAAATCTAACTTTGCCCAGAATTTAGAATAAATGTATATACATTTTATTCATTTAATAAATATTTTTTCCAATTTTGTCCAGAAAGAATAAACATTTTTTCTTATATGTCAGTACAAATCTAAATGTATTTAGAGTTTAGAATAAATTGAAATAAATTTCATTTTATAAATAAATATTTTTATAATTTTGTCAAGAAAGAATAATCACTTCTAAAATAAATCTCTCTTCTAAATTTATTTAGAATTGGGAATAAATTTAATTATATGATATTAATATTTCAATATTAAAATTATTAATATTTAAATGATATTTATTTATTAATGAATAATATATTATAATTATTATTTTATAATTTTGTCAAGAAGGAATAATCTTTATTTCCTATTCTTTTGAAGAAATCTAAATTTCTTCAACATTTATTTAGAATAAATTTAAATACATTTAATAATAAAAATATTTAAATAAATAAATAATTTTTGCTTTTATCATTTCGTCAAGAAAGACAACTTTCTTTTGTATTCTTTAGAGGAAATCTAAATTTCATTTACATTCATTTTAGAATAAATGTAACTAAATGTTATTTATTTAATAAATAGATAGTGATTAGTATTTTTATAATAAACAATAAGAAATGATTTTATTCAAGTTGTACACATTGAATTATTTGCAAGTTACTGGTCTCCAAATTATCTTCCACAAAATGTCTGGTGTGTTTCAATGTAACTATTTTTTAAAATATCAAACAATAAGCTTTCACGGTTAAATTAAACTGAATGTTGAACATCTAATAAATACTGTACACAGGATCCCGAAGAACAAAGATACAATTTGAGCAAGGGCTACTGATTTATCAAAGTGAACCTACAGGTAATATAATTCAGTGACCAATAACCGGGTCAGTTTCTTAAGGCCTGTACACAGAGGCTCACTCACTGGGTACGAATATCAAAGAGCAGCCTTAACACGCAAATTAATGTGCAAATAATCCACAGCCTTTCCTTTCACATGTTTGTAGAGCACAAATTTCCAGAGCAATGTATCATCGTTCAATTATGCCATGTAAACATCTTGTTTATGAGAAAGTTCAACATTATAATGCGGGCGTAGCCAAAGAGCTAAAACAATCTCTACCTGCAGAGCTTTATGAATAAACTGAGAAAAGAAATGACATTTTATTGAATGACAAAGTGCAGAATGACTTGTAGCTATCTGAGATATAGTGATATAATTGCAGGCCTTGCAATAAGCCGTAAATGGCAAGAATGAAACCAGAGAGATTTATGTTCTTTATTTAAACCCACATTTAGATTGGAGCCTGAAATGCGTTTCTGATTGTTGTTATTATAAAATAAAAGACTCCATTTCTTTGTCGGTGACAGTTTCATTCTCCGTGTAGGTAACTGAAGGGCCGGATCTCCTGGAGCAATGCCGATGGTTGTGACCAGACCTGTCCTGGCCAAGCTCTCATCTCGCTGCTACCATCGGGAAGAAGGGACAGGAGCCTCAGAGCCATCACCCGAAGGTCAAGAACAGCTTCCTCCCATCAACCAAGACTCTTGAACCACCCTGCACAACCCTGAGCACAACCTTACTGCAGGGCGACACAGTGGCGAAGCAGCGGAGTTGCTGCCTTATAGCGCCAGAGACACGGGTTTGATCCTGACCACGGGTGCTGTCTGTACGGAGTTTGTACGTTTCCCTGTGACCACGTGGGTTTTCTCCAGGTGCTCTGGTTTCCACCTGCACTCCAAAAGTGTACAGGTTTGTAGGTTAATTGGCTTCTGTAAATTATCCTTCGTGTGTAAGATAGAACATGTGTATGGGTGATCGCTAGTCGGCACGGACTTGGTGGAATGAAGGGCCTGTTCCCACGCTGTATTTCTAAACTAAACTAAATTATGGACTTTATATAATGTTGCAGTAGGTATTTCACCTTACACAGTTACGGTCTGGTCACGTAGAACAACTGATAATAAATACATTGTGTTATTCATTATTTCATATTTATTTGTGATGTTTATATTGATGTTGATGTTGATATTTAGGCGCATTAATGAGCCTGTAAAGCTCCAAAGCAACAAGTCTGGTCTCAGTGCAAATGACAATTAAACATGCTTGACTCAATGATGTTTAGGATGTGGTATAGCTGGCAAGCCCAGCATCTACGATCAGCTCTGACTGCCCTCTGAACAGACAAGCCTGTTGGGCCATTACAGAGAATATTCATGAGTCAACCACATTGTTGGGGACTGGAGTCACATGTACGTTAGTTAATCAGATGGACTTCTATGGTGATCCACTCGTCTTGTGCTCAGCATTGCGAAATAATTATTTAAAAAACAACATACTAACTGAATGTAAGCACCACACAGTTGCTTGGCGGTATTTAAATTCGGGTCGCTGGGTTACTGGCTGAGGTTTCTGGGCTACTTATAGCAGCATCTTAACCACAGTGCTACCATCAACATGTCCAGAGTCTATTTTGACTGCTCCACTGTGAAATCTCCTCAAGGTGTGCCTACTTTGAAGAAATCCTCCTCTCTGTGACGAGAGTTCCGTGAGACCCTCTCGCTGCTACCTATTACCTACAGGCTTGGTCCTGCCTTGCCCCTTTTCTCACCCCCCCCCCCCCCCCCCTCCTCCTCACCTACAATCAGTCTGAAGAAGGGTCTGGACCCAAAGCATCACCTATCCATGCTCTCCAGAGGTGCTGCCTGACCCACTGAGTTACTCCAGCATTTTGTGTCTATCTTTGACTTCAATTATTTATTGGGTGTTATATGCTGTATTTTACATAGCTGCAGCACTTCTGATTAACTCCACCCCTTTCTACAAAACACAAAGTGCTGGAAGATCTCAGCGGGTCAAGCAGCATCTGTGGAGGGAACGGATTTGCGATGTTCTGGGTCAGGACATTTCTCAGTCTGAAGAAGGTTTATGTCCCATTGTGCATTAACCAGCATGTGGAGTTCTTTGTTTCTCCCCAATCCTTCCGCATGTTTACACAACTTCAATTCCAGCCACTTGCCCAAGTTTCATTTTAATAGTCCATAGTTCATAGAGTCAGAGACATACAGCATAGAAACAGGCCCTTCGGCCCATTACATCCATGTAATGTCTGTACTAATGCTACTTTCCTGAAGTTGGCCAGTAGTCTTCCATGCCTTGGTGTTCACCCAGATACTTCTTAAATCTTGTGAAAGAGCTACCTCCAATAGTGGACTGAAGGGCCTGTTTCCATGCTGTCTGACTCTATGACTCTTGTGTTTCTATGTTGGTTATCACAGAACATGCAACAGTACGCCACAGGAACAGATCCTTCGGCCCTTTAGGTCTGTGCCAAACAGGCTGCCAAGTGAAACCCATCTTAAACACCACTATTCTATCTGCCTCCCCCACACCCACCAACCCCTGTGAAAAAAAACCTGCCCCTCACATCTTTCAACTTTTGATAGACACAAAAAGCTGGAGTAACGCAGCGGGACAAGCAGCATCTCTGGAGAGAAGGAATGAAGCCTGAAGAAGTGTCTCGACCCAAAACGTCACCCATTCTATCTCTCCAGAGATGCTGCCTGTCTGGAGGGCATGTCTGCCTGCCTGTCCCGCTGAGTTACTCCAGCTTTTTGTGTCTATCTTCGGTTTAAACAAGCATCTGCAGTTTATTCCTACTCCTTTCAACTTTCCCTCTCTCACCTCTAGTCTTTGACATTTCCACCCTGGGGAAAAGGTTCTGACTGTCTACCTCATCTAAGCCTCTCATACTTTTATACATTTCGGTGAAACACCATGGCACAACGCACTTAATTCTGATGAAGCGTCACTGAATAAAAACACTCATTCGGTTTCCCTTTCCACAGATGCTGCCGGTCTTGCTGAGTGTTCCCAGCACTTGCTGTGTTTTTATTTTTGTTATAAACTCAAGCTGATGTTGTTGTTGACAGGAGCTTAGGTGAATGATCTCTGTGAGAGGTATCTGTGAGAGGATTAGAGAATCTCAAATCGTGCAGTCTCCAGACGAGGGTTAAGTCAGTACAGAACCAGGTAATGACGTTTGACTCTCAGCTCTGACTTGGGTAAAATAATTCAGTCCTATGAATAGGAACATAGAATATAGAAAAACACAGCACAGGAAACAGGCACTATGGCCTACAATGTCTGTGCCGAACATGATGTAAAGTTAAACTGATCTCAAGAGAGAGTTGGATATAGATCTTAGGGCTAACGGAATCAAGGGATGTGGGGAGAAAGCAGGAACGATACTGATTCTGGATGATCAGCCATGATCATATTGAATGGTGGTGCTGGCTCAAAGGGCCGAATGGCCTACTCCTGTACCTATTTTCTATGTTTTATCTGCCTGTACAAGATCCATATCCCTCTATTCCTTGCACTACCATATGCCTACCTAAAGGCGTCTTAAACACTCCTATTTTATCTGTCTCCACCAGCACCCTGACAATGGCCCTCACCATTCTCTGAGTAAAAAATTTGCCTTGCACATCGCCATTAAACTTTCTCCCTCTCTCCTTATAGCTATGCCCTCTAGTGTTGGGAATCTCCACACTCGGGGAAAAAGGTTCTGACTGTCTACCCTATCTATGCCTGTCCTCATTTTATTTACTCCTATCAGGTCTCCCCACAACCTCTTAAAAGCCACTATCGTATCTGTAATTAGAAGACAGATACGGTAGCGGTGTTTAAGCCTTAAATAGATACACGGAGGCAGCGCATTCCAGGCACCCACCATCCTCTGTGTGAAATACACATCTCCTTTAAATTTTCCCCCTCTCACCTTAAAGCTATGCCCTCTAGTCTTTGACATTTCCACCCTTTTTCTGCCCTATCTATGTTGCTCACAATTTTATATACTTCTATATAATTTTATCTACTTCTGCGAAGTTGTACCTCCGCCGTATTACTGAGACGATAAGGCTCTATCTGAACCCATCTCCCATTAAATAATCATCTTACTGCTGCCACATCACCAGCTGGGGAACAGTTCAGCCGCGCTAACCCCGAGAGGTTGCTGCTTTACTTCACGTTCGGCTGGGCTGTGTCAGATCTGCAGGAAATGTCAGAGGAAGTGTCGCTGGAAGGAAGACTCCTGCCTTCGTTGTGCTGCCTTGACACTGCTGAAGTGGCAATCACACCGCTCTGTACTACCAAACCAGACACGCACTGTACTCTCACACAGTGCCAACGACCAAACATTGCCCCTTCTTACAATAATCCTTTTCTGTTTGCCTCCCCCCCACTCTTAGACTTTGAATATGTAACTTGCTCTTGTCGCTCGTTCATAAAAGCTCTCCGCAGTCTGCCTTCAAGTGATATCTCTCAGGCCAGCTGGCAAAAGAGGCTCATGCAGACTTTCACTTTATTTGTAACTGGCAACGCCTTCTTCATATCATCAGCAGCAGCAGAGCATCAACACAGAAGGCCTTGCTAATAGAATTACATTGAAACATAAACCCTTGTATTCACTGATAAAGATGAAAAATACAACCTTTTATGTTAATCTCTACTTGCTTCGCAATTATATAACAATGTTAAAAAAAAAAGAACTAGCCGCCAATGCATTTATGATCAGTAATAAACATGCCCAAAATAAAACTCAGCTGCATGGCTGGCTTTTGAAGTGTTTTTGGATACTCCTGCTATGTAACTATAAGTCATTTGACACACTGGAGAGAATACAGGCTTCCATTACTCCCTTCCATAGTTTGAAGAGACGGACCCGAAACGTCGCCTATCCATGTCCTCCAGAGGTGCTTCCTGACTCGCTGGGTTGCTTGTTTGTTGCTTGTGATTCCACCGCCTACAGTCCCTTGTGCCTCCACTTTATCATTTGATGGCCTCCACACTTCACGATCCAACCCATCAGTCATTTCCGAGGACGTTGTTTAAACATCGTTTGTCTCTTTCAGTCAGGGCACCTTCGCAGTCTGAAGGGGTCTCGATAGCGCAACTTGGAGTTGAACCTGAGCTTCCTAAGCCGACACTGGCAAAGTTTAACCCGGCTCATATCACTTTGGTGAAATTTATAAACATCTTGAGCTCGTACAGAGCCATGCACAGTGCTCATATGAAGTTCACATTGCAATCTTTCACACAATGAAATCTGAATTTCAATTCTGGCGTCAAGGCAGTGGAATGAAGGCCAGGAATTTTCCTCGTGGGAAGAGGGGAAAAAGTGAGCAGAACGTAGTCAGAACTGCTGGTGCAAAACGCCCATTTAGCTTTATTATTTTCATGTGTACCACAGTATATTGCATATTAGTTTGAATCATTCTGATCATTAACTGATTTAGCTTTCATGTTTGACTTACACATTGTCATATGTACGGTAAGAAGTTTTGTTTTGCATGCTATCCAAACCGATCAGATAATACCATACATAAATACAATCAAGTCAAACTCAAGTATAATAGATGGAGCAAAGGGGAAGATACAGAGTTCTCAGAATACAGTTGTCAGCATTGTAGTGCATCAGTTCCAGAGACAAAGTCCAATGTCTGCAATGAGGTAGAGGTGAATCGGACAGTACCCAAGCTTGTGGAAGAACCACTGGGAAGCCTGATAACAGGGAGGAAGACGATGATCCTGAGCCTCTTTGGAACAGAGAATTGCAGATGCTGGAATCTCAAATAAAACACAGAATGCTGGAGGAACACCACGGGTCAAGCAGCATCTGTGAAAGAAATGGACATGCGGCGTTTTGGATCGGGACCCTTCTTCGGACTCTGAGGGTGAGTGAGGTGAAAGAGACAGAAATTAAAAAATGAAAACTTTTAATTCAAGAGGCAAAATGGAATACTATTTAGGTTTAGGTTTGTAATTGTCACGTGGACTGATGTACAGTGAAGAGCTTTGTTTTGCTTGCTATCTTAGCAGATCAGATATACTATACATAAATGCCATCGTCAAATTCGAGTACAATAGGTAGAAAAAAAGGAGAAGATAGAGTGCAGAATATAGTATAAGAAAATAACTGCAGATGCTGGTACAAATCGGAGGTATTTATTCACAAAATGCTGGAGTAACTCAGCAGGTCAGGCAGCATCTCGGGAGAGAAGGAATGGGTGACGTTTCGGGTCGAGACCCTTCTTCAGAATATAGTGCAGAATATAGTTCTCAGCGTTGTAGCGCATCAGTTCCATAGAGAGTGCTGGAGGAACTCAGCGGGTAAGGCAGCATCTATGGAGGGAATGGACAGTTGACATTTCAGGTTGGAACCCCTTCTTCAGAACTGCTCTTGTATAGCTGGTGCATTGGGAAGTAGTGGCGAAGAGCGTCCACTAATAGTAAATTCAAAAATAGAACGTCTAATTTTTCCAGAGTGAAATGGAGAACAACCATTTGTGCATCACTTGAGAAATTCGACCAGCATCTTCCTGACATGAACTCTCGGCTGACACTATTTTCAGACCGGAGACTAGGTGTTAGAACAGGGAACAGCGCGGCACATTAACAGGCCCTAAGGCCGACAACATCCGTGCCGAACATTTACCGTGCCGAGCAAGGTAAACGAACCTCCTCTGCCTGCACATGATCCATATCCCTCCATGTCCACATGCCTGTCTAAAAGCCTCTTAAATGCCGCCATCATATCTGCTCCCGCTACCAGCCCTGGCAACGCGTTCCAGGCACCCACCACCCTCTGTGTGAAAAAAGATTCCCAACACATCTTTAAACTTTGTCCCTCTCACCATAAACCTATGCCCCCTTTAAGTTGAGCCATGTGATGATGCCATATCCGAGCCAATATGTGGACCATGTCTGTGATGTCTCTCTGTTTAACTGTGCCTAGATACAGATTCTGCACCCCTACACCCTACTGCCAGTGTCCAGAATCTGAATCCCACCTACCCAACCCGATCGACTATGACATGTTGGGCTCAATGGCTTGTTTCCATGCTGTATGACTCCAAGACCCTACATCTGCTCAACCACGAGAGTCTCGACTTCCTGCACCACCCACACCCGCAGTCACCCATCTGCCAATCTCTGGACCCTTCACCCATCATCCTCTGACCTGCCAGACATCAGTGCCACCCTTGCCAACCCACTTTGGGCAGGTGCACCCCATCTCGTCCAACAGCAGTCATGGAGAGCACCTACTCAACTCTGAACAGATGCGATGCCTAATAATTTGTAATGGGCAACTAATATCGAAAAACTAAAAGGTTGTGAAGTCTGTGATACGCGTTGCTTCACAGAATAATCTCGGGCATGTGTGAAAAGCGCAACTGAGTTAGAAGCCCATATTCTCAGCGGTGGAATTAAGTACAGAGCTACCGCAGGCATGAAAAATAAACAACTCAATCAAATATTTTTCATTTGAATGAAGAATCTGGTCCATTCACAAAAAATTCCAGCTCAACACTAAACAGAAGTAAAATACTGTAACAAGTTCTGACCAAATATTTTATCCTTTGTGTAGGGGCCTAATGGGCACATTATTTGGAGAATGGTTGGTGGGTGTGATAGCACTGGTGGTTTTTTGAGAATTGATTTTTATCTCAAATCTAAATCTGCCATTTATCTGAACTTACCCTTACGATGAATGGATTTATTAAGACTCGGTGTTTCACACTTGTTGGCACAACTTACTTTTGTAGGTAGACTGGAAGGCTCTCTGGCCTTCATCCGTCAGGGAACTGTGTAAAGAAGTTGGGACTTTTGTTTGCATTTGGAGCATTGTGTTCAGTTTTGCCAGAGGAAAGGTGTTGTTAAGCTAGAAAGAGTGCAGAGAAGATTTACAAGGATGTTACCAGGACTCAATGGCCTGAGCTACAGTGAGAGGTTGGGCAGGCTAGGACTTTATTCCATGGAGCAGGATCTTATAGAGGTGTATTAGATCATGAGTAGAATAGGTAAGGTGAATGCACCGAGTCTTTTTAATGAGAGAAAGAAGCACTTAAAGGAAATATAAAGAAATACAGATGCTGGTTTACAAAAAAAGACACATAGCGCTGGACTGGAGTAACTCAGTGGATCAGGCAGCATCTCTGATGAAGTGATGTTTTGTTTTGGGACCCTTTCCCAAACTAAAGGACCACTAGAGTGTGTGGGATTAAGGTGAGAGGAGAAAGATTTATTAGAAACCTGATGGGCAATCTTATCCACAGGGAGAGTGTTGGGTATATGGAACAAGCTGCCAGAGGAGGAGTTGAAGCAGGTACAATAAATTCTTGTGTCACCAAAAAAACAGGAATGATGAAAACAGCCTGCTTTTCATCTCTGGCCTTTATCCACCCATCTGCCAATTAACACACCTCCACTCATTTTTATCCACCTGTCACTTGCAAGGGTTTGTTCCACCCCCTCCTCTCTTTTCCAGCTTTCTCTCCCCTACTACAATCAGTCTGAAGAAGGGTCACAACGCAAAACGTCAGCTATCCATGTCCTCCAGAACTACTTGGACAGCTTACAACCCAGCGGTTATGAATATTGATTTCTTTAACTTCAAGTAACCCTTGCATTCCCTCTCTCTCCGCCCCTCCCCCACACTAGTCGCCCTACTGGTTTCACGTGTGTCCTGCTTAGTTTCACTGTTTGTATTCACTCGTTTTCACCTTCTCCACAGACAACAATGAACCATTGTGGGCTCCACCTTTCCTTGATCACCGTTGCTGGCTTTGATTTGTTCTTTTGCATACCATTCATTAATTTGTTCTTTGTACCTTTTCATATCCCCGGTTTCCCTCTCCCCTGCCTTTTAGTCTGAAGAAGGGTCTTGCTCCGAAACGTTACCTATTCTTTTTCTCCAGAGATGCTGCGTGACTCGCTGAGTTACTCCAGCACTTTAAGAGTGTAATGTTCTTGTCTGCGATTTCTTGTGTGTACATTTTCCTTTCACTTGCTGTCTTTGTCACTGTTACCTCCTGCAGTGCTCTTGTTTAGAAGGGTGAACAGTTCTTTACGGTTTAGAGTGCCATTGATTATCCAGGCCTGTAAGTGATTCAATATTGCCTTCCTATGTTAGACTCAACAAACTGCAGATGCTGGAACCTTGAGTCAAAAGCATAAGTGGAAGAACTCAGAGGGTCAGCCAGCATCTGTGGAGGCGATGGACAGACAACATTTATGGTTGGGACCCTCCTTCAGACACTTCCTCTGTGACATTTGCTTGCATCTATTGTTTTCCTCTATGTGTAACATCCATCCAGTCAGTGTTGGTATTGAAATGCAAAACTTTGGAAATAAAAACAGGCAATTTGCCTTTTTGATATTTTTAAAAAATTGATAAAATGGAAATGCTGAACATCTGAAATACCAAAAAAACTTGCGGAAAATATCCAGTGATTCGGGCAGAATGGGTGCGTAGAGAAACGGAGTTAATGCTTCAAGTTAATTATCTTTCATCCAAAGGTTTGAAAGATGAAAGGGGCAACGTTTAATGGAGATATGCCGAGGGAAAGTTTTACATGGAGGGTGGTGGGTGCCTGGAACACGCTGCCATGGTGGCATTTAAGAAGCTTTTCAATAGGTGCAAGGATATGCAGTGAATGGAGGGATATAGATCATGTGCAGGCTGAGGAGATTAGTTCAACTTGGCATCATGTACGGCACAGACACTGTGGGCTGAAGGGTCTGTTCCTTTGCTGTACTGTTCTATGTTCTCTGTTTGCATTTATCTTTTGACATGCTTCCAGCAAGAGGCAAAGCTGCAGCAGAAAATAGATCAAGTGGATGATGTGTCAGTTTCTTGGGTGGTAGTCAATGGTATTTTACACTACAGTCGAGTGCCACAGCTCAAAGATTTGCAGTTCGTTGCTTATTGTCGGCAGACTGGTTTGGATTACAGCCAAAGTCATGAGTCTGAAACTGGAAAAGTTTGTGGCTAGTATGTGTAGAATTGGTGGGTCTACTTTGAATAGAACTTCGCGGTTGAAAGCAGCACAAAATGAATTCCATTTAACACTCATGTGATGCTTCTGCTTTTAGCCAGATTTGTCGGCATATATCACCAGCCCTGGCTAAGCCCCACCCAATGTGCCAACAGCCTCGATGTACAGCAAAATCAGGGCATTTTGAAACTGAAAGCTACTTCAGATAATCATTCAAAACAAAAGTCAAAATGGGAAATCCTTGTTAAAATGAAGACTTCATTGACGTCAATGCAGATGGCACAAATCTGCAGTTCACTCTAGGATAGAACATTATCAATCATCATTCCAGACCAAAACACAAACCTCTGGAGAAACTCGGTGGACCAGCCAGCAACTGGGGAGGGAATGGGCAGGAAACAGTCTGAAGAACAGCCCTAACTCAAAACATCATTGGTCCATTTTCCTTCACAGATGCCGCCTGACTCTCTCAGTTGCTCCAGCACTTTGTGTTTTGCTTAAGATTTCAGTATCTGCAGTCTCTTGTGCCAACCTATTTAACGGTTAAATACGTTAACCTCACAAGAATTCATCTCCTTTTTCATGAGACTCAGAGGGTGGTGGGTATATAAGTTGCCAGAGGAGGTAGTTGAGGCAGGTACTATAACAGCATTGGGACTAGTTTAGATGGACCATCTTGGTTGGCATGGCCGAGATGGACCGAAGGGCCTGTTTCCGTGCTGTATGACTATGAGAACTAGAATGTGTGCCACGGTTGATGATTTCTGATCATCGTTAGTCAGGCACTGCACAACTCCACAGTGCAGCCCAACTACTGAGTACATGAAACATACGTTCTTTCTTTGGCAGCTTACTTGAAGAATATTATCTTCTCCATCTGTTGCCATGCGAACTGTAACCATTCAATGCTGCACCTGTCAGGTATGTTGCATTGTGTTATTCTGGCTTGGAGTTCCAAACAAACCTATACTGACCCTCGTGTTTATGCACTCCAAAAGCAATTATCTTGCATCTTTGCATTTATTTTGTCAGTCGCTAGCTCCCGGCTGCTCCTTTATTCCCATTGTTCATGGCCGCTGGACGTTTGCTTGGATTGTTTTCCCTGCAGCGTCAAGGACTGAGGGGAGACCTGATAGAAGTCCGTAAAATTATGAGGAATTTATAGGGTAGACAGTCAGAAACCTTTTCTCAGGGTGGAAATATCAAAGACGACGGAGCTTTAAGGTGAGAGGGAAAAGACTGAGGGGCAACCTTTTCACTCTGATGGTGGAGGGTATATGAATGAGCTTCCAGAGGAGGTAGTTTAGGCAGGTACTGTAATGGCATTTAAAAGACACTTGGACAGGTACATGGATAGGAAAGGTTTAGAGGGATATGGGCCAATACGGGAAATGGGGCAAGCTTAGATGGGCATCTTGGACGAGTTAGGCCAAAGGGCCTGTATGATTCCATGGCTCTAACAGTTACTGCATGCTCACTCAAAGTTTCACTCAACCTTCTCCGTTTCCATAGTTCCCAATCTCGAGGTCATCGTGTTCCCTTGTTTGCTTTCACCACTGTTTTTTGTGTGACATGCATAAGATCTTACCGGTCTATTTTTATATTTCCTGCTAGTTTCATTTTCTGGTTTCTCACGTTTTATCATGTTTTTGTGTCATTATTTGTTCGCTTCTGAAACTATCTGTGACCTCATTAGAAAGATCATCGGAGGACAAGGAGCATTCCAAGCATCAGTTGAAGGACCTGCGCTGTTTCTAATTTATCTTAATTAGTTTTGCTCGGAAACAGTGGTTATATCATGGTTATATTATGAGAGTGGGCGTGCAGCAAAGCTGGTGGGGGAGGAGAGGGAACTGGGCTCTGACCTTTCGCACCCTCAAGGTCGGCCGTGGGAGGCATCCTCAGGGAACAAAGGTGGATGGGCGAGTAGAGGACCTTTTTAATTTTTAATTTTAGTTTTTGAGATACAGTGCAGAAACAGGCCCTTCGGCCCACAGAGACCCCACCAACCAGTGATCCCCCCAAACATTAACACAAGCCTACCTACACGCACTGGGGACAATTTACACTTATACCAAGTATAGAAACCCAAGCCAACTAACCTACAAACTGGTACGTCTTTGGAGTGTGGGTGGAAACCGAAGATCTCAGAGAAAACCCACGCGGTCACAGGGAGAACGTGCCAGCTCCATACAGACAGTACCCGCCGTCGGGATCGAACCCGGGTCTCCGGCGCTGCAAGCGCTGTAAGGCAGCAACTCTACCGCCGCGCCACCGTGCCGATGCACTGCTCATTATAACTTGAGGGCAGACTTGACTTCGGAAATGGCGCCAAACCACGGCGCCTTTTGCATGCGGGATCAGTAGACTATTTCTGTATCATTTGCAAATCGGGGATGTGCTTAGGTATACCAATACCCTACTGGACTGTTTATTAAGAAAATAATTTCACTGTACGTTTGCACTTTGCACGTGTGACAATAAAAGCACCATTGAACCATTATATTTAAAATAAATATTTAAAATGATCTTAAAGACATTTGGACAGGTGCATGGATAAGAGATACATGGATTTAGAAATACATCGCCGACCAGCAATCCCCGCACACTAACACTATCCTACACACATGGGACAATTTACAATTTTACAAAACCAATTAGCCTATGAACCTGTACGTCTTTGGAGTGTGGGAGGAAACTGGAGCTCCCGGAGAAAACCCATGCAGGTCACGGGGTGAACGTACAAACTCCATACAGGCACCCCCCGTAATCAGGATCAAACCCGGGTCTCTGGCACTGCAAGTCAGCAACTCTACCACTGTCCCACCGTGCCGCCCCTGAGTTTGGGAGGGACATGGCCAAAAGCAGGCAAATGGGACTATCTTAGATGGGGCATCTTGGTCAGCATGAACAGATTGGGCCGAAGGGCCTGTTTTCGTGCTGCATGGCTACGGCTCTATTTAAAAAGTAGGACATGCAACAGCAAGAATACTTTATGAAATTCATCGTGGAGGAGTTACGGTCATGGTTAAGTTTCCACGACTTCACCGTTCCATCTTTCTCGAAGTTATGATTCAAATAATTCACCGTGGAAGCTTCCAACACACACTTCTCTTTTAGAGAAAATTAATGAGTAATTGAGAACCAGGATGCTTTGAAGACAGTGTGTGTTTAAAATCAGAAAGTGTAACGATGGTTGTTTATAATTTGCAAGGAAAGTCTGATTAACCCCAATGAAGTTATCCAGCGGTTTCCTGTGCTTTCAGTGTACTGATTAGCAAATCATTCATCCACATTCTACCACAAACAGAACCGTGCAAATGTATTTTACGGCATATTCCCAGATTCTGGGGGCTTGGTACACCTTTCACATTCATGTTGCAGGAATGGGTGGTTTGAGAATAGACAATTCAGCAGATCTCAAGGGGATTCTGTTTCGATCCTGACTTTGGAGGATGTCAGTGCAGACAGTGCATGCTGTCTCAGTACAAAAGGGCATCACCGTCAAGCATCGCTGAAACAACTGTGGGACAACGAGATTGAGGTGGCAAAGCTGGAGAGTTGGTGCCTTCCAGCGCAGGAGACGGGTTCAATCCTGACTACGGGTGCTGTCTGTACGGAGTTTGTACGTTCTCCCCATGACCGCGTGCGTTTTCCCCGGGTGCTCCGGTTTCCTCCCACATTCCAAAAACGTACAGGTTTGTAGGTTCATTGGCTTTGGTTGTAAATTGCCCCTAGTGTGTCGGATAGTGCTAGTTTATGGGGATCATGTCAGGGCGGACATGGTGGGCCGAAGGACCTGTTTCCATGCTGTATCTCTGAACCAAGCTAAACTAAAACCAAACTAAACTAAACCAGCACCTCATATTTTGCCTGGGCAGTTTGCAGCCCAGTGGTATGAACATCGACTTCTCCAACTTTAGATAGTTCCTCTGTCCCTCCCGTCCCTTTCTCCTTCCCAGATCTCCCTCTATCTTCCTGTCTCCACCTATATCCTTCCTTTGTCCCGCCCCCCTGACATCAGTCTGAAGAAGGGTCTCGACCCGAAAAGTCACCCATTCCTTCTCTCCCGAGATGCTGTGTTAATCCAGCATTTTGTGAATAAATACCTTTGATTTGTACCAGCATCTGCAGTTATCTTCATAAACTAAACCTCCATCTGGGAGGTTGAAGGAAACCCTCCTCTTGAAACAATGGAGGAGGCTGCCTATGTGCGTCTTAATCACTGGACCCTAAATGTGAACTGTTTGCGTGCTACTGTATGTTTCATTTTTTTTCCTTAGTACCTAATCAGATGTACAGCACTTTGGTCAACGTGGGTTGTTTTTAAATGTGCTATACAAATAAAATTGACTTGACTTGACTTGACTAAATCCACAATTTTTCAACCCAGACGCAAGTACTCTGCCATGGAGCCATGGTAACAACTGCAGAGGATGGTGGGTGCCTGGACTGCCCTGTCAGGGGTGGTGGTGGAAGCAGATACAACAGCGGTTTTTAAGAGGCTGTTAGATAGGCAGAAAAAGACCGGGTCAGGCAGCATCTCTGAAGAACAAGCATAGGTGACATTTCATGTCAAGACCCTTCTTCAGACTTTGAGATAGGCACATGGATATGTGGGGAATGGAGGGATATGGATCACGTGCAGGCAGATAATGAGCTTAACCGGCCGTCATGTTGGCACACGTTGGTACAGTCCAGCTCTGTAACATGTTACGTGCTATGTTCATAAAAATCCCATACCTACTGTTTATCCACTCAGAGCATTTCACTGTGAAGAACCTTAGCAAGTGACGGAAGAGAATGGAAAATTGATCATAGATATCTCTGAGCAATGAGACTGGTGGATTAAGCAAAAAACAAAGTGCTAAAACTCAGCCAGGTAGGCAGCATCAATGGAGGGAAATGGACATATGACATTTTAGGTCAGGACCCTTCTTCAGACTGGTGGCCTTGAAAATTGTTAGGGTGGCATGGTGGTGCAGCTGATAGAGCTGTTGGCTCACAACCTCTGATTCCCGGTCAGCATGGAGTTTGCACGTTCTCTCTGTGACTACGTGTGTTTCCTCCGGGTGCTTTGGTTTCCTCCCACATCCCAAAGACATATGGGTTTGTAGGTTAATTGTCCCCTGTAAATTGCCCCTGGTGTGTAGGGAGCGGATGCAAAGGGGATAACATAGAACTGGTCTGAACGGGTGATCGATGGTCGGCAGTGACTCGGTGGACTGAAGTGCCCATTTCCATGCTGCATCTCTAAACTAAACTAAAATACTCTTCAAACTACATTTTCTTGACACACACTCCAGTTGCCTTTTTTGGCTAAAAATATCCAAACATTAAGCTATCCACTGGTGGATTAGCGGGCTCAATGATAATGAATATTTTATTGGCAACTTGTTTTTATTAATTCCTAAGAACTAACTTTTAGCACGTTCATATGGGAAGAATTTGTCTGCCATTTGACCACTGTCAACATAAAATAGTAACTTTACACATTGAAACAACAAACTAAATGTTCACAGAATAATATTGGAATCAGAAAGTCACACAGCTCGCAGACAGGCCCTTCAGCCCAACTCATCCATGCCAACCGACAGGCCCCAATAAATGTTAGTCCCTCTTCTCCGTGTTTAACCCAAGTGTTTTTAAAATGTTGCTATTGTAGCTGCTTCAACAACCTCCTCTGGTAGCTATACCCATCACCCTCTGTGTGAAAAAGGTTACCCATCAAGTTCCCATTAAATCTCCCCTCTCATCATAAGCCTACATCCTCTGATTCTTGATTCCCCAACTCTGGGTAAAAGACTCAGTGCATTCACTCAAGCTATGCCCCTCATCATTTTAAACACCTCCATAAGATCACCCCTCAGCCCCCTGCACCGCAAGGAATAAAGTCTTAGCCTGCCCAACCTCCTCCGATAGCTCAGGCTCGCAAATCCTGGCAACATCCTCATAAATCTTTTTTGCATTCTATCCAGCTTAAAGATATCCTTCATGCAAAAGGGTGACCAGAACTGAACATATCACCCCAAATGCAGCTTCACTGACATCCTGTACTCAATACCCTGACCAATGAAGACCAATGTATCAAAAGCTGTCTTGTTCACCCTATCGACCTGTGACGCCACTTTCAGAGAACTGTGCACCTTTGTATAAATGACAGAAGATCAATAGAGGAAGCAACACACTGAATGTCTGAAGTGGGATTAACAGCAAAACATTAATTACTGACTTAATTACATTGGTGTTCAGATACGGGGAGAGGGAATATGAGGTCTAGTGATCACAGCTGAGACTGAGGAAGTAAGCAATGGAAACGAGATATGAAGATTGGAAATGGGTCCAGCTGAGAATTAAATTAATGCATAATGCAGACAACATGAGATAGAGCAACAAGGAGAAATTACGATAATTAATTTCCATTCAAAGACGAGTCCAGTACTATTTAATTTAGTTTAGTTTAGAGATACAGCATGCAAACAGGCCCTTCGGCCCACCAAGCCCATACCGGCCATTCTAGTTCACATTAGTTCTATGTTATTCTACTTTCTCAGCCATTCCCTACACCCTAGGGGGGAATTTTACAGAGGCCAATTAACCTACAAAACCTGCAGGTCTTTGGGACATGTGAGGAAACCGGAGCACCTGGGTGAAACCCAAGTGGTCACAGGGATAACGTTGAAACTACACGTCGTTGGAGGGTCGAAAGGGCCTGTTTCCGGCTGTATATATATGATATGATATGATATGATGATAGCATCCAAGGTCGGGATTGAATCCAGGTCTCTGGCACTATGAGGCAGCAGCTCGAACTCAGGAGGAGCAATGAAGATAAAGGGAGAAGAGTGCAGATTTATAAGTATTTCCAAGGTACGTCAGAATCAGTGAGCTTGTGAAAGATGCATTGCATATCAAAAGTGATCTAGATAAGAGTACGGTTGAATTCAACAGTGTAACACTTTATGGGGCTAAAAACAATGCGTACGTCATTTAATTAATCTCATCGGAGTTAAACGGGACTCTATCTCTATGCAAATAAAGATGACATTGTAATGCAAAACCAGTTGCTTCATTTCAAGGTGAACTAAACTGCTGCAGATTTACTCCTTGCTGCAGAAAGATGCAGCTGTCAAAGTGGACCAGTCCCCTACAATCAGAAAGCAACAACCTTGTTGTGAAAGAAAGTCGTGTGAAATCTTATCAATGTCACATAGAAACCAGAGGTTGCCACAAGATGTTTTGCCGTGACCTTTCCCACCTTGGTCATTCCTTCTTCTCCCTGCTCCCATCGGGAAGAAGATGCAAAAACTTGAAAGCATGTAGCACCAGAATGAGGAACAGCCTCTTCCTCTCTATTATTAGACTTCCAAATGGTCCTTCCATAAGTTAGGGTTCATTCCTGATCTTCCAACCTACCTTATTGCAGATATTGCACCTTTTCTCTGGAACTGTTATGCTACTATGCTGCACTGATATTTTTCAGTCTATTTTTTGTACCTGTGTTTGGCTTGATTGGATCCACGTATTCTTTGACAATGTGTAGGAAGGAACTGCAGATGCTGGTTTAAACCGAAGATAGACACAAAATGCTGGAGTAACTCTGCAGGACAGGCAGCATCTCTGGAGAGAAGTAATGGGTGACGTGTCGGTTTGAGACCCTTCTTCAGAATCACTTTGCCTCAGTACACATTAGAATAATAAACCTTAACCTAAACATAAAGAGAGCCTTTAGTATAAAAGGGAATGACATCTACATCGTGTGTCACAGAGATTCTCTTCAAACTCAATCAGAACAAGAATTAATAATGTCCAATTTAGAGTTATTGTTGCATTGGAAGGTGCACCAAAAGTTAAACTCCATCAGAATATGTTCAGGTTAAAACAAACCTTTAGCTCAACAGAACACCGAATTGTAGATTCAGCTGAGCAGGATCAGTGCACCAATTCTCCTCCACGCTGACTGTCAACAGTACAAATCAATGCCGTTCTTGCAAACTAATTAAGAGGCTATCAGAGAGCCACATGGGTATCCAGGGAATGGAGTGATGTGGAAGAATAATGAGAGTAGTTTAACTTGACATCGTGTTCAGCTTGGACATTGTGGGTTGAAGGGCCTATGCTGTTGTGTTCTATGTTCGAATCCACGCCTGGGACCCTGCATTAATCAATGCTCATTTATCAGGCTATTAAGAGCAAAAGTACTTTTTTTTTGGAAAGGTTATTATCCACCAACACCTGACATGGATGTGAATTAACTTGGCACCATCCATGTCCCCTGATGAATGTTATGCATTTACCATCATCACGTATGTGACATTTCAAAGCCACGATAGGGGTCTTGGTATAGTTATGATAAGATGCACTTAAGGTGTCAGGGGTTACGGGGAGAAGTCAGGAGAATGGGGTTAGGCGGGAGAGATCGATCAGCCATGATTGAATGGCGGAGCAGACTTGATTAGCCGAATGGCTTAATTCTCCTCCTATCACTCATGAACATGAACTTTTTAAGGAAGGGATATGGTCAGCCGATCCCACTACAATCCATATCCAGGCACGGTTTATTCTTTTGGTTGCAATGAAAATTTGATGGAAGTGGGCATGTTGCCTATTAAACATCCTAATCAACTTTACATTTTATTCAGTTAATGATAATACTGACCAGTTGCACCACGGCCTGGTTCAGCAATTTGAATGCCCAGGAACGAAGGAGATTACGGAGAGTGGTAGATGCTGCCCGGTCCATCGTGGATACTGATCTCGCCACCATTGAAAGGAGGTGCTAGAGGAGGCACTGCCTCAAAAAGGCAGCTAGTATCATCAAGGACCCATTCCACCTTGGCCACACTCTCATTTCACTCCCAGCCTCAGGAAGAAAGTATCGGACGCTGAAAACTGTGACCACCTGGTTTAAAAACTGTATCTTCCGAGCACCCATCAGGCTCTTGAACACAGCACAACACTAACCACATCCACTACTTTGGACTGTCTTTGGTTGCTCTATGGACTTTTGGTCATTTTTGCATTCGTAATATGGTTATTAATTCATTGAATTAAAAATATATATATTATATATTATGCAATATTGCACTTAGGGGCCTAAAAAGCCACAGGATGTAAGAATTCAATTGTTCCATTGATGGTACGTACATATGACAATTAAACACTCTGGACTCTTAAGGAAGTCTAATGAATACGTATCATGGACGCCCTACATCTGTCAATTTGAAACATGCTGAAAGTGAAAATGGACACATGTCTAGACACAATTGCTTAACTCACTGGCCCCAGCTCAAAAATGAAAAAAAGGCCGTGCAGAAAGCAGATAACGATATCACTTCACAGTCAAACACCCCAGGTCAGAGCAACATTTCATGGAAAAGAGATATGACGGATTGCAAGATAAAACCCTGCCTCCATCACAGTTGCCACGCTTGGAATAAATGTAAATTGTCCCCAGTGTTTGTAGGATAGTGTTAGTGTGCGGGGATTTCTGGTCGGTGCAGACTCGGTGGGCCGAAGGGCCTGCTTCCATGCAGGAACTCTAAACTAAACTAAAAAGAACAAAATGCCAGGTTAAACTATTCTGAAGAAGGGTCTCAACCCGAAATGTCACCCATTCCTTCTCTCCAAAGATGCTGCCTGTCCCGCTGAGTTACTCCTGCTTTTTGTGTCTTTCTTTGGTTTAAACCAGCATCTGCAGTTCCTTCCTACACATTAAACTAATCTTCTCTGCCTGCAGGTGAACTGTTTCCTTCCATTCCCTGCATATGCACTTGCCTATTGAAAAGCCTCTTAAATGCCCCTATTGTACCTGCCTCCATCAGGCACCCACTGACCTCTCTGTAAAAAAAAAAACTTGCCCCGCTCATCTCCTTTAAACTTCGTCCCTTTCACCTCAAAGCTATGACATTTCTTTGACATTTCTACCCTCGGAAAAGTTTCTGACTGTCTACGCCTCTATGCCTCTCATTCTCTGTGAATTTCTTCTGAGACTGAAGCCAAGTATTTATCCCTGGTATAAAGCGGGCACCAATGGTACAGCAATGGCGTGAACCCAAACCCTACTGGTAACAAGCCTGCTTCTGTATCAGCCTGGCACAGGTAGAGGAGAGCCAAGAGCAGTCAATAAGCCTCAACTACCTCCTCTGGCAGTTCATTCCATAAACCAACTGCCCTCTGTGTGAAAAGGTTGCTTCTCAGATTCCTATGAAATCTTTCCCCTCACACCTTAAACCGATTTCCTCTGGTTCTTGATTCCCATATTCTGGGTAAAAGACTGTGCATTCACCCTACCTCTTTATGATCTTATACACGTTCTGTGCTCATACCACAACTATGTCTTTCAATGCCAATTCTCTCAGTGAACAATGCTGTGGGGAATCCCAAACAGTCACGCCACGTTTCTGCATTTGAAAGTGCATGTGCAGACTCCCGAGATTGTGGTCCAACTTGTTGCAAACCAGCAATGACCAGTTTTGGTTACCCATTTTCATTTCCAGAAAGTGCAGGGCACTTAAGGGCCTCTCCCAGTTACGCGATTTTTAAGGCGACTGCCGGCGACTGTCAAAGTCATAGCAGATCGCCAAAATTTTCTTTGACCCTACAACAATGACGAGTCAGGTCGATACAAGTTACTTTTTTTTGTGAAATTAGCACCTGGCTAAGAGATTACACCGTCTTTGGAAACATCGCAAAATTCCCACGCTTATCTGACCGTCAAACTGTCGCCTCCAATCTACCTGTCAAATGTCCTGACGGTAAATAAATTGGTTACACAAAACTATCTTCTGGTATCTTCAAATGCCTTTTCTTAATTTAATATTACGTGCTTCTAAATGCATCTGCGACAACCTAGCAAACCTGGGAACACCATGCGACATGCTCGCGATAAGCTACGATACCTGGCAACAAGCCAGCTGTCGCCGGGAAATTTCTAGCAGGCAAATTTTTCCGGGACGCGCCGAGATCCGCTACGATTCACTGAAGACTCCCCACGGTTATGCCCGCGACACCCCGGCGAACGTTCGGCAACAGCCAAGTCGCCGACAGTCGCCTTAAAATCGCCTAACTGGAACAGGCCCTTTAATCGTTTAAAATATGAATTTTCCTTGCTTTGATCGTCAGGGGTTAGACTGACTCCAATGTGATATTGTGGGTTTGCTTCAAAAATGAGTCTCAACCTGAATCTTCACAGATTTGTTCTGCCTTATCTCAGAGTTACTCGAGACTGAGGGAAAGAAATACCATGTGTTTCCCTCCCTTCTCTAGTCACAAGTCTTTTCTTGTTATTTCTGCATTGATTTTTTTACCTGCTTAATTTTTCAACTGATTACCAAATGCTGAGAACGTTAAAAAAAAATGTGATGGTAACTTTCACAATGCTTCAAGTGGGTTTTCGAGAATTCTGTGTGCCGTGCAGGTTTTGGTAATTTAATTTGCAAGGCTCTCCCTCTCCCTCGGAAAACAAAGGGCTTTCTTCTTCACTGGCACTTTAGCTGGTGCTTAATGAAATAATTGCATGGGGCTGCCAGGCAGATTTAAGGTCTGTTAGTCCTAAGTAATGTTCTCCCACCAGATTCTGCAGTCAGCAAAACCTCCTTTCTGCCTTGCAGATCACAGCACACCAATTCGGAAGATTGATTACCTTAATACTGCCGTGGCTTTGACTTTGAACCGTGACCTCCCCACATAATCCAAGGTTAGGAGCTACCAACCCTGACAGGCATGAGAGTGCAGCAATGCTCATCAAGGGAACATAATGATCATTAGTTAATGCAGAGCCATTTTTTTTTCCACAGGATGCTCTCTCTAGCTAGGATGCAGGTAGCATGGAAATGTCATTGAGACCTTCAGCGCTTTTATTAATTGATTCTGAAGGCCTTTCAGATTTTAACGTAGTTCGTACTCTCACTGTTGCAGTTCAAAGTGAATTATGCTGGAAACACATTTAAAAATCGTACGACCTGGCTGTCTTAGGCTCTCCTTTTTGCTACAATCACACAGATAATTTTATTTTTAATATCACAGTGCCCCTCCAATTGTGATTTCATAGAGGATGTACCTTTAACCCTTGAGAAGACGGACAGACTCTTACAAGCTGCAACAAAACTTGATCTTACACCCAATGCAGCAAAGACACAGGTGATGCAGATCCATTCCAAAACCAGCAATCCTATCCTCATGCACAGCACTGCCCTGGAGGAGGAAGAAACATTCACATACCTAGGCTGTGTTGTGGACACCACAACAGATGCAGACATAAAAAAAACAGAATCAATAAGGCTAGGATGCTCAGGAAGATCTGGAGTTCAAAATACATCTCAATCAACACCAAAATACGCATCTTTAATTCAAATGTGAAGCATGTGTGGATCAGAGACATGGAAAACAACAAAACACACAACAAACAGGCTGCAAACATTAATTAACACTTGTCCCAGGAGAATACTAAACATCTGGAGGAGAGACAAAGTAAGCAATGTGGACCTGTGGAAAAGAACAAGCAAGGATCCCATTGACTTACACATTCGAAAGAGAAAATGGAGTTGGATTGGACACACCCTCAGAAAACCTGCCACAAACGTCACCCGGCAAGCCCTGAAATGGAACCCCCAAGGAAAAAGGAAAAGAGGTCGCCCCAGGAACAGCTGGAGATGAGGTGTCCAGGCAGAAATGTCTGGGAGTGGGCTCAACTGGGGAGATCTCGAAAGAACCGCCAACAACCGAGTGAGGTGGAGGACATTTGTCAATGGCCTATGCTCCCTAGAGGAGCCAAGGGCTTAAGAAGAAGTAGAAGAAGTACCTTTAACCCTTGGGTGACATTAGTTGTTAGATTTGTAGAGTCAAAAACAGCATGGAAACAGGCCATTTGGCCCAACTCATCCAGGCCACCCATGATGTCCCATCTCAGCTGGTCCCATTTACCCATGTTTGCCCTATATACCTCTAAATCTTTCCGACGCATGTACCTGTCAAATTACCCATGAAATGTTGGCACAAGGAACTGCAGATGCTGGAATCTTGAGCAAGACGCAAAGTGACCCGAAACGTCGCCTACCCATTCCTTCTCCAGAAGCTGCCTGACCTGCTGAGTTCCTCCAGCACTTTGTGGCTATTAAATGTTGTTATCGTGGCTGCTGTTACATAGAACATTTAGACAAGGCAAGTACAGTACAAAAACAGGCCCTTAGGCCCACAATGTCTGTTTACTGAACACAAGGCCAAGATAAACTAATCTCATCTGCATATGATCCAAATCCCTCTATTCCCTCCATATCTATGTGCCTATCTTCACAATACTCATATTGTGAAGATGAAAGGGAATGAAAATGGGAATTTGCCAAGGCTCTCTTCGTACATGCTTCAGAACTATATGTATTTAATTGACCATGACATTGAGAGATTTATTTTCAACGACCATTGTCCAAATGATGAAACCAGAACATAAACACTACCTTGAAAGCATGACACGAGCCTTTCAATAGTGTATGTTGTCACACCGAATAACATGCATAACTATTCAGCAAAAAAAACAAACATTCCAGTGAATTATCAGTTCTGACATTTGCTAACAAATACATTCAATGCCCACACACTGTTCACCTTCAGTTACTTGCCCTGAATTCCACATCCAAATGATAAAAATATTTTTAAAGTTTTATATTCAGCAGTTGTGAGTTTATAACCACTAGTCACAAAGTCCTACAGCTTGGAAAGAGGCCCTTCAGCCCAACTCATTTTATCATTCCTGCCAACAAAAATGCCCCATCTCAGTTAGTTCCTTTTGCCTGTTCTTGGCCCGTGTCCTCCTAAACCTTTTCTATCCATGTACCAATCCAAGTGCCTTTTAAATGTTGTGATTATACCCACCTCCTTTGGCAGCTCATTCCATATATACCCACCAACTTCTGAGTGAAAAAGATGCGGAGAGAAAGTTGAAAAAGGAGAGGTGAGGAGGTTAGAAGGATGAGAGGGGATCTTATCGAAACATATAAGATTATTAAGGGGTTGGACACGTTAGAGGCAAGAAATATGTTCCCAATGTTGGGGGAGTCCAGAACCAGGGGCCACAGTTTAAGAATAAGGGGTAGGCCATTAAGAATGGAGATGAGGAAAAAAATTCAGTCAGAGAGTTGTAAATTTGTGGAATTCACTGCCTCAGAAGGCAGTGGAGGCCAATTCTCTGAATTCATTCAAGAGAGAGCTAGATAGAGCTCTTAAAGATAGCGGAGTCAGGGGGTATGAGGAGAAGGCAGGAACAGGGTACTGATTGAGAATGATCAGCCATGATCACATTGAATGGTGGTGCTGGCTCGAAGGGCCGAATGGCTTACTCCTGCACCTATTGTCTATTGGGACAAAAAAGTGTTAGGTGAAAACAAAGAACTGTAGGTGCTAGTTTACCAAGAAAGACACAAAGTGCTATTTTGTCTGATCCGCTGAGTTACTCCAGCAATTTGTGCCGTTTCGAGTGATAGGTGGATGCAGGTGGGGGGGGGGGGGGGGGGGGTGGATAGGCAGCTGGATGAAGTAGCTGACCAAGGAGCCAAAAGTGTGTCAGATAAGGAGATAAGAGGAGTGAAATGTAAAGCCAGAGGGAGGGATATAGGTGGAAGGGGATGGGGAAGAGGGGACAGAGGAGAGATATAAAAAAGAGAAATGAGGATCTCAGGGATGGGAGGCGAGTGTACAAAGGAGGGGAAAGGAGTGAGGTAACTGGAGGGTGCGGGAGATAGTGGAATAAATTGGTCGGGTGGTGTGGGGTGAGGTAGGGTGGGGTAGGAGGCATGAAAGATATAGGGGAAAAATAACCACGTACTCAGAATATACACACGAGAGGAAATCTCTCTCCAGGAGCCACGGCAGAGCGGATGCAGGTGACATATTAGGATTTGAATGTTGACTTGTACTGTCATAAAAATTACCGGAATTCCAAGGCTATTTTTCACCAGCTGAGCAAGGGTTCCAGCAGGCAAATCCCTTTGATGAAAATAATTAGGACACACTGTATATTTGGGTGGAGAGATTAACTCTGAAGACTTAAGCTCAAATAACATACTTGGATTGTTTTCTCTGGAGCGTCGGAGGCTGAGGGGAGACCTGATAGAAGTGTATAAAACTATCAGAGCCATAGCAAGGATAGACAGTCAAAATCTTATTCCCCCAGGGCGGAATATCAAAGACTACAGGGCCCAGCTTTAAAGGGAGGAGGACAATGTTTAAAGGAGATGAGCGGGGCAGGTTCTTTTGACACAGTGGGTGGTCATAAGGTCATAAGTGATAGGAGCAGAATTAAGTCTACTCTACTCATTCATGGCTGATCTATCTCTCCCTCCTAACCCCATTCTCCTGCCTTCTCCCCGTAACCCCTGACACCCGTACTAATCAAGAATCTATCTATCTCTGTCTTACAAATATCCATTGACGGCCTCCACACCCTTCTGAGGCAAAGAATACCACAGATTCACCACCCCTCTGACTAAAGAAATTCCTCATCTCCTTCCTAAAAGAACATCCTTTAATTAAGGCTATGACCTCTAGTTCTAGGCTCTCCCTCTAGTGGAAACATCCTCTCCACATCCACTCTATCCAAACCTTTCACTGTTCAGTACATTTCAATGAGGTCCCCCCTCATCCTTCTCAACTCCAGCGAATACAGGCCCAGTGCCGTCAAATGCTCATCATATGTTAGATGTGTTAGGTGGGTGCCTGGAGTGTGCTGCCAGGGGTGGAAGTGGAGGCAGATATGATAGTGGCATTTAAAAGGCTTTTAGATAGGCAGGTGGATATGCAGGGCAGGGGGGGATAAGGATCATGTGCTGGCACAGCAGATTATTTTAACTAAGCATCATGTTCAGCACAGACATTGTGGGCTGAAGGGCCTGTCCCTGAGCTGTACTGTCCTCTGTTCTGACTCTGTGGTATGTTAAGATCAGAGGAGAAAACAGTTACCTGACGCAGAAGACTAACGATGAGAAGGGTGAAGTTTCAACTAAGCAACTGGGAATATTTAAGTGGACAAAACAGAACAATGAACTGAAAAATAATGAGAAAAAGTGACATAATAATTGCACAGAGAATTCAAGATGTAAGTTTACAAAAATACAAAGGAGCAGAAGGGACAAATTGTGCAAAGGGATGGTGAATAGAAAGCAATTAGACATCACCACTGAGCGACTAGAGAGAATTTAATCTCTGCTGTAAATTTTGAGGACGACTTAGGGAAAACACAGATAAATGCTTTGTTATAATTTCTTGAAGTAAAAAATAATGGAAACCATATTTGGGCCAGGAGAAATAACTGCCTTTGTGGAAAAATGTTGAAAATCAGTTGAAATTCGTAAAAATCTGAAGTGAAATTAAAAGTTGCTGGAAACACCCAGCTGGTCAGGCAGCATCTGTGGTAAGAGAGATAGTGTTTAATATTTTGATCAAAGGCACTTCATGAGACGTGGGAAAGAGAGCACGGAACTCTCCCTTTCTCAGTTCTAATGAAAGATCTTTGATGTGAGACATTAACTCTTGTTTCTTACTCCACAGATACTGCCTGCCTGCTGAGGCCCTCCAGCAGTTTGTTTCCCAAGACTGGTTATACCATCCTTTTAGCCAGAGACGATTTTCTGATCCTCAGCAAAAGACGCAGAGTGCTGGAATAACTCAGTTGGTCAAGCAGCATTTGCGGATGGAATGGACGGGCCTATCCATTCTCTCAACAGACCTGCTGTGTTACTCCAGCACTCAGATCGCCACTCAAACATCAGATACCCTGACATCAGTCTGAAGAAGGGTCTCGACCCGAAACGTCACCCATTCCTTCTCTCCAGAGATGCTGCCTGTCCCGCTGAGTTACTCCAGCATTTTGCGTCTACCCTCTCCACTCAAACAGTTCACTGGTGTGCTTTAAAACCCCGCTGAGTTGCTCCAGCATTTTGTGTCTATCTTCGGTGTAAACCAGCATCTGCAGTTCCTTCCTACACAGGTCTGCCTTTTGCCTCCACCGTGAGTATCACAAGCCATGTGTAAGTGGGAGATCTGATGTTCCCTCCCAATTGTGCACGGCAGCTTCAGTGGCAGCCCGTTAGAAAGACCAGAGGAACAGAACAAGCTTAGAGCTTCCATCAGAGGTATAGTGGATAATGGAGAGAATCCATAGAAATTCAACCCACGGTAATTATATGATCATTCATCCCGTAGCACAATGATTACCAGAGAGTGGTTGTCTTGCTGTCAGAGAGCATGGGAATAACACTACAGAACCTTAATGAGTAGTCTTGGATGTACATAGAACACAGAACAGTACAGCACAAGAACGGGTCCTTCGATCCACAGTGTGTGCCATGATGCCTAGACCAACTCCTCTCTGCTTGTTTTTGATTCACATCCCTCCGTTCCCTACATATCCATGTGCCTATCCAAAAGTCTCTTAAATACCCCGATCTTATGCTTCCACCATCACTCCTGGAAGTGTGTACCAGGCATCACCACCCTCTGTGTAAAAGATTAAAAACTTGCCCCGCACCACTCCTTTAAACTTTGTTCCTCTCACTTACACAATAGACAATAGACAATAGGTGCAGGAGGAGGCCATTCGGCCCTTCGAGCCAGCACCGCCATTCAATGTGATCATGGCTGATCATTCTCAATCAGTACCCCGTTCCTGCCTTCTCCCCATACCCCCTGACTCCGCTATCCTTAAGAGCTCTATCCAGCTCTCTCTTGAATGTATTCAGAGAATTGGCCTCCACTGCCTTCTGAGGCAGAGAATTCCACAGATTCACAACTCACTTTAAGGATATTCCCTCATAATATTTGATATTTCCATCGTGGGAACAAGTAACTCTATATTCTGCACTCTGGTATTTTTCTCTTTGTACTTGTGTAAGGGCTTCATTGTGCTTATGTACAGCATGATTTGGCTGGATAGTACGCAAACATTTTGACTGTATTTGAGCACACATGACACTAATAAACCAATAACAATAAAAAAAAATCCACCAAGCTTACTTTAGTTATTTCATGTTATTAAACAGAAGTTCAAACTTGTAAGTGCAATGTTGAGATCTGCAGGACCAAAGAATGAAAAATCTTCAAGCGATTATGGCTTGTATAAACCCCCAGCAGCCAGAAATACCTAGTCACTTCAGCTTGTTTCTGCAATGCTTGCCACTCTCTTGTTCAAAAGATGCTTCCCGAAGCCATGTAACCTCATTTAAACTATTCGATTACCATGGCATTACCAACTCACTTAGCTCGAGATGAATCAGCGGTGATAAACTGATCTACTGGAAGCACTTCCCAAAGAGGCCAGAAATGTCTACTTGCCTTCCATAAAAATGCAGAAGATGACATATCGTTATTTGCAACGTTAACTAGTAATCAGGGAAAAGTTCCTTTCAAAACACAATCGACGTTATTAAGCACTGCAAAAAATGATAAATATATCAGCTGTGTCTTCATTCTGTATATTATTCAGTGGTGGTTAATTGGAACAGCTAAAATTACTTATGTCATGGTTCTGTATTTATTAATACAGAAACTAAGGAAGAGCAAACAATTTTCAAATGACTGTACTCTTGATGAAGTGTTTTCATTTCAGTGAGGATATGAGAGAGTTCAACGAAAGAAAAAGCAATAATACCTCTACAACACAAACGCTCCCTTCGCATCAGATGTTGGTATTTACATTCTAAATCATTTATTAATCACATTTAGTAAATTGTGTATTTGCTATTTCGTTTGTTGCGGAATACTTTGTGGAAGGCATAGAGGCTGGTAGCATCACGGCCTGGTTCAGCAACTCGAATGCACAGTTACGAAGGAGACTACAGGGAGTGTTAGATGCTGTACCACGGGGACTGACCTCCCCACCATCGAAGAAATCTACAGGAGGCACTGCCTCAAAAATAGGCAATTTACAATTTTACCTTAAGCATCTTAACCTACAAGCCGTTGGACGTAACTGTGGGAGGAAACCCGAGCACACAGAGAAAACCCATGCAGGTCAGAGAGAGGGAATGAATGGGTGAGGGTCGAGACCCTTCTTCAGACTGAAGAAGGGTCTCGACCCAAAACGTCACCCATTCCCTCTCTCCTGAATGCTGCCTGACCTGCTGAGTTACTCCAGCATTTTGTGATACCTTCGATTTGTACCAGCATCTGCAGTTATTTTCCTACACGAGAAAACCCATGCGGTAACAGGGATGACGTACAAACACCATACAGCCAGCATTCGTAGTCAGGATCAAACCACGGTCTCTGGCGCCGCAAGGCTCCCCTGCAACGTACGTACATAGTGCAACCAAAACAAAACCTACAATAGATCATGGTTGCTGAGGTAGGATTGCTGTTAGTGTTGTGCAGGGTGGTTCAAAAGCCTGCTGCCTGCATCATCAAAGACCCGCACTACCCTGGCCACGCTCTCATCCTGCTGCTACTATCGGATAGAAGGTATGGGAGGAGCCTGAGAATTGTTACCTCCAGCTTCAAGAACAGATTCTTCGCAACAACCATCAGGCTTTTGAACCACCCTGCACAACACTAACAGCAATCGTACCTCAGCAGCCATGATGTACTGAGTTGCGGAGCGGCACAGTGGAGCAGCGGTAGTGTTGCTGTCTTGCAACCTGACTACGAATGCTGGCTGTATGTAGTTTGTACGTCGTCTCTGTTACCACATGGGTTTTCTCCGGGTGCTCCGGTTTCCTCCCACACTCCAACGGTGTACAGGGTTTGTAGGTTAAGTTGCTCCGGTAAAATCGTAAATTGGGCCTAGTGTGTAGGATAATGTTGGTGTACGGGATAATCTGGTCGGCGCGGACTCGGTGGGCCGAAGGGCCTGTTTCCGCGCTGTATCTCTAAACTAAACCAAACTGCAAAGATATACAGGTTTGTAGGTTAATTAGCTTTGGTAAAATTGTAAATTGTCGCTAGTGTGTAGGAGAGTGCTGGTGTACAGTGAGATCGCTGGTCAGCGTGAACTGTTTCCAAGCTGTATCTCTAAAGTCTAGTTTGGCAACCTTGTATTAATGATTATTGTATATTTATATGCGAGTTATTGGATTAACGGGCCTTTAAAGGTGCACCAAGTAAGAATTTAATTGTTCCATTGTCAGTACATATTACAATTACACAGTCTTGACTCGATCTTAATTTTGATGTTATTAAAGTAGAGGAAATTAATCTTGGCAGCACAATGCAACTTAACTGCAACCCATTCACGTGGGGCACCAGACCCAGCTCTCTATACAACACAGCAAATACATTACAGGCAATTTTATCTAAAAACAACAGCTCTGCCTAAGACCGCAAGAAATTACAGAGAGTTAGTTGTAGACGGAGTCCAGTCCATCACACAGAACAGACTCCCCATCATTAACTCAATCTACACCACACTTCCTTGGGAAAGCAGCCAGCATAATCAAAGACTTGTCTCACCCTGGTTATTCCTTCTTCTCTCCACTCCCATCGGACAGAAGATACAGAAGCTTGGAAGTCTGCAACACCAGACTCAGGAACCACTTATTCTCCCCCCTCCCCCCTAAGAATAAGTGGTAGGCCATTTAGAACGGAGATGAGGAAAAACTTTTTCAGTCAGAGTTGTAAATCTGTGGAATTCACTGCCTCAAAAGGCAGTGGAGGCCAATTCTCTGAATGCATTCAAGAGAGAGCTAGATAGAGCTCTTAAGGATAGCGGAGTCAGGGGGTATGGGGAGAAGGCAGGAACGGGGTACTGATTGAGAATGATCAGCCATGATCACATTGAATGGTGGTGCTGGCTCGAAGGGCCGAATGGCCTACTCCTGCACCTATTGTCTATTGTCTATTCCCTTCGTTCCAAGTTCAAAGATCCTTTCATCTGCTTAAATTCTTGGACAACAGACTGGGAGTGTTTTCTCTGGAATGATGGAGGCTGAGGGGAGACTTGACAGAAGTATATGAAATGATGAGAGGCAAAGATAAAGTAGACAATCAGAACCTCTCACCCAGGATGGAAATATCAAATACTGGCGGGCATAGGTTTAAGGTGAGAGGGGCAAAGATTACAGCAGGTGTGCGGCACAAGTTTTTATTTTACACATAGGGTGGTGGGTGCCTGGAACGCACTGCCAGGGGTAGTGGTGGAGGCAGAAACTATAGTGGCGTTTAAAAAGCTTCCAGATAGGCACATGAGTATTCAGGAAATGGAGGGATATGGATTATGTGCAGGCAGATATGTGTTGGTCTTGGCATTATGTTGTGAGCCGAAGGGCCTGTTCCTGTGATGTACTATTCTATGTTCCATATTCTCCTTGTGGAAGAGAAACAGCCTCTGTTGCATGGTCCTCGAATATACCTTTAACTTTGTGTAACGTTGCCTTGTGATTGTCGTTGGTATAATGCATTGCTTGCGGCAGCAGCACAAGGGAAGAATCAGTAATAAAGACTTAAAAACACAAGCACTGATTAAAGTGATATAGGCAGTAAATCATTGTCCTTTTATCCTGTGTTTGTTTCAATAATACTCTTTCTAAATTCATCTACTTCAAAAAAAACCTTGAGTTCTCCGCCACAGAGGGCAGTGGAGGCCAATTCACTGGATTTATTCAAGACAGAGATAGATATAGCTCTTAGGGCTAATGGGATCAAGGGATAATGGGAGAAAGCGGGAACAGGGTACTGATTCTGGATGATCAGCCATTGAATGGCAGTGCTGGCTCGAAGGGCCGAATGGCCTACTCCTGCACCTATTTTCTACGTTTCTACGTTTTTTTTGCATCAAATATAAAGCAGGTGAGTTATATTTCTTTGAAACAAAGCAGTGTTTTTACTAAAACATTAAGTGCAAGTACAAGACTGAAGCAAGGGGGCGTAAAGGTTTGATGTTATGATGAGGTTTGACCTGGAGTACTGCAGGCAGCTGATGTGAGAGTGCTCCTTTTACCCGATTAATGTGTGCGGTATTTATACAATTACATACTGAGTGTGTGCTCACTCAGTCAGAGTGTTCTAAATGTTATTTGCTCGTGGCCAAAGGCAAAGACAATTTCAGAGATTGAACAGTGCAAGATGGAATGACTGGCTCTTGCACAGAGAGAGAGAGAGAGAGAGAGAGAGAGAGAGAGAGAGAGAGAGAGAGAGAGAGACAAGTTGCAGCCTCGAAAATTGATTTTGAAAGGAGAAATGGATTGGACGCTGGTCCAACCATTTTTATAATTGAGGACTTGTCCGCAAAGTGCAAGATAGAAACAAAAGGCAACATACTGTTAGTAATATAGCTCAGAATGCAATATTGGTACTATAGTGACTACGGACAGACAAAATCAAAGATGGTTGATTTCAATTAATTGAAGCAAGATGGGCTGAAAGATGAATTTAATCAGTGAAAAACTATCCTCTTTCAGAAATAGGGCAGGCAGTCAGAACCATTTTTTCCCCCAAGGTGGAAATATCAAAGATGAGGGGGGGGGAGTGGGGCTTAGCTTTGAGATGAGAGGGGGGGGGAAGTGTAAAGGAGATGAGCAGGGCAGATTTTTTTTGCTGGTGGGTGCCTGGAACGCACTGTCAGGTTTGGTGGTGGAGGCAGATACTACAGAGGCGTCTAAGAGGCTTTTAGATGGGAACATGGATATGCAAGGAATGGAGAGCAGAGATTAGTTTAACTTGGCATCACGTTCGGAACAGACATTGTGGGCTGAAGGGCCTGTTCCTGTGCAGCACAAAAAAAAACCCCACTGATTTCTTAATTGTGCAAAATTCAGTTTACTGAGAGTAGATCAAACTTTCTAAATGCATCAGCATCACTTGTGAGATGGAATCAGGCAAGATCGAAGGACGCATGGAAACACAAGGAACTGCAGATGCCGGAATCCTGAGCAAAATACAATGTGCTGGATGAACTCAGCGGGTCAGGCAGCATCTCAAGAGGACATGGATGGGCGACATTTTGGGTTGGGATCCTCCTTCAGACTGAAGGTTCTGACCCTAAACGTCACTTACTCATGTTCTCAAAAGATGCTGCCTGACCTGCTGAGTTACACGAGCACTTTGTTCCTTTTTTAATAAACCAGCACCTGCAGTTCCCAGCATCCCCTGCAGAAATGCCTGAAGCTTGCTTTTTGCCCTGGATGTCTACGTCAGAAACAGTCAACTGGCTCATGGTTTGACAATGCACTGAGGCAGCTATTCGGCCGCCTTTCCCTCCACAATATAACGCACATTAGTTTGAATCATTCTGATCATCCATTAATTTAGGTTTTATGTTTATTTACACATTGTCATATGTACGGTGAAAAGTTTTGTCCTGCATGCTATCCAATCAGATCAGATGATACTCTACACACAAATACAATCAACTCAAACTCAAGTACAAAAGATAGAGCAAAGAGTGCAGAATACAGTTCTCAGCATCTGTTGGGCCAAAGGGCCTGTTTCCGTGCTGGACGACGGACTGTATGAATTCCAGAGACAAAGTCCAATATTCGCAGTGGGGTAGAGATGAATCGGACAGTACCCTCGCTTATGGAAGGACCGTTCAGATGCCTGATACCAGAGGGGAAGAAGCTGTTCCTGAGTCTGATGGTGCGTGCTTTCAAGCTTCTGTATCTTCTACCCGGATGTGAGCGGGGAGAATGGGGGAAATGAAGGTAGGCTTGATTTGTACGCAACTGAAATGATGGGATTCATTTTGATGAACTGATGCCAGTCACCGACACACAATAACATTAAAATAATGAACAAGCTTTGCTTCCCCTTTCAGTGGAATTTCCTCTCTGTCTTAACAGACTGCCTAGCAATGTTTCAAGTCTCTGAGCCCTTTGTTTGCAGAATCCTATTTGCCTCACTCGCTCACTCAAGGAGAAAGTGTGACTACTGTTTAGGTGTCTGTCGTTCAACGTTATTTTTGTGTGCTCAGACAGAGCAGAACAGAAATCTCCTGACGCTCTGCAAACAATTATTTACAGTCAATTATTTACAGTTTGCAAGGAAAGCCACATCTAAGCTAGAAAGTTAAATAACTTCTATGACACCCTTTTTTTAAACTAAAAAAAACTCTGCTTTTGAACCAACGCTTTTGGAGTGATTGTTCTTCAAATTCTCTCCGTGGTAAAATGATCAAAGAATTCCAAACTGTGACAGGAGTCCTTGAAATAAATTTCACAGGGCGAACTCACATCTTCCACAGGCTTGGAGTCCACTTGCGGAAGCTAAAAATACTTATTGAAACATTTGGTGAAGACATTATGCTCAGCGTGTTCAGAGTAAGCAATGTAGAGGGTCTTGGCAGGTCCACCCGTATCCAGGTAGCTTCCTCTTGTAGATTTAATACTGCTAATAAGCTAGTGTCATTTGGAAACAAGGGTATGTATCATTGACTCCATCTACACCTCAAGCTTCCGTGGAAAAGCAGCAAAGGTAATCAAAGACTTGTCCCACCCCAGTCATTCCTTCTTCTCCCTGCTCCCATATGCTCCCATATGGCAGAAGGTACAGAAGCTTGAAAGCATGCACCACCAGACTCAGGAACAACTTCTCTCCCCGTGTGTTTTCAGACTTCTGAATCGTCCTTCCATAAGCTAGGGTTCCGCATGATTTGCCTCTATTTCATCGCGGACATTGGACTTTGTCTCTGGAACTCATACAGTCACACAGCGTGGAAACAGGCCCTTTGGCCCAATTGCTGCTCTACAATGTTGAGAACTAATTAATTTTAAGGTGCAAGACTTGAGAGGAAAATCAAACCCTTGATTAAGTGATGCTAATATGACCAGCAAATTCCTGTGTAACCGTGCCAAGTGTCGTGACCAGAATTGAATTTCTATTTGCGTGGTAACAATTCTGAATGCTGATTACAATTCTGAATGCTGATTGTTTCACTGTCATTCCAATAGAAATTTTCGGATCTTTGAATAGTGTATCATCATCATGTGGTGATATCAGGCCAAATACCTGCCGCTCAGAGTGGGCCTTTTGTCAACATGGTGTCACCTGTCATCATGGTATCATCAACATCTGTCAGCACAGTGGCGCAGTGGTAGTGTTGCTGCCATACAGCACCAGAGACCCGGGTTCGATCCTGACTACAGGTGCTGTCTGCAAGGAGTTTGTACATTCTCCCCATGACCTGCATAGATTTTCTCCGGGTGCTTCGGTTTCCTCTCACACTCCAAACACATAAAGGTGGTAGGTTAATTGGCTTCTCTAAAAGTGTAAATTGTCCTTAGTGTGTGTAGGATAGTGCTAGTGTGCGGGGATCACTGGTTGGCGCAGACTTGGTGGGCCGAAGGGCCCGTTTCAGCACTGAACAAAAAACAAAATGGAGGCAACAAATGATCTCTCATGAATGTTGAGATAGTTGCTACCACATCAGTCATATACTGATTATGAGGCAAGGATCGAGGTTGTCAAATAAATCTAACAATTGGAACAACATTCAGAATGCCACATTGAAAGTCAATGTCAATTATTTTGTTCCAATGCCAACTGACTAGATACTCGTGGCATTCAAAACCTGTTAAAACGGTCAAACTACTAAATTCAATACTGCTGCCGGGTACATTGTGACAGATGAAAGAACAAAGAATTCAAGTTCAACCAGTCCACTGTTGGAGACAATACCTTCATCTGCCAAGGCCCTAAAGCTTGGAATTCATTCTCTAAATCATTCTGTACTCCCACCATAATATCTCTTTGTGGCTCGGTGTCAAATGATATTTGATAAAACTCTTGCAAAGTGTCTGGGCTTGTTTTACCAAGTTAAATCCACAACATAAAATGCAAACTTTTGTTTCTGTTCGTGTTAATGCAAATTTAGGCACGAGAGGAACATTTCATGTCCCTATTGCGGACATTGGACTTTGTCTATGGAACCGGTGCGCTACAATGCTGAGATCTATATTCTGCACTCTGTATCTTTCCCTGGGCTCTACTTATTCTACTTGAGTTTGTCTTGAATGTATTTAATGTACAGTATTTGCTGATCTAATTGGATAGCATGCAAATCAAAGCCTATCATTGTGCCTCGGTACATGTGACAATAATAAATCTAATCCTAAATCTCATTGCTATAATGAACAATAGTGGGAGTTTATGGCAGCAGGAGTTTTATAAAACGGGGAGACAGGAAAGGAAGTTGGCCACTAGTTCAGGTACTTCATTCAAATCCTGCCAATGTGAGTGGAACTGGTCTGAAGAAGGGTCCTGACCCGAAATGTCACCTATCCACTATCTCTGGAGATGCTGCCTGCCCCGCTGAGTTAATCCAGCACTTTTTTTGGAATCTGTACATTCATACTTTAGAGATACAGCATGGAAATAGGCCCTTCAGCACACCGAGTCCATGCCAACCAGCAATCACCCTGTACTCTAACACTATCCTGCACACTAGGGACAATTTTACTATTTTGCCAAAGCCAATTAAAATACAAACCTGTACGTCTTTGGAGTTAGGGAGGAAACCGGAGCACCCGGAGAAAACCCACGCAGTCACAGGGAGAACGTACAAACTCTGTACAGACAGCACCTGTAGTCAGGATCGAACCTGGGTCTCTGGCGCTGTAAGGTAGCAACTTTACCGCTGCGCCACATTGCAGATGATGGGTGAATATACTTTATTTTCTACCAATATGAAGTGTTTGTACGGCCAAATCAGCTCACATTACACCAAAGCTCCATGCCCACGATGTGAAGTGTTACTTCTGATCAGACACATTAATGCAGCTGTAACAAGACTGCTATCTTCTGGATCAGTAACCTGATCTGTTACATTCAGTACCTGATGAAAAGCCAGCAGCTGCCCTTGCCATTTACCAGAGTAAAACCCAGTCATTTATTTTTCCTTGTTCACCCCAGTGTGAACTGAACGAAGATCCACTGAAGAAATAAATGAAAGGTCTTCAAAAAAAAATGACAGGAGCTAAAAAAAGAATATATCCATCTGGGTGAATCTTAAGAGGATTCAAGGAAACGCGGAGGGCAATTTGAAGTGCCACCATTAGAAAATAGAACAGTACAGCACAGAAACAGGCCCTTCAGCCCACAATGTCTGCGCTGAACATAATGCCAAGACAACCTCTTACCTGCCTGTAAATAATCTATATCCCTCCATTCCTTGCATATCTATGTGCCTATCTAAAAAGCATCTTAAACACCACTAGAGTATCTACCTCCACCACCTCCACCAACGCATTGGCAGCACGTTGCAGGCACCCACCACTTGCAGCATGCATCGCAAGTGAAAGCCATCGAACATGCATGGGACCTTGTGCCAATGCATGGGGTTACAAGGGAATATCACAAGTCCTTTCTGAGCTGTTTCTGTGCAGGTCCCAGAGGGAAATTAGATTTGTGTGCATAAATTATTCACTGGCAGCTTCTCACAAAAGGAAAATGCTCCCAAATTTATCCAGTTTGTCTAGGCGCAAATCATCAGCTGACTTGAGGAACTGCAGATGCTGGGGTCTTGGTCAAAACACAAAATGCTGGAGGAACTCAACGGGTCAGGCAGCAATTGTGAAAGCGAATGGATAGATGACATTTTGGGATGGAATCCTTCTTCAGATAAATCATTGGCAGCAACTTGGTAGAAGTATATAAAATCATGAGAGGCCGAGATAGGGTCAACAGCCAGCAGCTTTTTCCCCCCAAGGTGGAAATATCAAAGAGGAGAGGGCATAACTTTAAGGTAAGAGGGGCACAGTAGAAAGGAGAAGTGAGGGGCAAGTGAGGGGGAAAGACCATGGAAAGGATATGGAAGGAGCTGCCAGTGGAGGTAGTTGTGGCAGGTGCTAGCACAACATTTGGACAGGTGCATGGATAGGATAGGCCTCGTGGAATATGGGCCACACGCAGGCAGGTGGGACCATGGGGCATTTTGGTTGGCGTGAGCAACTTGGGCCCAAAGGCCTGTTTTCACGCTGATGACTCTCAGCACCGTTTTACAGAGAGCGGTGGGTGCCTGGAACATGCTGCCTGGGAAGAATGGTGGAGCCAGTTACTATAGTGGCGTTTAAGTTTTTAATAAGCATGATGGATGTGCAGGGATGGAGGGATATGGATCACGTTCAGACAGAGGAGATTAGTTTAGCCTGGCATCATGCTCGGTACAGACATTGTGGGCTGAAGGGCCTGTTCCTGTGCTGAAGAAGGTCTCGACCCGAAACATCACCTATTCCTTTTCTGCTGCCTGACCCGCTGAGTTACTCCAGCATTTTGTGTCTATCTTCAGTGTAAACCTGTTCCTTCCTACACTGTTACTGTGCTGTACTGTTCTATGTTCGAACTTTGCTGCCGAATACTAATGGAGCTCCCGACGCCTGATTATATCCATAGTGTAGCCGCGGTAACTTGGGACAAGGTTCTGACAACAGTTCACCAACACCCGAGAGTTGTTGGCTGGGTTTTTACTGCCCCAGTATTAACATCATAGAATCGGCATCTCACATTCTGCCTCACCCTGAAATATGCCGAGGGCATGTGGCTGCTATTTTTGCGCAGGAGATGCTAACTAAACTTGGCCCCGAAAATGAGATCTAAGTATCTGTTACAGTTTAAGCTTTGATTTAATCACTACACTTTGAAGCATGGGATAACTTTTGAGTCTGAAGAAGGGTCCCGACCCAAAATGTCTCCTATCCTTTTCCTCCAGAGATGCCGCCTGACCCACTGAGTTATTCCAGCACTTTGTGTCTATCTTTTAATTTCCTCAATCAATTTTTCGTTTACTTTTTCGTTTTGAGGTGCAGCGTGGAAACAGGCCCTTCAGCCCACCGAGTCCACACTGACCTGCGATCCCCGCACATTAATGTTATCCTACACACACTAGGGACAATTTACACATACTCCAAGCCAATTAACCTACATACAGTACCTGTACGTCTTTGAAGTGTGGACGGAAACCAAAGATCTTGGAGAAAATCCATGCGGTCGTGGGGAGAACATACAAACTCTGTACAGACAGCACCCGTATTCGGGATCGAACCCGGGTCTCCGACGCTGCAAGCACTGTAAGGCAGCAACTCTACCGCTGCGCCACTAATTATAACAACATTTAAAAGACATTTGTACACGTACATGGATAGGAAAGGTTTAGAGGGATACGGGCCAAATGCGGGCAGGTAGGACTAGTGTAGATGGGGCATCTTGGTTGACGTGGGAAAGTTGGACTAAAGGGCCTGTTTCCGTGCTATGTGACTCTATAACTCAATCTCTCTGCGATTACTCCTTCAACCATGGGGTATTCCTTGAACTGTTGATGGAGATATATTTTTTTATTTTGCCTTTCTTTTCTTCTCTTAATTCTCAGCTTCCTGCTCTATTCAGTAGATGATTTGGTAGAGTTTGCCCACTCTACAATTCCTTGCACTGTTAGTTATTAAGACTGCACCATTTACCTGCCCCTCACATGCCAGATGCTCCATTTTTCTTGTGAACACAAGGAACTGCAGATGCTGGTTTACTAAAAAAAAAGACACAAATTTCTGGAGTAACTCAGTGGGTCAAGGAGCATCTCTAGAAAACATGGTTAGGTGACGTTTCGGCTAAGGACCCTTCTTCTAACTGATTGTGATGTGTGGGGGAGGTGGGTGGGTGGGGGGAGAGAAAACTGGAAGGGAGAAAGGACAAAGTCTAGTCAGTTATAGGTGGATTCAGGTTAAGGGGGAGTTTATGATTGGCAGATAGTTGTACAAAGGCTCACGATGAAATGACAAAAAGCGTGAGAAAAGGATAGAAAAGGTGTGAAATGTGAAGCCAGAGAAAGGAATACAGGTAAAAGGGAATGGGGGGTGAGGGCGGGAGGGAAGGGAGGATTCCCTGTTTGAATAAAACTTTTTTTTTCCACGCTCTATCAGTCTGCATTTTTAGCAACTTGTGGAATATTCACAAAGCTCTAAACATGCAAGGGCAGGTCTAACTGGAAAAGCCATTAGATGTTCTGCCACAGCAACCTGTGAGCCAATATTTATTTAAAACTAAATATGATGCAATTATGTTTGGTATAATTTTTTCTCTTCCAATATTTCCCTTTTGTTTCAGCCTCTGAGCAAAGATCTCACGAATGAAGCCAATGTGTCCAATACTTGTGTTATGCTGATGAGCTGTTTCTATTCTGTTTCTTAATTTAGTGCATAGAACAAAGAACAGCACAGTACAGGAACAGGCCCTTTGGCCCGCAATGTCTGTGCCGAACATGATGCCAAGCTAAATGAATCACTTTTGCCTGCTTGTGATCCAAATTGTTCCATTCCTTACATGGAATCATAGGATCATAGAGTGATACAGTGTGGAAACAGGCCCTTCGGCCCAACTTGCCCACACTGGCCAACAATGTCCCAGCTACCCTAGTCCCACTTGCCTGCGCTTGGTCCATATCCCTCCAAACCTGTCCTATCAATTTACCTGTCTAACTGTTTCTTAAACAATGGCATAGTCTCAGCCTCAACTACCTCCTCTGGCAGCTTGTTGAATACACCCACCACCCTTTGTTTGAAAAAGTTACCCCTCGGATTCCTATTAAATCTTTTCCCTTTCACCTTGAACCTATGTCGTCTGGTCCTCGATTCCCCTACTCTGGGCAAAAGACTCTGCGCATCTACCTGATCTATTCCTCTCATGATCTTATACACCCCTTATCCTCCTGCGCTCAGAGACCCAGCCTACTCAACCCCTCCCTATAGCTCACACCCTCTAGTCCTGGCAACATCCTCGTAAATCTTTTCTGAACCATTTAAAACTTGACAATAACTTTCCTATAACATGGTGCCCAGAACTGAACACAATATTCTAAATGCGGTCTCACCAATGTCTTATACAACTGCAACATGATCTCCCAACTTCTAATACTTAATACTCATGACCTCCCAAGTTCTATACTCAATACTCTGAAGGCCAAAGTGGCAAAAGCCTTATCTACCTGCGACTCGACCTTCAAGGAACCATGCACCTGTACTCCTAGATCCCTCCGCTCTACAATACTGCCCAGAGGCCAAAATGTTAGATAGAGCTCTAGGGGCTAGCGGAATCAAGGGATATGGGGAGAAGGCAAGCACCGGTTACTGATTGTGGATGATCGGCTATGATCACAATGAATGGCGGTGCTGGCTCGAAAGGCCAAATGGCCTCCTCCTGCACCTATTTTCTATGTTTCTATGTTTAATTGTTGGAGCAGTTCAAATATGCATTTTGTACATTTACTCTTGCTATTCCCAGCAATCTGTTCTTGATCCAAACTACAAAAGTAAACCATCCTTGCATCAGCTCAGTACTTTACATAAGTTCCATTTCATGTTTCCCAAATCTGTGCCAATGTTTTTATGTTTGAATACTTAACTGGGAAGTATAAATGTGTACATTACAACCAGTCATTGTCATACAGCATGGAAACAGGCCCTCCATGCCAACCAGGTTGCCTCCAACATGCTGGTCCCACGGGCCTGTGGCCCACATTCCTCCAAACCTTTCCAGTCTGCCTACCCATCCAAGTATCTTTTAAATGTCACAATTGCCTCTACCCACCCACCTCTACTACTTCATTCCACAGACCCTCTATGGGCAAACTTTGCCCCTTTGCACCCTTTCATATCTTTCCTCTATCATCCTCCCCCATGTCCTCTAGATTCAGACGCGCCTACCTTTGGGACAAAGATGGTGTCTATTCACCCAACCAGTGCCCCTCGTGGTTTTATCATAGATAAATAGCAGCAAGGGGCAACTTTTTACTCAAAGGGTGGTGGGTATATAACGCTAGATGTCAGAGGAGGTAGTTGACGCAGGTACTAGAACAGCATTTAAAAGACATTTGGGCAGGTTGGAAGGGTTTAGGGGGCTATGGACCAAATGTGGGTAAAGGGGACTAGCTTAGATGGGGCATCTTGGTTGGTACAGATGACTTGGGCCGAAGGGTCTGTTTCCTTGCTGTATGACTCTACGTATAGCAAGTTGCAATGGCCAGTCCCTAATCACAAGGGTTAGCAAAAGGCAACAACAGTGTATCTGTGACAGCTGTAAGTGCTATCAGGGCACAGATGGACTGTTACGTAGGGCAGGGTGGCCTGAATTAGTTCCAAGGTGCCGGGGAGGTTTCTGGTCGATTGCTACAGTTCAATGCTATTACAGCTCAGAGAGCAAATCCCAGGAATGTCTGCCACTTAAATCCATCTGCTTGCGTAGTGAATGAGCCTCGTCCGTCTCGAGTGTAAACCTACTGCAGTATCCTACAGACTGACACAGTTGGACTGCCACACTCCACTCCTCTGTATTCCAGACACAACTCCTGCCTGGCTTTCAAACTGTGGAATCCGAAGGGAAACAGGAAGAATTAGAAAATACAGAGCTCGGCCATTCAGGATTAGAATAAAGTAAAACAAAAACAAACTCGTCTCTGGAACCTGCCTGCCAATTTATATTTTCCACGAACCAAAATATTTCTCTTACTTTGAGAGGCTACAGGTGGAGATTAACACATTTGATTTCCAGGATGGTGTCCAATCGTCTTCTCCTGTAAAAGGAAGGCCTCAAGTGCCAAAGCCATTTATTATTTTCCAGAGACATTCCATAGTCTAGGGATTAACTATTAACCTGCAGTCGGCATGTTTGTAACCATGGCTCACGGCTGTGATACTGATTTTAATGGAGTCCTGATTGTTCGAAGGGACTTTGCAAAATTAGCCATTAGTCTGATATACAAAAAAGATTTTGTTGATTTCTCTAATTTCAAGTAACCCCTGCATTCTCCCTCCCCCTCCACCACCCTAGTTGTCCTACTAGTTCCACTGTACGCATCCTTGCAGCCCTTTGTTATCACCTCTTCCCCAGCCAACAATAGGCCATTATAGGCAGCACCCCTCCTTGGTCATCTGTTGCCGACCCTGCCTTGATCTGGCCTTTTCTTACCTCCCATTCCATCCCCTCTACTTTCAGTCTGAAGAAGGGTCTCAACCCGAAACATCACCCATGCCTTTTCTCCAGAGATGCAGCCTAACCCATTGAGTTACTCCAACACTTTGTGTCTATCTAAAGATCCGAAATCTATAGATGTTTCTTTTTAGAATGGAAATGTCAAAGTACTTCCATTAGATCACATAGTTGTGTTATAATTTCAAAAGTTCTCATGTGGAGTATACATTTTATTTCTTGGCATTGTGGTCACATTGGGTTAACTATGAATCTAGTTCATGCCATATTTTTTTGATGAAAATATGTTCTATTATGGCTCTGTATGCCAACATAATAAAAGTCAAAATATGTTCTTTTCCTGTTTCATTAGAACTACTGCCATCTGTTCCCTGGTCTTCGTCAGTCTAAAATAATAAAGTTAAACTCCAATCCAAGGTTTCTAAGTAAGGAGTTAACGTCATTACCACGAAATATAGAAAACAGGAGGAGTTCGCCCCTTGACCCTTTTAGTCTGGCCTACCATTCACCAGGCCGGCGAGGCTTTTTCTAGTGCTGTAGTGTTCTATGCTCTATTTCCTATGATCATGGTTAATCATCCAAACCCAGCCCCCTGTTCAAGCTCCCCCTTCACCCCAACCCTCCCCCTTGCCCCTTGCTAAGAACCCTTCTAATCTGAAGAACTCGCTTTACAGAAATTAATACCAAGTCTGAAGAAGGGTCTCGACCCGAAACGTCACCCATTCCTTCTATCCAGAGATGCTGCCTGACCCGCTGAGTTACTCCAACATTTTGTGTCTATCTTCCTTTAATACTACCAAGCTTCACTTCAATACAACCAAGTTAATCTGCTAAATGTTTTCACCAAATCTTCATACCGTCAATGCTAATTTGCCTTCTAATGCTGGACTTACAGTAGCAACAAGCCTTTTGCCTCCTGAGAGGCAGGCCCCAATGAATTCTGACAAAGATCTCAAATGCCAAGAAATTGCTGGAAAAAGTCAGGGAATTTTCAGGGGAATTTTCTTGTCCAATATGAAAATTACATCACAATGAGCCAATAATGCCTTGCACTCTTAATCATCAACTGGTATTGTAAACCATTCAGAGCGGCACAGTGGCGCAGTGGTGGAGTTGCTGACTTACAGCTCCAGAGACACAGGTTTGACCCTGACTACGGGCGCTGTCTGTGCGGAGTTTGCATGTCTCTCTGCCTCAGAGTGGAATTCTCTGCCTCAGAGTGGAATTCTCTGCCTCAGAAGGCAGTGGAGGCCAATTCTCTGAATGCGTTCAAGAGAGAGCTAGATAGAGCTCTTAAGGATAGCGCAGTCAGGGGGTATGGGGAGAAGGCAGGAACGGGGTACTGATTGAGAATGATCAGCCATGATCACATTGAATGGTGGTGCTGGCTCGAAGGACCGAATGGCCTACTCCTGCATCTATTGTCCTCCCTGTAACCGCCTAGGTTCTATCCTGGTGCTCCGGTTTCCTCCCACATGCCAAAGACGCGCAGGTTTGTAGGTTAATTGGCTTCTGTAAAATATTCCCTATTGTGTCGGATAGAACTAATGTATGGGTGATCGTTGGTCGGCACGAGCTCGGTGGGCCGAAGGGCCTGTTTCCACACCGTATCTCGAAAATAAACTAAATACTGCTGGCCTTTTATTAATTTTTATTTATCCTTCTGAAATTGTAAGTTAATATTTTTCATTAACTTTCCTTATGATAGCGGTCAGATGCAATTTGATGTCCCACCTGGCAGGGGAGTTTAAACGTAGCACATAAAATCCAGTGCATAGTTGATTGTGAATGACTAATGGTTAATTTAAATCATGCATTATACGCAAGCATAGATTACTTTAAAAAGTACAGTCGCATGATTGCCAAAGTTGCAAAACCACTGAAAGAGAAAATAGGATTTAAAAATTATTTGCATCAGCTGAAATGACCTCCAAGATTTAAAAAAAACTAACTCCAGCCTTCTTGAAATCCAGGCAGCTGATATTTGTTGAACCACGCATACAGTCAAGAGATTGATAGGTTCTGTAGTACCTGTGGATTCTCAGCAAACCATGGCGTACAACAAGCCAGCTGCTGGTTAACTTTCTGAATGCAAAATTAACAAGTTTGAAGATGACATGAAACTAGGTGATACAGAAGGTAGTAAAGATGGTTGTCAAGAATTACAGCAGATATTGATCAGACGGGCAAGTGTGCAAAGGAATGGCAAACGGAGTTTAATTCAGATAAGTGAGAGGAATTGCATTTTGTAAACCAAGGCAGGAGCGTAGTGAATGGTAGGGCCCTGGGAGTGTTGTAGAGCAGAGAGATCTAGAAATAGAAGTATTTAGTCACTTAGATACGCACATGGATATACAGGGAACGGAGAGACACGGATCACATGCAGTGGGGAGAGGTTAATTTAACTTGGCATTATGTAGGGCCCTGGGGAGTATTATCGAGCAATATATAGTCATTTAGGAACATGATTATGTAGGGAATGGATGTGGTTCACGTGCAAACAGAAGAGATTCGTTTAACTTGGCATCATATTTGGCATGGACACTGTGGGCCGAAGTCCCTGTTCCTGTGGTGTACTGTTCTCTAATCTATGTCGAAAAATAAGATGGAGCAAGGTGTCTGTTCCTAAAAACATCTTAATTATGCCGCTTGAGGATTAACCCAGAAGCAGCAGATACGGATGAAATGTTAGCAATGTTGTACAAAGGCATTAAAGCACATCAAGATGCAGTATAATATAGATAAATGTGAGGTTATCCACTTTGGCGGCAAAAACAAGGAGGCAGAATATTATCTCAATGGTGTTAGGTTAGGTAAGGGGGAGGTGCAGCGAGACCTGGATGTCCTTGTACACCAGTCACTGAAAGTTGGCGTGCGGGTACAGCAGGCAGTGAAGCAAGCCAATGGAATGTTGGCCTTCATAACAAGAGGATTTCAGTATAGGAGAAAAGAGGTTCTTCTGCAGTTGTATAGGGCACTGGTAAGACCACATCTGGAGTATTGTGTACAGTTTTGGTCTCCTAATTTGAGGAAGGACATCCTTGTAATTGAGGCAGTGCAGCGTAGGTTCACGAGATTGATCCCTGGGATGGCGGGACTGCCATATGAGGAAAGATTGAAAAGACTAGGTTTGTATTCACTGGAGTTTAGAAGGATGAGAAAGGGATCTTATAGAAACATATAAAATTATAAAAGGAATGGACAAGCTAGATGCAGGAAAAATGTTCCCAATGTTGGGCGAGTCCAGAACCAGGGGCCACAGTCTTAGATTAAAGGGGAGGCCATTTAAAACTGAGGTGAGAAGAAACATTTTCACCCAGAGAGTTGTGAATTTGTGGAATTCTCTGCCACAGAGGGCAGTGGAGGCCAAATCACTGGATGGATTTAAGAGAGAGTTAGATAGAGCTCTGCGGCTAGTGGAATCAAGGGATATGGGGAGAAGGCAGGCACGGGGTATTGATTGTGGACGATCAGCCATGATCACAATGAATGGTGGTGCTGGCTCGAAGGGCCGAATGGCTCCTCCTGCACCTATTTTCTATGTTTCTATGTCTCTATGTTTCTAAGGTCAAATTACTGTCAGTGGAAATGGAGGGCAGAGCAAGTCCAGCAAAGTTCTGGACTCTAATAACAAAGTTATTAAAATATATGACACTCACTAACCAACATTACTGCTTCATCTCAGTATTTCTGAATGAAGGTAAAGTTAGATATTAAAATAGAACATAGAATGGAACAACACAGGAAGAGGCCCTTCGGCCCACAATATCCATGCCGAACATGATGCCAAGATTAACTAATCTCCTCTGCCTGCATGTGATCCATATCCCTCCATTCCCTGTATTCCCATGTCCCTATCTAAAAGCTTCTTAAACGGAAAATTGAAAGGTTTCTTTAAACAAGATTTATCAGGATTTTTTTTGTGATTTTTTAAAAAAATTTAATTTTTGAAAGCATATGTACAAATAATAATAAACGACAAACTGGTTATAGAGTTCTTACATAGCTTCAATTTTTAAATTTTTAAAGAAAAAATAAAGATGAAAAGAGACTGAAAAAAAAAGACTATAAACTAATAGAGAGAAAGCAAAGAAAAAAGAGAATTACAAACATAAAGATTATGGGGATAGATCCGGGAGTTAATGAGCATAGTTGTACTTCCAACCCTAAACTCAAGTTTTAACTTTAGTTTTAAATTTTAGTTTTGTGACAAACCCATTTACTTTTTTTAAAATTCAATAAATGGAGACCATATTTTAAAAAATAGATCTGGTTTGTCAATTAAGGCAAACCTTATTTTTTCCAAATGCAAGGTCTCGGTCATTTCCGTAATCCACATTTTAATTGTGGGGGTTAGATTTTTCAGAATTTAATGGAGTAAATAAACAGTAACAGGTTCTCACGTTGGATGGAGTAGAGCTGGTTTCACAAAGCTTCATGTGGGAGTAGATGCTGCTGCTTGATATAATGCTAATGAAAAGACTTTATAACTACTTGGCAGCCTTTTCCATTGTGCATTAACTGATCAATCCCCCTCATCCAAAACATGCTGTGTGTTGGAGACACAAGTGACTGCAGATGATACAATCCCGAGCAAAATGCAAAGTTCTGGAGGAACTCAGCGGGTCAGGCAGCGTCTTGGGAAGGAATGGACAGACGGCGTTTTGGGTCGGTATGGAACTGATGGTGGATAATGCAGAGAACTATATTCTGCACTCTGCACCTTCCCCTTTGCTCTATCTATTGTACTTGAGTTTGACTTTCTTGTGTCTATATATGGTATATCTGATCTGTTTGGATAGCATGCAAAACATGCACACGTAACACATAACAATACTCGGTACACTTAACAATAATAAACCTAAACCCTCCTGAGTTGCTCCAGCACGTTGTGTTCTGCTGTATATTGTCTTGTACTCCCACACCCACATAGCTATTGACCTGGGATCTTCTCCCTTAGTTCACCTTTCCAAACCCCTCCCCACCTGATTCCACGTCCATTGTTGCCCCCTCCCACCCCTTATTGTTTCACCTATCAGCCACCGTCTCCACTCTCCTCCCTTCTCCTCCCCACCTGACACCATCCGCCATTATTTATTTTGATCTGTTTCCACCTATCACCCACCAGCTTGTCTCACCCCCCCACTCCAGACAATCTCTTCTCTTCTCTACTCTCCTGGTTCTGATTCAGAGTCTTGGCCTGAAGTGATGACTGCCCCATTGCCTCCACAGATGATGTTCGACCTGCTGCACGCTTTCCGTGGTTTGTTTTAAGCTCCAGTGCACAAGAGAGTTGCTCTTTCCACTGCTATAAAAAGGCCAAGGGCCTTGGAATACCTGCTAAGTACACCCTCAATATTTCGCCATTTATCACACTACTGAACCATCCTCCCATGAGCGAGAGCATAATCCCGATCTTCCAACGTACCTCATTTAGGACCTTACACTTTTTTATAATCACCACTTTCTCTGTAACTATAACATTGAAACACTATATTCTTCACTCTAATATTTTTCTCTTTGTATCACCTATTGTACTTGATTGTACTCATGCCTAGTATGGGGTGATTGTACTTATGTATAGTATGATTTGGATAGCACGCAAACAAAGCTGTTAGCTGTGTCCCGATATACGTGACTATAATAAACCAACACCAGTGTCTCTCAATACCCGCTTCACCTAAAGTGACTTCTACTTATTGTTGCTCAAAATCTTCCATTTATTTTTCTTTAAATTTTCTCTGAAAGCTGACATTTTGTGCACTAATCTTTTTTCTGACATCTAATCATTGTGTCTTCAACTTTTCACCAGATGGTAAAAAAACTTTAAAATATTGAAAATCACGATTGCACTTCATGCTATATTTAAATAAATAACACCACTTGTCTTGCAAACAGTAAATTATTGGATTACAAAATCCATTTGCCCTTAGTGAGGATTAAGAGCAATCAAAGCTTACATTTTATAGTTTCTCCTCATTTATCCCATCTACAAGGGTCTCTGACGGAACAGAAAGCAAACATTAACTCACACCCTTACTCAAGACACAAGGTCAATCTGTTCCAACAAGTAACCTGCAATGGAAGACAGGACAACTTCACCCGAAGCCACACCCAACATCAACCATCTTTACGGAACAGATAACATGTCATTTGTGCCTAGAAATCTCCTCTTGTTTTTAACAAACAGGAAAGAAAAAATTATTACACAAAAACAACGGCACACCATTATTATTTTATATGTGCTGATTCAGTCCAAAAATTGCACATTGCATCCTCTGCAAGGAAAAGTCTCGGTAAACTTCATTGTTCCCAGTAATTCTACAGAAGATACATTGGATTAGCTGTTCGGTAACAGCCAGGGCTTGAAACGGATTCGTCCAGGAACATAACTATACAAGAACGTGTCCTTTGCCAACTCAGATCAAAGTGGAAAATCACAGGCAGTATAAATGAGGCTTTTGATACATTCAGGTGTGAACAGAATCGATACTGTGTCGTTGACCTGTACTGCACTCACAGTACTGAAACCCGTTATTTACGTCCAGTTAATGTAATCCCACTGGATTTGAGGGGGCAGAATCCACAGGAACACAAGATTCCAGGAAATCAGACCTTTTACAAAATTACTTGAAGAAATAAATCACATTTTAGATTTTAATTCTAGTTAAAAGCAAAAAACTTGCAATAAAAAGCAATAAATTATTACTGGTGACATGAGATAAACTTGTATTGCATTTAGGGTCCTTATTCTAACATAGACATTAACCTTCTTATTGGAAGTATGATGACCCTGATTCTAAACCGCATGCTGAGGAACGTTATCTCACAATGTGCGTTAGTTTACTAATTCAGGTTCACACTCATTTGATGGTGAGAGTGGTATTTTTACAATCGTCCCTAATAAAATAGTTGTAATCTAACTGGCTCTACGTTTGACAAGGACCAAACATAGAACATAGAAACATAGAAAATAGGTGCAGGAGTAGGCCATTCGGCCCTTCGAGCCTGCACCGCCATTCAATATGATCATGGCTGATCATTCAGCTCAGTAGCCTGTACCTGCCTTCTCTCCATACCCCCTGATCCCTTTAGCAAAAAGGGCCACATCTAACTCCCTCTTAAATATAGCCAATGAACTGGCCTCAACTACCTTCTGTGGCAGAGAATTCCACAGACTCACCACTCTCTGTGTGAAGAAATGTTTTCTCATCTCGGTCCTAAAAGACTTCCCCCTTATCCTTAAGCTGTGACCCCTGGTTCTGGACTCCCCCAACATCGGGAACAATCTTTCCGCATCTAGCCTCTCCAACCCCTTAAGAATTTTATATGTTTCTATAAGATCCCCCCTCAGTCTTCTAAATTCCAGCGAATACAAGCCCAGTCTATCTAGTCTTTCCTCATATGTAAGTCCCGCCATCCCAGGGATCAATCTGGTGAACCTTCTCTGTACTCCCTCTAAGGCAAGAACGTCTTTCCTCAGGTTAGGAGACCAAAACTGCACACAATACTCCAGGTGCGGTCTCACCAAGGCCCTGTACAACTGCAGCAGAACCTCCCTGCTCCTAAACTCAAATCCTCTTGCTATGAATGCCAACATACCATTCGCTTTCTTCACTGCCTGCTGCACCTGCATGCTTGCTTTCAATGACTGGTGCACCATGACACCCAGGTCACGTTGCATCTCCCCTTCTCCCAATCAGTCACCATTCAGGTAATACTCTGCTTTCCTGTTCTTGCCGCCAAAGTGGATAACCTCACATTTATCCACATTATATTGCATCTGCCATGCATTTGCCCACTCGCCTAATCTATCCAAGTCACTCTGCAGCCTCCTAGCATCCTCCTCGCAGCTAACACTGCCACCCAGCTTCGTGTCATCCGCAAACTTAGAGATGTTGCATTCAATTCCCTCGTCCAAATCATTAATATACACTGTAAATAACTGGGGTCCCAGCACTGAGCCTTGCGGTACCCCACTAGTCACTGCCTGCCATTCCGAAAAGGACCCATTTATTCCTACTCTTTGCTTCCTGTCCGCCAACCAATTTTCTATCCACCTCAACACTGAACCCTCAATACCGTGTGCTTTAAGTTTGTACACCAATCTCCTATGTGGGACCTTGTCGAAGGCCTTCTGAAAGTCCAGATATAACACATCGACTGGTTCTCCCTTATCCACTCTACTAGTTACATCCTCGAAAAATTCTATAAGATTCGTCAGACATGATTTGCCTTTGGTAAATCCATGCTGACTTTGTCCGATGATTTCACCACTTTCCAAATGTAATGCTATCACATCTTTAATAACTGACTCTAGCATTTTCCCCACTACCGATGTTAGGCTAACTGGTCTATAATTCCCCGTTTTCTCTCTCCCTCCCTTTTTAAAAAGTGGGGTTACATTAGCTACCCTCCAGTCCTCAGGAACTACTCCAGAATCTAAAGAGTTTTGAAAAATTATCACTAATGCATAATTCTAAGAATTATGATGACTTGTTCGCAAAGTTTACAAACATATTACAGCTGTTAATCCTGTTGACAAAAGGTTAGAGCAACAATGCAGCAGTTTAAAAATGTACAAATGGACATGAAGTAGAACATGGAAAGACACGTTAAGTAACTGACCTGCAAGATCAAAACATTTGCAACCAAACTACCTTTCATTAAAAAAATGAAGCATTTCTCCATCCAGTTATTGATACAATCAAACAGTATGTTAACACAAGGTCTATTGCCTTTGGTTTAGAAATGGGATTGTGCTTGGCACATTATTTCCATCAATACATATGGACATTACGTCACATGCACTGTACGATGCATGTTTATTAAGTGTAATGTGCCAAATAACTGGGATCAACATTTCAAAACACAGTGCTTCTGCACAAAGAAACTTTGCAAGCTTTCATATTGTCTGCAGTGGGAGAAAGAGTATAAGTCAAATTTTCAAAACGCATCATGAAATCACTTACCTCTTTCTTGCACAAAGTATGCCAAGTATAAATCAAGTTCCTTAACTGAAACACTTATGTGATGGGGCTGAACGCACAGCGTGGGGTTACTACACTGTTGGGACTTCACCAGACGCTCTCCATCAGTACTTTCCAAAGGGATCCCTTTAAACAGGATCACCATCACCAGATCCAACCTCCAAACTTTATCCGCTTGCCGTAAACAATCTATGCGTCTTATTTTGCCTTTCTGGTCCGGATTTGAGAGAACGCAGCATGGAGCCTTCTTCCCAGTGATGGTCAGCACAAAATCCTCACGGTACTCTGGACGGATGTCCTTGCGCAGTTTGGCCAGTAGCCTCGAGGCCCACTTTTGCTTCACCTCCGCTTTCTCGCTCAACAACTCGTCCTTCACCGCTCTCTCCTCATCCTTTGTCATCCGCTTCTCGTGCTTCTTGAAGTACTTTCGCTTCCGAGCTTGCAGGTTGAACCATGTGTAGGCAAATGCACGGACGTGCGGAAGAAGTGCCTCGATGAATGGATGGAATTCATCCTGGTGAAAGAGATCACAAAGTCTCAGAGGATGCGGTAAATAACCGAACACAGAACACAGAGCAGTCCAGCACGGAAACAGGCCCTTTGGCTTTGGCCCGCAATGTCCGTGCCCAACATGATGCCAAGATTAACTCTTATCTGCTTGAACGTGATCCATATCCCCCCATTCCCCACGTATCCAGGTTCCTATCCAAATGCCACTGTTGTATCATCTTCCACCACCACCACCTCCCCTTGTAGCGTGTCCCAGGCAACCTCTGTAAAAAAACTTGCCTCACACATCTCCTGTAAACTTTACCCCTCTCACCTTAAAGGTCTGTCCTCTACCCTTTCACATTTCCACCCTGGAAAAAAGGTCCAAACTGTCTACCCTATCTGTGGTCTTATAATTTTATCTACTACAATCAGGTCTCCCCTCAGCCTCTGAGACAACAATTCGCTGCCAGTGCATTTATTATCATTGTATGTTATTTTTTTTAATTTCGGAATCACAAAATTGTTACTGCATGGAAGGTGTCTGAATATAGCAACAAAACACAACGTGAATTTTAATAAGAGTGTCCATTTCTCTCAGAGCTGCCAAAGTCTCATCTCACAGCAGTCCTTTCCTCATCTAAAAGTTAAAAGCTGCAGATGCTGAAAATCTGAAACAATATCAGGTGATGTCGGAAACACTCAGCAGGTTAGGCAGCATCTGCTTTCAGATCAATGACTTTGCATCAGAAGGCAAAAACATGCTTTGTTTTTGATTGAATGATTGAAAGGAACAATGTGGAAAAAGACCCTTTGGCCCATCCAGTCCATGCCTTCCATTGATCACCTGTACACATTAATTCTATGTTATCCCATGTTCACGTCCAGGGTCCATACACTAGTGGCAATTTACAGAGGTTAACTGACCGACAAATCTGCACCCAGGAGGCAACTGGAGCACCCGGAGGAAACCCAAGTGGTCTTGGGGAGAACGTGTAAACTCCACAAAGACAGCTCCCATGGTCAGGATTGAACCCGGGACTGGTGCAATGAGGCAGCAGTTTATATAGTTGATTGCTTTGGAATGGAAAATACTGAAATGGTGGGGGAGTCAGACATGATAGTCATTTCGCTGTGAGCCAGCAACTCTAACCCAGGAGTAACAATCAAGGTGAAGGGAAAATAGCACAGATTTAAACGTGTGAGGCAGCAGCTTTTCCAGTTTTGCTATTGTGCTGTCCTAACGTTATTGATATGATACCTTTAAACATGTTTTTAAACTTGCTAAGATGTGCCATAGCCTTAAACAGCACGATGCTTGTTCCACAATGAACTAACATTCAGCAGTTAAATTTGGCTTAAGAAAGAATCTTCCAAAGCTGAGAAGATGTTTTATTTGCTGAGAAGGTCTGACGGATAAAAAAGTACAACATGAAAGGGCAGAAGATCATGCAGCATCTGTGCAGAGAGAAACGAAGCCTGCGTTTCAAGATGATGGTCTTTCAACACAAGAGGGAGGAAACGAGCCTGCTGCAGGTTGCACAAAGAGGGTTGGGTGGCAAGACCAATGAGGTAATCTGAGTGATATGAATCTGTAAACAGCTCTTCCCAAGACAGCGATAAATTGCAGAGAGATGCAGATGTAGCCCAGTCCATCACACAGACCAACCAGACTCTCCACCATTGCCTCCATCTACACTTCATGCTACAGCCAACAGAATCAAAGACCTTTCCCACCCCGGTCATTCTGTCCTCTCCCCGCTCCCATCAAGCAAAAGTCGCTGAAGCTTGAAAGCGTGCACTACCAGACTCAGGACCTGCTTCTATCTCTCTGTTATCAGGCTTCTGAACGGTGTTTCCAGCAGCTAGGGTATTGTCCATTTCACCTCAACCCCATTGCGGACATTGGACTTTGTCTATGGGACACCCCCACCAAGATGGTGCTGAAGCCAGGCCACTCTTTGCACGCTGGTCTCAGAAGAGGATCTACTATCACACATTACAATCGCACTACGCCTTTAAACCTTTATTTACCCTTTATCTGTACACTGTAGACAGCTTGATTGTATTTATGTATAGTAGTATCTTTGACTGGATAGCATGCAAACAAATGCTTTTCCCTGTACCCTGGTACACTTTAGACTTTTAGACTCTGGAGATACAGCATGGAAATAGGCCCTTCAGCCCACCAACTCCGTGCCGACCAGTGATCGCCACATGTACTAGCACTATCCTATACATACTAGGGACAATTTACAATTTTACCGAAGCCAATTAACTTACAAACCTGTATCGGAAAGAACTGCAGATGCTGGTTTAAATCGAAGGGAGATACAAAATGCTGGAGTAACTCAGCGGGACAGGCAGCGTCTCTGGGGAGAAGGAATTGGTGACGTTTCAGGTCAAGGCCCTTCTTCAGTCTCAAGAAGTGCCTCGACCCGAAACGTCACCCATTCCTTCTCTCCAGAGATGCTGCCTGTCCCACTAATTTACAAACCTGTACATTTTTGGAATGTGGGAGGAAACCGGAGCACTCGCAGAAACGCACGCGGAGACAGGGAGAACGTTTAAACTCCGTTCAGATAGCAACCGCAATCAGCATCGAACCCGTGTCTCTGGCGTAGTAAGGCAGCTACCCTACTGCTGCGCCATTGTGCTGCCCAAATAAACAATAATAAACTAAACTGACCTAAAACTAAACAAAGCTTTACGTTGTTCCTCGCTACAGGTGGCAATAGTAACCCTAAACTTAATACAGTGCCACAGATGCAAAGAGAGGGTGATGAATGTTATTCATCATAGTTGATGCCATCTAAAGAGAGGGTGATTAATGTTATTCATCATAGTTCTTCTGACTGAAGGAGGTGCAAATGGAGGGAAATGAACGAGGACAGATGCAAGGACAAGTAGAGTGAACAGTGCTGGAACAGGAAGAGGCAAGCTCTGCAGCTGCAGGAAACCCGAGATAAAAGAGGACGTTGGAAATACTTGGCAGGTCAGATCGTGTCTGCAGAGAGAGGAGCGATTATTCATGTCATAGACAGATGACCATAAATCAATTTTGATGCAAACAGATAAAGCTGGTTTTGCATGAATTCAACGTCGAGTCCCAAAGGCTACAACGTATCCAGACAAGAGATTTGTCTCAGATTTCTAGCAACTGCTGTACTGCTCATGTCACAGTTCCAGTTTGCTGTTCCTCTTCTGTGCTGTCGCTCTTTATACCTGCTCCAGACAGATCAGTTAAGGATAATGAGGCTTCACCGTCCCTTGTCAGGCAGCACCACCACCATCTGTGTCCTCTGCAAACCCTTGCTCTCCATCCTATCGCAAACATTCCGTCCTATCACTGATATCCTTCATTCATTTTAGTTTAGTTTACAGATACAGCGCGGAAACAGGCCCTTCGGCCCACCGAGTCTGCACCGACCAGCCATCTCCGGCACATTAACACTGTCATACACACACTAGGAACAATTTACACATATACCAAGCCAATTAACCTACAAACCTGTACATCTTTGGAGTGTGGGAAGAAACTGAAGATCTCGGAGAAAGCCCGCACGGTCACGGGGAGAAAGTACAAACTCCATACAAACAGTATTCGTAGTCGTGATCGAACCCGGTTTTCTGGCGCTGCCAGCGTAGCAAGGCAGCAACCCTGCCGCTGCGCCACCGTGCTGCCCTGTTCCATCTGTAGCTCTTGTTTTCCTTTCCCCTGACTCTCACTCTGAGAAAGGGTCTCGACCCGAAAGGGTCACCAATTCCTTTTCTCCAGAGATACTGCCTGACCTGCTGTTACTCCGACTTTCTGCACTTCTTCCCATCTAACCCAGACCCATTTACCAGTATCTTCAGACAATTCCTTTGTTCTCTCCACTCTTTCTTCTTCGCTGCAACTTCGAATATGTTTCATTTCTAACCATTCCTGTTCTGATGAAAGACCACTGACCAGAAACATTAACATTAGTTCTTCCACCACAGGTGTTGCCTGAACTGCTGAGATAAGACGTACACGTTTGTAGGTTAATTGGCTTGGTATAAGTGTGTGTAGGATAGTGTTAACATGTGGGGATCGCTGGTCAGTGCGGACTTGGTGGGCTGAAGGGCCTGTTTCCGCACTGTATCTCTTTTTTTTTTTATGAGATAAATTTTTTATTGGAGATAGGTACATCTTTACAGTCATACATTTTTAAATTGATAATATTGTCAATTATTATTATATTGTCTCCAATACCTTTTGCCCCCTTTTTTTTTTTAAACTAGATAGAACTAAAGAAATAGATGAAGTAAAGAAAGAAAAGAGAGAGAAGCAAAATAAAAACAAAAACAAAAACAAATTATAAAGATAAGGAAAAAGTTAGTTAAAGAAGAATGGAAAAATTTATTAAAATAACAAAAACTTCATTCGAGATATATACGTACATTTCAAAGTATAGCATTTCATCCATTCTTTAGTCCGAGTGCTAGTCAGGTTCCTGTGCTGAACCATTCTGACCCTTTAAGTAATCAATAAAAGGAGACCATATTCCAATGAATAATTCCTGTTTGTCCAACAGGGAAAATCTGATTCTTTCCACGTTTAAGGTCTCCGTCATTTCTATAATCCACATTTTGATTGTGGGGACCGTAGGGCCTTTCCAAAATTTTAGAATTAATTTTTTTCCCGTTATTAAACTATAATCCATAAAGTTTCTTTGTATTGTTCTAAATGTTTGATTTAATTCTAATATTCCGAGTATAATTAATTTTGGATCTGGGTCCAATTGTGTGCTGGTTACTTTAGATATTATGCTAAAAATATTTACCCAGAATTTTTTAATTTTTATACAGTTTGCGAACATATGAAATAATGTAGCTTCTAAATGTTGACATTTATCACATTTGGGTGAGATATGTTGGAAAATTTTATGTAGTTTTGTTTTTGAATAGTGTAACCTATGTATTACTTTAAATTGTATTAGAGAATGTCTGGCGTTTAGTGAACACTGATGTATATGTTGCAAACTTTCTTCCCAAGTATCTTTCGTAATTACTTGGTTTAATTCTTTTTCCCATTTTTGTCTGTATAAGTCCGTGGAGGGAATGTCACTGTCTAATAAGATATTATATATATAAGATATTAATTTTTCTGTATTAGGATGTTTGTTCCAACATTCATCAAGAATTTCTGAATTTCTAATTCGAAAATTTTGGGAGTTCGATTTTACATAATCTCTAAGTTGAAGATATCTGAAATAATCATTTCCACGAAGACCATAAGTCTGTTGCAACTCCTGAAATGTCAGAAAGGTGCCTTCCTTATAAAGTTGTCCCATATTTTTAATTCCATAATCCTTCCATTGTGTAAAACCCCCGTCTACCCATGAAGGCTTAAACAAAGGATTATTCACAATTGGAAGAAAAAGTGATAAATTATCTAATTTTAATGTCTTTTTTAATTGTTTCCAAATTCGTGTAGCACTAAATATTATAGGGTTTTCCCTATAAATTTTTTTGTTTAATTTAGACGTAGCAAATAATATCGAACCAATATCAAAAGGTAAACAATCTTCCTTTTCCATTTTTAACCAGTCTGGTTGATGATCTATTTCTTCCAACCAGAAATTCATATTTTTAATATTAACTGCCCAGAAATAAAACAAAAAATTGGGTAAAGCCAGGCCTCCATTTATTTTTGATTTACACAAGTGTCTTTTGTTTATCCTATGATTCTTATAATCCCAGATAAAATCATTAACAATAGAGTCCAATTTTTTAAAAAAGTTTTTTGTCAGATATATCGGAATTGTCTGAAAAAGGTATAATATTTGCGGTAAAAAAATCATTTTTATGGCATTAATTTTGCCAACCATTGAGATAGGGAGTGTTTTCCAATATTGAATATTCTTATGTAGTTTGTTCAGTAATGGGGGGAAATTTGCTTTAAATAATGATGTATATATCTTAGTTACATAGATACCTAGATATTTAAATTTTTCATTTACTATTTTAAATGGAAATTGTTGTATTATCTGTTTATTATGTTCCCTTATTGGCATAATTTCGCTTTTATTCCAATTTATTCTGTATCCTGAAAATGAACCAAATTGGGTTATTAGCTTTAATAGGTTTGGAATACTAATTTCTGGTTTTGTGATGTAAATTAATACGTCATCTGCGTATAGAGAAATTTTATTCACTGTGTCCTTTGTGTTATATCCATGTATTTCCGGATGCCCCCTAACTCTTTCTGCCAGTGGCTCAATAGCAAGCGCAAATAATAATGGGGATAACGGGCATCCTTGTCTACAACCTCTAGATAGGCTAAATTTCGATGACAACCTTTGGTTTGTAAATATTCTGGCCGTGGGATTTGTATATAACAGTTTTATCCATGTACAGAATTTCTCCCCTAGCTGCATATTTTCCATCACCGAAAATAAATAAGACCATTCAACCTGATCAAATGCTTTTTCAGCATCAAGTGAGATTATTGCTAGATCTTCATTAATAATTCTCTTGGAATATATAATATTAAATAATCTTCTTAGATTATAGTATGAGTATCGTTTCTGAATGAAGCCTGTTTGGTCAGGGTGTATTAATTTATTCATCACTGTACTTAATCTATACGCTAGTATTTTAGTTAAAATTTTTTGATCTGTATTTAAAAGTGCAATTGCTCTGTATGATCCCGGATCTTCCGGATCTTTATCAGCTTTAGGAATGAGTGTTATTATAGATTCATTTAGAGTGTCTGGAAGTTTCTGTTGAGTATATATATACTCATACAGTCTATGTAAACGTGGGCTAAGCAAATCATAAAATTTTTTATAAAATTCGGAGCCTAAACCATCTGGTCCTACTGCTTTACCATTTTTTAAAGAACCAATAGACTCCTCAATATCCTTTGTCGTAATCTCCCTTTCTAATACTTCTCTATCGTTTGAATCTAAACCTTTTAAATTACATTTTTTTTAAAAGTCTGCTATTCCTTCTGATTGTGCTACGGTTTTAGTTGAATAAAGGCTCTGATAATATTGGAGAAATCTATCATTTATGTCCTTGGGCATTTTTAAACTAAACTAAACTAAACTAAACTAATGCTTAGTTCCTTTAAAGATTACAAATTTCTAAAAAAATATAAAGTATTCCGTACATTGGGCAACACTATCCTTAGCAAAATCTAACCGCAAAATGCTATTTTGCCTACACTACAAAGCTCCAATACATGATCACACATTTAAAAACACAGTTTATTATTGTATTCCGAAGAAGAGCATTGACATGAAATATTAGAACTTAGAACAGTACAGACCAGGAACAGGCCCTTCGGCCTACATTGTCTGTGCCGAACATGATGCCAAGATAAACAAATCTCTTCGGTCTGCATATGATCTATATCCCTCTATATTCATAAGCCTCTTAAATTCCACTATTGTATCTGCGTCCTCCACCAAGCCCCAGCAGCACATTCCAGGCACTACCATTTGTGAAAAAAAAACAATTGCCCCACACATCTCCTTTAAACTTTGCATCTCTCACCATAAAGCGAGTTTTTAACATCTCCACTCTGGGACAAAGGTTCTGGATGTTTACCCTCTCGTGATTTCATATACTTCTATCAGGTCTCTCCTCAATCTCCGACATTCCAGAGAAAACAATCCAAAGTCAACTGGATCTCATCTGCAGGTTTCTTGCATTCTGATTTGTGACGTGCCAATTTGGAACAAAACCAGGGGGCGGATAGAGCTGCTACCTCACAGTGCCAGAAACCCGTGCTCAGTCCTGTCCTTGGGTGCTGATCCAGAGATCTGGCAGCAACTCCAGAGACACCGGTTCAAATCCCACCATGGTGGCTGGGGAATTGAAATTCAAAGACAGAAATAAATTCTGGAAATTAAATAACAAAAGTTCAGCAGCTAGGAGATTACTAGACTAGATTAATTCACGAATGTCCCCCAGTGAATGAAATTTGTCATCCTTCCTGTCTGCAACCCACAATTAGTAAGTTTGCAGATGACACTAAAATAGGTGGTATCGTAGGCAGCGAGGATGGTTATCAAGAATTGATGCTAGATCTTGAGCAGTTGGGCAGGTGGGCTGATAAATGGCAAATGGAGTTTAATTCAGATAAGTATGAGGTGATATATTTTGGGAAGTTAAACCAGGGCTTCATAGTGCATGGCAGCGCCCTGGGGAGTGTTGTACAGCAAAGGGACCCAGGAGTATGGCTACATTGCATGTTGGCCTTCTTGACAAGAGGAGTTGAGTATAGAAGCAAAGAGGTCCTTCTGCAGTTGTACAGGGCCCTAGTGAGACCGCACCTGGAGTACTGTGTGCAGTTTTTTGTCTCCAAATTTGAAGAAGGACATTCTTGCTATTGAGGGCATGCAGCGTAGGTTTACTAGGTTAATTCCCGGAATGACCGGGCTGTCGTGTGTGGAAAGACTGGAGTGACTGGGCTTGTATACACTGGAATTAAGAAGGATGAGAGGGGATCTTTTTGAAACAAATAAGATTATTAAGGGATTGGACACGCTAGAGGCAGGAAACATGTTCCCGATGTTAGGGGAGTCCTGAACCAGGGGCCACAGTTTAAGAATAAGGGGTAGGCCATTTAGAACGGAGTAGAGGAAAAACGTTTTCACTCAGAGAGTTGTAAATCTGTGGAATTCTCTGCCTCAGAAGGCAGTGGAGGCCAATTCTCTGGATGCTTTCAAGAGAGAGTTAGATAGAGCTCTTAATGATAGCGGAGTCAGGGGGTATGGGGAGAGGGCAGGAACGGGGTACTGATTGTGAATGATCAGCCATGATCACATTGAATGGCGGTGCTGGCTCAAAGGGCCGAATGGCCTACTCCTGCACCTATTGTCTATTGTCTATTGAAAGTGGCATCCCAGGTAGGTGGTTAAGAAGGCTTTGGGCACACTGACCTTTAACAGTCAGGGAATTGTACATAGAAGCTGGGACACTATGTTGCACAACATGGTGAGGCTGCATTTGAAATACTGTGTTCAGTTTCATCACCCTTTTGTAGGGAAAGTGCCATTAAGCCACCCAAGATGTCCCATCTAAGCTAGTCCCATTTACCTGTGTTTGGCCCATATCCCTCTAAACCTTTCCTATCCACGTACCTGTCTAAACGTCCTTTAAATGTTGTTATTGTACCTGGCTCAACTACCTTTTCTGACAGCTTGTTTCATATATCCACCACCCTCTGTGTGGAAAACGTTGCCCTTCAGATTCCCATTAAATCTTGCCCCTCTCACCTTAAACCCATGTCCTCTTGGTGTTGATTCCCCTACTCTGGGTAAAAGCCTTTGTGCATTCACCCTGAGAAATAAAATTTCAAGAAGAACCATGCATAGCGTGTGAAAATGGCAGTACAGATGACGAGCTTGGTCTTGGATTTAATTCTGGATCCTATTAAAATGAAAGATTCCGAATAGCTATTGAAATAACTGGTTATTTAAAAAAATATTTTATTCAATTCATGTTCCTGAATCAATTGGAAATTTTTATTTCATTGCAAAGCCTTAGCATGAAAGGTTAGCGCAAACTGTATCAAAAACATTGATCAGTTACCAGCAGCTAGCAGTGTAGGCTACCACAATAAAACATATCCAAGCTGAGACATTCTCATCTTATGTGCAGTTTTTTGTGATTATAAGCAACAGGAGATATTTTGGCTCCTTCGTTTTCATATTAAAAAGGAACAACAGCACAGGAGTTGGTCGTACATCTGTCCAAATCTATCAATTCTGTTACAAGTTCAAAGCAAAAGATGTGGAGCAAATGCAACATCAATCTGATGGCCTGATCGCTGAAACTTATTATTTTGGACTGATAACAATATTATTACCTTGCCTGAAAACACTTTAAGCTGCTTCCAGCTTAGTGCTGTTTAGAGCCAGTCAAATTTCATGAGTGGAAGGTCCCTGATTTTCAACCATCTAACCAAGTCCAACACTCACGAGAGCTTAGCTTCATTTAGTTTAGGGAAACAGCATAGAAATAGGCCCCTCGGCCAATCGAGTCCACGCTGACCATCCATCACCCGTTCACACCAGTTCCCATCCACTCCTTGCACACTAGGGGGAATTCGCCGAGGATAAATAAACTATAAACCCGCACGTCTTTGGGATGTGTGAGGAAACCGGAGCACCTGGGGAAAACCCAGGCAGTCACAGGGAGAACGTGCAAATTCCAGATAAAGAGCAAAAGAGGTCAGGATCGAACCTGGGTCTCTGGCGCTGTGAGGCAGCAGCTCTACCTGTTGAACCATTCTACCGCCCTCGCTCATTCTTGGAGCAAGTCAGCACCTGAGACAAAATTTACAGGCGTTTCCTTTCCCTTTGGTTCAGAGTGAGTGCCGGGGATATCTGGCATGTACGATCCTTTACTGCGTCGTTCTCTGTGCATTAATGACAATGCTGGTTTGAAGTACATAATGTCCATTTAGGATCTTGCACAGTAACACATTAGTTATCAAAACAAATTAGTCCCTGCATGTGCAGACCACGATCTGCATCTGGCAATGTTTAACTGGTTCCTGTCTCATAAATGAAGAAATAAAAATTATTTATCTACGTTCTGTAGATCAGACTTGTTTTTCTATGGAGTGGGGATTATCAAATCAAATGTGCATTCGGTCCATGCAATCCTGAATAAGTGGCTTAATACAAGGTTATTTCTGATTGATTTACGATGTCAAACGCATTTGCTCTTCAAGGTGACTTTTTCTTTTCATAATCAATCACTTCTTCCTAATTGACTCTGAAATGCTAGTGTGCCTTTGTATTGTAAACCAGAGCGTTTCAGGCTTTGGGAGGTTGAATATTAGAAGAAGGTAAACAATTAATGACTCTTAACGGCATTGATGTCGAGAGAGTAAAACAGCCCTGTGCATTCACCCTATCTATACCCCTGATGGTTTTATACACCTCTACAAGATCGCACCTCAGCCTTCTATCTCAAAGGAATAAAGGCCCAGACTGCCCAACCTCTCCCTATAGCTGAGGCCCTCTAGTTCTGGTGACATCCTCGTAAGCTCGACACTCTACAATACAATACAATACAATACAATACAATACAATAAATCTTTATTGTCATTGTACAGGGGTATAACGAGATTGGGAATGCGCCTCCCATACGACGCAATAATTTAGTTCGTTTAAACAACAGCAACCAGCTTAATGACATTCTTCCTAATGCAGGGTGACCAAAACTGAACACAATACCCCGTCTGAATCTGAAGAAAGGCCCCCACTCAAAATGTCACCTATCCATATCCTCCAGAAATGCTGAGTTACACCAGCACTATTGTGTTCGTTTTTGTAAACCAGCATCTGGAGTTCCTTGTGTCCATGATACATCTAGTGTGGCCTCACCAACGTCTTGTACAACTGTAACATACTGTATTAAGGTGTCAGGCCAAAGATTGGTTAAAGAACACAAACTAAAAGTCATGAAATTGTATACACAACTAACAATATTCCACAACTATTATTTTGGTATTACAATCTTCAGGAATACACAGCAATAAAAAATGTAGATCCTTAAATGAATATCCTATTGAATATCAATGGGACCTCTTTACAACACAGAACCATCAACAACATTGGTGGAGCTTTTGTACATAAACAGCTTTGTCAGTTAGTAATTTGCTCTTTGGAGCTTTTACTATAGAACAAGGACTGAAGTGAAATTGATTTGATCTGAATTGAAAGAACAACATGGAAACAGGCCCTTCAGCCCTTCGACTCCACACCATCCATCGACACCTCGTTCTATGTTATCTCACTTTCTCATCCACTTCTTACACACCAAGATCAATTTACAGAGGCTACTTAACCTCCAAACATACCAAGTCTTTGGGGGCTATGGGAGGAAACTGGAGCTCCCAGAGGAAACCTACGTGGTCACAGGGAGAATGTGCAACATCCACACAAACAGCACCCGAGGTCAGAATCAAACCTGGGTCTCTGGCATTGTGAGCGAGCTACTCTACTGGCTACATCATTATTTTGCAGTTTAGAGATACAGCGTGACAACAAGCCCTTCAGCCCACCGAGTCCGCATCATCCCGGATCACTCGTACACTAGTTCTATTCTTGACACTTGGAACAATTTGCAGAAGCCAATTAATATACAACCCTGGATGTGTTTGGAGTGTGGGAGGAAAGTGGGGCACTTGGAGAAAACCCACGCAGTCACGGGGAGAACGTACCAACCCCATATAGACAGCACCCGAGGTCGGGATCAAACCCGGATCTCTGCTGCTGTAAGGCAGCAACTCTATCACAACGCCACTTGTGCCGCCCCAAGATAAGAGTGACACGATGGTGCAGCAGTAGAGTTGCTGCCTTACAGCGCTTACAGTGCCAGAGACCCGGGTTCAATCCCGACTACGGGCGCTGTCTTTACGGAGTTAGTACATTCTCCCCGTGACAGCGTGGGTTTTCGCCGAGATCTTCGGTTTCCTCCCACACTCCAAAGACGCACAGGTTTGTAGGTTAATTGGCTTTTGGTATAAATGTAAATTGTCCTTGGTGCATGTAGGATGGTGTTAACGTGTGGGAATCGTTGGTTGGTGCGTACTCGGTGGGCCGAAGGGCCTATTTCTGCGCTGTATCTCTAAACTGAACTAAAAAAAAGTGTTTCTCAGCATTCCTGGAGCCATTCTTTCTTTTAAGTTCGAGGGTAAAATTATTCAGCCCAAATTTCTATCAGTGTCCTAAAGTTCACCCTGGGTTTAATAGTTTTCTGCTGTCAACATGGTCAGTGGCAAAGATAGACAAGCTGTCATGTGTCACGGTGACTTTGTACAGACCCTCTAAAAATAGCATCTGCACAGCAACAAAATAAAACACAAAGGCTCGCAGGCAATGGAACACTCCAGTATCCAGGAAGACTCAAAATCTCTGAGCTAATTTTAATTTTACTTGATACATGAGTTCATACAAAATTTGTGCAAACAGCCAGCATGATACCCAACCACCCACTCATCAAGAACAGAGAAAAAAGAAAAAAAAACTAATTATTTTAATGCATCATTTAGTCATCTAACAACACGAAATTGGACGCCAATTTATTTTGTAATCAGCTATGTTATTGGTCAGGTGCAATAGCTGAAAAAATCTGTTAAAACATCTTGTTTCACTATTTCCTTACTTACCTTGTAAGTTAAGTGCTTCGTATTCTTGGATCAAAAGGCATTGTCAATGAATTTTAAAAAATTGAAGATACAGAGAGAATAGATACCATGTGGGTTTGACGTTAATATAGACAAAGCTTCTTTTTGTGACAGTTCGGTGTACTGGCACTGCTAAAACTGTAAGATCTAGACTGCAGCTGGTAGAGCTGCTGCCTCACAGCACCAGAGACCCGGGTTCGATCCTGAGAAGGATTTGATTCCATGCTGCATCTCTAAACTAAACCAGATTTTCAAGTTTAAAAAAAAATTGTGATTTTTATGCACTTCAATTTGAAATTATCAGTTTTACGATTAAAAAGTTTAATAACATTTTTAAAACTTTTGATTGAGAGATACAGTGTGGCTTTAAAGTCTTCCGGCCCATCAAGTTTATGCCCATCATTGAACGCTGGTTCACACTAGTTTGATGTGACTATGCCACTTTTGCATCCACTGCCTACACACTTGGGGCAATTTACAGAGGCCAATTAATCTGAAGAAGGGTCTCGACCCGAAACGTCACCCATTCCTTCTATCCAGAGATGCTGCCTGTCCTGCTGAGTTACTCCAACATTTTGTGTCTATTTTCAGTGTAAACCAGCATCTGCAGTTCCTTCCTACACCTTTAATCTACAAATTTGCACGTCTTTGGGATGTGGTAGGAAACCAGAGCACCCAGAGGAAACCCATGCAGTCTCAGGGAGAACGTGCAAAGTCACACAGTCTCAGTTTAGTTTACTATTGTCACATGTACCAAGGTGAAAAGCTTTGTTTGGTTGCTATCCTGTAAAAACTGTGCAAGATTACGATCAAGCTGTCCACAGTGAATAGATAAAGGATAAAGAGTACAACATTTAGTGCAAGAGAAAGTCTGACAAAGTCCGATTCAAGATAGTTCAAAAGTCTCTAAAGAGGGAGATGGGAGGTCAGGATTGCTCTCTGGCTGATGAGTCAGCACGTGAGGTCAGGATTGAACCCAGGTCTCTGGCAGTGTGAGGCAGCAGCTCTACCAGCTGTGCCTCTGTGCCACAAGGGTGATTAGTCTCAAAATCAAAACAGAAAAGGTGGCCATAGTGATGGGAAAAAAAACATTGATAAATGTGGCCGAATTTTAATTGGCATGTATACTGGAACCATTTTATCTACAAATATAGCACGGATTCGACATTTATGTAGCATCTATAAACACGAAAGGTTCTGTGGTCACAAATGTGTGATATTCAATCTTACAAACTGAATCAAAAGAAAATAGGAGTAATTCTACAGCCATGTCAATAAAAACTTGCATATCCATGACATAAAATTAAAAAGAATCCCAGGGTGCATCAGAAGCAAAAAGGAAAAGTAACCCCATAAGGAAACAAAATGCTGGAGCAACTCAGAGGGTCAGGCAGCATCTGTGGAGAACATGAACGTTTTCAATCGGAACCCTTCTTCAGCCTGATTGTAGGGGGTGGGGGGTGGGGGGGGGGAGAAGCTGAGAGAGAGGAGAGGCAGGATAAAGCATGATAATAAATGGTCACAGGTGAGAGGGGGAGGGTTTGATAAGCAGATTGTTGGAACACAGTCCAGAGATAAAAGCGGAAGGTGTGAGACAGATTGATGTGCCGAATGGCAAATTGTGAAGCCAGAGAAAGGAATGTTGGAGGAAGTCTCCAAAGATGCTGCCTGACCCGCTGTTACTCCAGCACTTTGTGTAAACCAGCATCTGCAGTTTCTTGTTTCCACAGAAAAGAAAAGACAAAATAGGACACTTAGTTGAACGGAGACATCAGTAGAATGGGGAGACTGAGAAACTGTGGTCAGCGAGATAAACATTAATGACAGTCTTGTGGAAGTAGTGAAAAATGAGTTCAAGGAAGAAATTGCACCAAAATATATAACCTGCAGGCAATCAATGAATAGGCAAAATATTTCTATAAGAGATGATGTTAGGATGAACTAAGTTTAAAAGAGCCAGTGAGACAGCCAGGAACAGAAAAATCCATGAAAGGGTGGCAAAGACATGAAAAGATTTTAATTTGAAGGCATCAACTTGGATTGGAAATTTTGGAAGACTAGTTGAAGGCTGCCAGGGCCTGATTATGGGTGACCTGGAATAGGTGCAGAGTGCTTTGGTGAAGGGCAGGAAGGCATGGTGCAGCTTTATAAGACTTTGGTTAGGCCACATTTGGAGTATTGCATTCAGTTCTGGTCACCTCATTACAGGAAGGGTGGGGAAGCTTTGAAGAGGGTACAGAAGAGGTTTACCAGAATGCAGTCTGGATTAGAAGGTATTAGCTACCAGGAGAATTTGGAGAAAAAAATTGGTGTGTAGAAAGGAAGTGCAGATGTTGGTTTATACTGAAGAAGGGTCCCGACCCGCTGAGTGACTCTAGTACTTTGTGTCTATCTGGAAAAATGTGGGTCATTTTCTCTAAAATGCCAGAGGCGAAGGGGAGACCTGATAGAAGTATATAAAATTACAGAGGCATAGATAGGGTGGACATACAGAACCTTTTTCGCTGGGTGGAAATGTCAAAGACTAGAGAGTATAGCTTTAAGGCGAAAGGGACTGAGTTTAAAGGAGATGCGTGGGGCACCGTGGCAGGTACAACAAAAACATTTAAAAGATATTTGGGCATGTACATGGATGGGAAAGGTTCGGTGGATATGGGTCAAATCCAGACAAATCCAGGCAAATGGAACTAGCTTAAATGGGCATAATGGTTGGCATGGATGAGTTGGGCCGAAGGGCTCGTTTCCTGCTGCATGACTCCATGACACTAAAACTAAATATAGCACAGTGGTTCAAACTCTGAACACAACTGCAGAATCTGTTATTAATACGGTGTGGGTCATGTTCAAAATGTATTTCAGTATTCTGTATACTAGAAGATTGAATGCAGAAGAGAACAGCATGGGAACAAGTTCTTCGGCCCACAATGTCTGTGCTGAACATGATGTCAAGTTGAACTAAACTCCTCTGTTTGTACATGATCCGTATCCCCCCATTCCCTGCATATCCAAGTGCCGATCTAAAAGCGTATTAAATGCCATAATCGTATCACAACCACCAGAAGCACATTGCAGGCACCCGCCACACAGTGTAAAAAAACTTGCCTCACACATCTCCTTCAAATATTGCCCCTCTCCCATTAAAGTATGCCCTTAACACTATTAAACAACTCCAGAATTACAGCAGACTAGAGGGTTTAATTTCAAAATTAATTTTACCTACAAGTGATAGAAATCAGCTCATCTATACAATGCAGGAGCTTGAAACCGCACACCACCAGACTCAGGGACAGCTTCTTCCCCTCTGTACAGCCCTTCCATAAGCTACTGTCTGATTCAACTGCACCCCACTAAGGACATCAGAGTTTGTCTCTGGAACTGATGCGCTGCAATGCTGAGAACTATATTCTTCACTCTGTATCTTCCCCTTTGCTCTCTCTGTTTTACTTGAGTTTGACTTCATTGTGTTTATGCGTAGTATTATTTGATCGGATTAGATAGCGTGCAAAACAATGATTTTCAGTAGTCAGTACACATGACAATAATAAACCAAGACCTGAACTGTCATTAAAAACTGCAGGAAGGAACTGAAGGAACTGCAGATGCTGGTTTACACCAAAGATACTCACAAAAAGCTGAAGTAACTCAGTGGGTCAGGCAACATCTCTGGAGAAAAGGATTAGGTGATATTTCGTGGTCAAGACCCTTCTTCAGACTATGAGTCAGGGAAGAGGGAAATGAGAGATATGAAAAGGGTCAAAGGACAAATGAATGAAAGATATTCAAAAGGGCAAATCAAAGTCAGCATCGATGATCAAGGAAAGGTGGAACCCACAATGGTCCATTGTTGGCTGTGGAGAAGGTAATAATGAGTGATACAAACAGTGGAACTAAGCAGGACAACAGTGAAACTAATAGGACAACTAGGGTGGGGAGGAATGGAGAGTGAGGGAATGCAAGAGTTACTTGGTTAGAGAAATTAATGTTCATTCCGCTGGGTTGTAAGCTGCCCAAGCGAAATATGAGGTGCTATTCTTGTTTCAAAACAAGCTGTCTTGTAAAGGCATTGTGAAATGACATAATTCATTGGGTTAAAGCAGTTCCATAGCTTTATAATGCACTTGTACAGAATATGAACTCTTAAAGGATGCAGAGTGAACATGCTTGATGAACAAAGCTATTAGCCACACTGATAACCTCACAAACTCAATAATAGTTTCTCAATCCATCTGCGGTTGTAAAAACACTGATCAAAGCTGTTTGAACTGTAGGGGATTGGGTATCCTATATGAAAGAAATTTGTCAAGCTAAATTTGGTTCAGCAGTCAAACAGAATTTTTAACTTGAAACGGGTAGGCAGACAGCACCACAGAGCTACAAGACTACTAATCAAGGAGGTTTCGTTGAGCAACGATCACCCATTAACAGTGCTGCCTGGCTCTTCCACCCACCTGTTATTTTGAATAAATTCAAACAAGTATCAATCCCGTCACCAACTGCATTTGGCCCCATGCACAGTAAGAACCAGTCAATCACCAGTTCACTGCACTCCGAGAAACATAGCCAAGGGTAGACCTCAGGTGAAACAAACTGAGTACAATAATACTCAATCCTTATTTGTAAATTCAGACATACGCATAATATTGTATGATTAGTTCATAAGTCATAGGAGCAGAAATAGGCCATTCGGCCCATCGAGTCTACTCCACCATTCAATCATGGCTGATCTATCTTTCCCTCTCAAACTCATTAGAGGGAACCCATCCTGCTTCTTCCCAATACCCTTTGACATGCTTACTGATCAAGAATGATGTTCGGACTAGATTATGTGCAATAGCATTATTTGGGATGATTTTAAAAAGAAAAATTATTTGCAACAAGTATTTTCCCTGCAGGGTGCAGCAAAAGGTTATTCGACACATGAGGGCAGCACAGTGGGTAGAGCTGCTGGCTCACAGTGCCAGAAACTCAGGTTCGATCCTGACCTCGGGTGCTGTCTGTGTGGAGTTTGCAAGTTCTCCCTGGGACCGTGTGGATTTCCTCAAGGAGCTCCAATTATCCTCTAGTGCGTTGGGAGTGGTTGCAAAGGTGGGATAACTTAGAACTAGTGTGAATGGGTGATCAATGGTAGGTGTGGACTTGGTGGGCCGAAGAGCCTATTTCCATGCTGTATCTCGAAACTAAACAGACATGGTGGTGTTTAAGAAGCTATTAGACAGGCACATGGATATGGAGGGAATGGAAGAATATGGATCATATGCAAGCAGAGGAGATTCGTTTATCTTGGCATCATGTTCGGCACTTACATTGTGGGCTTAAGGGTCTGTTCCTGTACAGTTCCATGTTTTTATAGAAAATAGAGATGTTAGGGGCCAGAGCCGACAAGATTTGCAGTGCTATAAGTTTGCAAAAGCAGTTTTGATTATAAATTGGACATAGGAATTCATAACGGAACAATAAGACGACAAACTTCATAACCAGAAGTGATACTTTGTGGATGGGTAACACCAAAATGTTAAAGATGTGTAAACTAAATTGCAGAGACACTGACTTCTGCAGAAAGCTAATTATGAGCGAAGTCTATCAGCATGTTTGGAACCTGAGAAACATTTCTCACAGCCTGTGAATTCCTGACACAAGCTGTTTTATTAAACTTTTGTGCTAAATGAATTACTAAAGAGGTAAATTAAAATGATTAAGACAGTGGCCTACGACAACATTGCAGGTCCGAAAATGTAATACACAGATAAAAAATATATTTTAAAAATTGAATAAATGAATAACCTTAATGGTTCTTCCATACACTGGGGTAATGTCCGATCCTCCACTACCACACTGCAAATATTGGACGTTTGTCTCTAGAACTGATGCACTGCAATCCTGAGAACTATATTTCCCACTCTGTATCTTCCCCTTTGCTCTATCTGCCGCACCTGGAGTATTGTGTGCAGTTTTGGTCTCCTAACCTGAGGAAAGACGTTCTTGCCTTAGAGGGAGTACAGAGAAGGTTCACCAGATTGATCCCTGGGATGGCGGGACTTACATATGAGGAAAGACTGGATAGACTGGGTTTGTACTCGCTGGAATTTAGAAGACTGAGGGGGGATCTTATAGAAACATATAAAATTCTTAAGGGGTTGGAGAGGCTAGATGCGGGAAGATTGTTCCCGATGTTGGGAGAGTCCAGAACCAGGGGTCACAGCTTAAGGATAAGGGGGAAGTCTTTTAGGACCGAGATGAGAAAACATTTCTTCACACAGAGAGTGGTGAGTCTGTGGAATTCTCTGCCACAGAAGGTAGTTGAGGTCAGTTCATTGGCTATATTTAAGAGGGAGTTAGATGTGGCCCTTTTTGCTAAAGGGATCAGGGGGTATGGAGAGAAGGCAGGTACAGGCTACTGAGCTGAATGATCAGCCATGATCATATTGAATGGCGGTGCAGGCTCGAAGGGCCGAATGGCCTACTCCTGCACCTATTTTCTATGTTTCTATGTTTCTATCTATTGTACTTGAGTTTAACTTGATTGTATTAATGTATAGTATTAACTGATTTGATTGGAAAGCATAGAAAACAAAGCGTTTCACTGTACCTCGTTACACGCGACAATAATAAACCTAAACCTGGACAAAATAGTACAAAATCCGAAGTTTGTAGTACAACCAAAGACAGTCCATAGACAGTTCAGAGTTGCTGAAGTTAGTTCAAGAACCTGATGATTGATGGGAAGAAGCTGTTCTTGAACCTGGAGGTCAGGGGATTCAGACCCCTGTACCTTCTTCCCGATGGTAGAAGTGAATTGAGAGTGGACAGGATGGTGTGGGTCTGACGATATTGGCTGCCTTTTTGAGGCAGTGTCTCCTGTAGATCCCTTTGATGCTTATTAAATATTGTGATGGTGTGATGGAGGCAGAGAGTCTCACAATATTTAATTATGATTTGAGGATGATCTTTCATCCAAAGACAGGGATGGAATCTGGATCATCCTCAAATCTTCTCTAAATCTCTATCCCCAAAGCTTCTGTCTTACAAGGGTTGACACCTCTGCTATTGGGTAATGTTCTTCACCAAATAACTACCCCATCTTTACTCTTTGTTATTTTGTATGCCTCTATCAGATTACCCCCTTCCCTTCCTCCGCTCCGCTCCATAAACTATCCAGTCGCTCTTCATTGTTGAAATACACCATCCCAGGCAACATCACAGTAAATCTCCATGAATCTTCTCCAGTCCAAAATGTACAGTAGTGCGGCGACCAGAATTCTATACAGTCCTCCTGTTTAGGACTTATCATTATTTAAAAAGTAACCTATCTGCTATTGTATTGTCAGGCCTGGCTAATAAAGGCTGTTATCAGCTTATCTACCAGTGCTGCCACCTTCAGGGGTCCCTGAACTTGCACACTGAGGTCTCTACATTTTTCAAAACTCCCAATAGTTTTGACATTCATTACGTACTGTATGTCCCAACATTATTAGTCCTCTGACAATGCATTACCTTGCACTTATCGGGATTAAATTGCATCTACCATTGTTCTGCCCATTTTACCAAGAAATCAATGTCTTAGTTTAGTTTAATTTAGTTTAGAGATATAGCATGGAAACAGGCCCTTCAGCCCACTGCGTCTACACTGACCATCGGTCACTCGTTCACACCAGTTCTACTTTCTCATCCACTCCATACACACTAGGGAACATTTGTACAGAGGCCAATTAACCTACAAACCTGCACATCTTTAGCAATGGCAGAGAAAACAGAGGCACACGGAGGAAACCACGGCAGTCAGAGGGAGAACTTGCAAACTCCACACAGACAGCACCCAAGGTCAGGATCAAACCTGGGTCTCTGAGAGGCCCTTCTTGTAACCTGGCTCACCTCCACCACATCAACTGAACCACCATTGTTCAGGTCATCTGCAAACATATTAATGACATTCCTACAATACCCCCAAATGGTTCGGGCGGCATAGTGGCTGTCTCACAGCATCAGAGACCTCAGGTTCAATCCTGACTTTGGGTACTGTGTGAAGTTTATACGTTCTCCAAGTGGCCGCGTGGGTTTCCAGCTGGTGCTCCGGTATCCTCCCATATCCCAAATATATGTGGGTTTGTAGGTTAATTGGCCTCTGTCAAGTCAAGTTTATTTGTCACATACACATACACGATGTGCAGTGAAATGAAAGTGGCAATGCCTGCAGATTGTGCAAAAATAAATAAAAAATTACAATTACAGCATATAAATTAAAATACAGAAAATAAAATTTAGTCCCTGGAGTTATAATAGTTAACAGTCCTGATGGCCTGTGGGAAGAAGTGGATTGGGCCTTTGTTCTCCACAGTGAAACGAGTGGAGAACAATGAAGGCATGCACTCTAGTTGGAGACACAAGGAACTGCAGACACTGGACGCTTGAGAAAAACACAAGGAGGAACTCAGTGGGTCACCAGCTGGACGCTTGAGCAAACAACAACAGATGCTGGAGGAACTCAGTGGGTCACCAGGATCTGGGGAGAAAAATAGACAGACAAGCTTTCTGGTTGGGACCCTTCTACAGTCTGATTGGAATGGGGTAGGGGGGAGCAAGCTGAGAAAGAGAGTTTGGGGTGGGACAATGGTGGCAAGTGATAGGTGGATACAGGTGAGAGGGGTTCCAGGTGATTCTAGTTCCATGGACACTAATTTAGCCAACATAATTAAAGACCTCTCTCACCCCAGTCATTCCTCCTTCTCTCCCTCTCATCAGGCTAAAGATACAAAGGCTTGAACCTTACGTAGCCACCTAAACCTTCAAACTGACTATGGACCATTCAGCCCATCTAACCTGTCGGAATTATTTACTTTATATCTGTGAACTTATAGAGTTGTATAAGATCATGAGAGGAATAGATCGGGTAGACGCACAGAATCTTTTGTCCAGAATAGGGGAATCAAGAACCCGAGGATATAAGTTTAAGGTGAGGGGGGAAAGATTTCATAGGAATCTGAGGGGTACTTTTTGACACAAAGGGTGGTAGGTGTATGTAACGAGCTGCCGGAGAAGGCAGTTGAGGCAGGTACTCAGTTCAGTTGAGTTTATTGTCACGTGCACCAAGGTTCAGTGAAAAGCTTTTGTTGCATGCTAACCAGTCAGCAGATTACAATCGAGCCATCGACAATCGTACGATCGAAACATAGCATCGCAACGTTTAAGAAACATTTAGAAAGGTACATGGATAGGACAGGTTTAGAGGGATAGGGACCAAACGCAGGCATATGGGACTAGTGTAGATGGGACACGTTGGCCGATGTGGGCAAGTTGGGCCGAAGGGCCTTTTTCTATGTTGTAAGACTCTATGAACTGTTTTATGTTAAATTGAGTGCTATGCTTTGCAAATCTATTACTGGGACTATATGAACTTAGTTCCCGTGTTAGAAAGATAAAGTATTTCTATCAGAACTGCGAAACCAGGTACTGAAAGAAATAATCTGCTGGATCACACGACACTCTGAGTTTCCAACTATTTTGCAGGACCTTTAGCAATCTCCTCTTTGTCACGGATCAAAACCACTGATCTATGGCACGCACATGACCCAAGAATTTCCTTGTGGAATTCAGGGAATGTTAGCTTACAAAGAGGTAAATGTGTGTGCTTGGTCCCAGGAGACTCACTCGTCAGTTTTCCTTCAGACCCTCCTATTTTGGCTCCATAACTTACGGTGTCAGGGCTTCATATTAATACCAGGAAATCCTGACAAAGTGGAGACACAAGAAACTGCCGATGAAGAATCTTGAGCAGGAAACAAAGCGCTGGAGGAACTCAGTGGGACAGATGACGTTTGAGTCTGACTGAAGGAGACGTTTGAGTCTGACTACCAGAAACGTCGCCCAGCTATTCCCTCGCCAGATGCCGCCTGACCCGCTGGGTTCCTCCAGAGCCTTGTTAAACTCAGCAAAGGGCCTCGTCTCATAGTTCTTTTGACAAAGGATAGCGAAGCTCTGGAATGCTCTATCCCAGAGAAGGTCAGGAATATTAAAGTGGAGGCAGATCATCTTTTGAACGACCAGGGGGTTGAGGACAAAGGGGATCTGGCACAGAGGGGAGTTGCGGCCCTGGTGTAGGCTTGAGGGGTTTGTTAGGTGGCCTACACCTGCTGTGATTTAATTGTGTTCTTGTATTCTCATCTTAATTAATATTGTTCCAATATTAACAAATACATTAAAATAGTTACAACATGGTGGGTATATGGAATGAGCTGCCAGAGGAGGTAGTTGAAGTAGTTACAATAAGAACATTTAAAAGGCACTTGCACAGATAGTCATAGGGTCATATTGCATGGAAACCGGCCCTTCAGAACAACTTGCCCACACCGACCAATATGCCATCTACACTGGTCCCACCTGCCCGCACTTGGCCCATATCCCTCAAACCTACCCTACCCACGTACCCATCTAAATTGTCTCTTAAATGTTATGATGGTATCTGCCTCAACTACCTCCTCCGGCAGCTTGTTCCAGACACCCACCATCCTTTGTGTAAAAAAGTTACCCTTCAGGTTCCTATTAAATCATTCCCTACCTCACCTTAACATGGATAGGAATAGATTGGAGAGATATGGACCAAATGCAGGCAAATGGGTCTAGCCAAATGCAGGCAAATGGAAAGGGCATTTTGGTCAGCATGGATTAGTTGGGCCAAAGGGCTTTTTTTCCATGCTGTATGACTATCACTGTATCTATAAACAGAGGAGCAAATGTACCCAATAATTACAGACCAGCAAATAGTGTTAGGGCATACTCCAGAATGAGTAGGTGCAGAACAAAAGCTATACTAAATAATAATATGTGAAGCCTTGCAAACACAGTTAGATCCTTTGGGCTGGTAACTGCCTCAGATTCCATTTCTCACCTGCACACTCAGGGCAATATACAATGGCCAATTAACCTACCAACCCCCATGTCTTTGGGATGAGGGAGGAAACCAAAGCACTCCGAGGAAACCCACACAGTCACAGAGAGGGCGTGCAAACTCCACACAGTCAGCAACACAGAGAAGAATTGAACCTGCGTCTCTGGTGCTGTGAGGCAGCAGCTCTACCAGCTGCAACACCGTGGCACCCTCGATTAATGATAGGGAAAAGGGTCTCTCTCATAGCCTTATTTAACTTAATGTTGGCATAAAACTACTTGGGAGGTCCCCATTCTTACAGAGAGAATTGGAGCAATTAAATAGATGAGTTGAGATATGGAAGATGATCTTAGTGTGGTTAAAACTAAATGAATCCAAAATAAACTAAACCCAAAAGTCCTGCCACAGAACCACCATCTGTCTGTTGGGAGGCACAGTGGTGCAGCAGTAGAGTTGCTGTCTTACAGCACCAGAGACCCAGGTTCGATGGTGACTTCGGGTGCTGTCTGTACGGAGTTTGTACATTCTCCCAATGACTGCGTGGGTTTTCCCCGGGTGCCCCAGTTTCCTCCCACACTCCAAAGATGTTTAGGTTAATTGGCTGTGGTTAAGAAATTTTAAATTGTCCCTAGTGTATAGGATAGTGCTGGTGTACAGTGATCGCTGGCCAGCACGGACACGTTGGGCTGAAGGGCCTGTTTATGCGCTGTATCTCTAAACTAAACTAAAGGCATCATGAAGGCGAAAGTGATCCATTAGTAGAGGCTGGAAGCTAAAAGAGACTTAAAAAATTCACCAAATTAGTATATGGCAGTTATAAAGATTGCGGATCAGATAGGAAAATTCTTTTGTAAAGCAAGTCAGAACAGATTAGATCCACTTTGCATAAACTAAAAGTGATCACTCTCGATAGCAACACAGTCTCTATTCCCTGCATTTCCTTGTGTCTATCCAAAAGCCTCTTAAACACCAATTTGCAACTAACACTCTCCAGTATCTAAAAGCAACCGATATCAAAAAACTGAATGGTATTCTCAGCTGAAAAACAAACCTTTGAACACATTGAGAATGTGCAAAGTAACCCTCCTCAATATCAGTATTTATTCAGCAACTTAGGAACCATACAGAAGATTGTACCCGTGTAAAGGGGGAACTGATTTAATCACACAGCATGCAAACAAAATATTTTCACTGCACCTTGGTACACGTGACAATAATAGAGTCTCTTGTCAAAATACAGTCTTTTACCCAGAGTAGGGGAATCAAGAACCAGAGGACATACATTTAAGGTGAGAGGCGAGAGGTTTAATTGGAACCTGAGGGGAAACCTTTTCACACAGAGGATGGTAAGTATGGAACAGGGTGACAGAGGATGAAGCTGAGACGGGCAATATAACAACATTTAAAAGACATTTGGACAGGTACATAAATAAGAAAGGCCGAGAGGGTTATGGGCCAAACTCAGGCAGGCGGGACTAGCATAGATGGGGCATCTTGGTCAGCATGAGCAAGTTGGGCTGAAGGGCCTGCTTCGGTGCTGTATGACTCCATGACTCTAATAATAAACCAACACCAACTTGTAATGTGGCATCAGCTCTCCTAGGTGAACAAGTTATCCTTCTCCTTTGGTGACAAATCATTTATAGTTTACAAGAATGATCCCAGGAATGAGTAGGTTAACCTATGATGAGCGTTTGTCGGCATTGGGCCTGTACTCGCTGGAGTTTAGAAGAATGAGGGGGGACCTCATTGAAACATGCAGAATAGTGAAAGGCTTGGATAGAGTGGAAGTGGAGACAATGTTCCCACTAGTGGGAGAGTCTAGGGCTAGAGGTCATAGCCTCAGAATTAAAGGACGTTCTTTTATGAAAGGGAGGAGGAGGAATTTCTTTAGTCAGAGGGTGGTGAATCTGTGGAATTCTTTGCCACAGAAGGCAGTGGAGCCCAAGTCAGTGGATATTTTTAAAGGCAGAGATAGGTAGATTCTTGATTAGTACAGTTGTCAGAGGTAATGGGGAGAAGGCAGGAGAATGGGGTTAGGAGGGAGAGATAGATCATTCACGATTGAATGGCGGAGAAGAATTGATGGGCCGAATGGCCTAATTCTACTGCTATTCCTTATGACCTTAGTGCGGGAGTCAGACAAATGGGTTAAAGAAAGTTACGCAATGAAATATTGCTAAAGTGGCTCCACCTCCTCCGGCATTCACACTGAGGGGGAACTAGCAGTCAATTCAAGCTAAACCTATAAAAATATTTAGCTTTGTTTTGTTCAAAATGTTTGCGGTGGAAGGGATATGTATGAAAGAGTTTGTATTGTAGGAAACCCCACTCATGATGCTGAGTTCATCGCCCACACATACCTGTGGTGGTTGTGGGTTGTGAGGTTTGATTTCACTCTATGGAGAAGTTTGCACAGACCACTGCTCACTATTAAATTGTACGCAGCCTTCTTAGTTAGCAAAACCAGGAATGACTGAATAAGTAGTATTAAAAAGGAAACATAACTAAAAGGCAGACAAGATTTGTGGCAGTGCTGAATTTCTTTTTCAACAATACATTGGCAATGGCAGCTGTACTGATTGAATATCAAGAATGTACAGGCAACAATCGAGTTTAAAAGGACACAAAGTGTTGGAGTCACTCAGCGGGTCAGGCATCATCTCTGGAGATCATGCCTAGGTGTTGTTTTGGGTCTGGACCATACTTATATTCTGAAGAATATAAGTAATTGTAGTCTGGAGGAGTGTCACGAGTTGAAACGTCACCTATCCTTTTTCTGAAGGGCCTGTTCCAGTGCTGTACTGTTCTATGTTCTAGATTTTAGAATGAAAGAAATAGAACAGAAATTATTTTTTGAACTAAATTCTCTCTAGAACGAATTTCTTTTGGATCACATTTCATTTAAGCATAACAATGATCTCTGTCCCAAATGTGTACATTTATCTACAATGAATTTCTCCGTAAACAGGATCTGAATCCTGATAGTTCACCTGCATCTTAGAGTTGTTAAGAAGCCGCAGCACTCTCTGTTTTTCCAGAGAGTTGTGGATGTAGCCCAGTCCTTTACACAGGCCAGAATCTACTATTCTAACACTCTTGTACTTAAGTATTGTTGTGCCTATTTTTACTAAACTGTATGGAAGAAAAGGAATTTTACTGTTCCTAGGTACCTACTTTCCATCATTGACTCCATCTGCACCTCATGCTCAGAAAAGCAGCCAAGATAATCAAAGACTTGTCCCTCCCCGGTCATTCCTTCTTTTCCTTGCTGCCATCTGGCAGAAGGTACAGAAGCTTGAAAATGTGCATCAGACTCAGGAAGAGAAACTTCCCCTCTTGTTTTCAGCCTTGTGAATGGTCCATCCAGAAGCTAAGGCACTGTCCGATTCACTTCTATTCCATTTGTGGACACTTTAGTCTGTCTATTGAACTGGCGCACTACAATGTTGAAAACTATATTCTGAACTTGGTATTGTACGAGTTTGAACTGATTGTATCTATGCCGGGTGTATCTGATCTGTTTGGATAGCATGCAGAACATAGCTGTTCATTGCACCTTGGTAGATGTGACAATAATAAACCTAAACCAAACCTTAAATTGTCATTGAAACACAATGTCTTGAAATGGCATTGTGAAGCAACTTGACAACATTGTGCTAAAGCACTTCCATAGTCTTAGGCTGTGCTTGCATAAGATATGAACTCTTATAGGATGCACAGTGTACTTGCTTGTTAATTAACCTTAGCCTGCGGTTTCTCTCAAACTTCTGTTCCTAACGCCTTATTTTCCACTGCCCAGCAGCAGTGTTCTGTCTCATGCTAGTGGGGCGTTTTATTCCATGGTACCACATCATAAAGCAAACACCAACTCTGTCCGTGTCCCAGTGGAAAAATCTAACCTCAGAACAGTAGGTTCTCTGACTGCGACTGAACATTATTTGGTTTAGGTTTATGATTGTCACACGCACCAAGATACAGTGAAAAGCTTTGTTTTGTATCCGACCCAATCGAATCTGATAATATCATACACAAATGCAATTAAGCCAAACTGAAGTATAATAGATAGAGCCCAGAGAAAGATAGAGAGTGCAGAATATAGTTGTCAGCACCGTAGAGCAACATTTCCAGGGACAAAGTCCAATGTCCACAATGAAGTAGGTTGGAGAATCAGACTCTGCCCTGGCTCATGGAAGGACAACAAGCCTGATAGCAGAGGGGAAGAAGCTTTTCCCGAGTCTGGTGGTGCGTGCTTTTCAAACCTCTGTATCTTCCGCCCGAAGGCAGCAGAGAAAAGAAGAAATGACCGGGGTGGGAAAGCTCTGATTATGTTGGCTGTTTTTCCAAGGCAGCAGGGGATGCCCATGGTGGCAATGGGGGAGAGGCTGGTGTGTTTGCTGGACTGGGCTCCATCCACAACTCTCTGCAGTTTTGAAGTATGCTCAGTATTTCAAACAATTGATTAGCTCTTTAGAGCCGCACTTTATTCCAACAGCGGAGAACTGATTGCAGTACACAATGGCCTGATGTCTGTGGCAGTAACGACAGCTAAGTTGCTGGCAAGTGCCACATTATTTTATGGAGTGAAGTTTGAAATGGAAATTGCAACGATGTTGGGCTTGCTGTGGTAAGTCTGCAGGATTCATCCTCTCTAATATATTGGAAGGAATCTCCTTCAACAGATATCAATTTCAGCCGTTTGTAAGCCATTCATACTGCAAACTGCCCTGAAATTCTGACACAGGCAGTCCCTAGTTTGTGAGAGGATTCCATTCTTGAGAACTATCTGTAAATCAATTTATCCACAAGTCAGAAATATCAATTTTCTACAGCCACCCGCATCATATTGTTCTCGATACACTTGCTATGATTCTTTCACCCTAACACTACCTGTAATTAAAGTAATGGAATATATAAACTGTATCCAGTCACAAATGTATACCATGAAACATTTTATTATTACAGATAATTCCATTATAAATGCATGTTTCCACAAAGACAATTGGATATAACACAAATGATGAATTAGGGAACAATTTTGTATTCCACAAGCCAAAAATGGTTACAGCACGGTTTCAATCAGAAACTGGAGAACCATTTAAAAGTTACTTTTGAAATAGACAAGTGGAAAAAAAAGCCTTTTAGCTTACTTTAGTTTAGAGATATAACGGGGAAACAGGCCCTTCGGCCCACTGAATCCGGGCCAACCAGCGATCCCCGCACACTAGCACCACCCTACATACTAGGGACAGTTTACAATTTTACCGAGCCAATTAACCTACAAACCCATACATCTTTGGAGTGTGGGAGGAAACTGGAGCTCCCAGAGTAAACCCACGCAGACCACAAGGAGAATGCACAAACTCCATACAGACAGCACCTGTAGTCAGGATCATACCCGGTTCTCTGGCACTATAAAACAGCAACTATACCGCTGCAATTGAAAAGAAAAAGGTCCAGGGGGATAAAACTGTTTCATGTAACATCCCTGCAGTAATCAGGCAAAAAAAACCAGTCTGTCAGTTTCACTACTAGAGGCTATTTAACAACAAGCAATCTCTTTTTTGACACTTCTGCAGTGATACTCAATTAAACAATGTAACATACAGCCTTTAGCATTGTGTAGGAAATAACTGCAAATGCTGGTTTAAATCGAAGGTAGACACAAAATGCTGGAGTAACTCAGCGGGTCAGGCAGGATCTCCAGAGAGAAGAAATGTGTGACGTTTCAGTCTGAAGGGTCTCGACCCGAAACGTCACCCATTCCTTCTCTCTAGAGATGCTGCCTGACCCGCTGAGTTACTCCAGCATTTTGTGCCAGCCTTTAGCATTGAGGCTTGCAGTCACAAAATAAACCATTATTTACGAAACTTCTCTGGGGATAAAACTTTGCAATTGCAAGTCTGAATCTCTCTAACCTCTAACCCACTTGTCTCCATTGACACAATTATTTTTATAATGCGATTTTCTATAGTGGGAGGTTTTCTTCGGGACACAACTATCAAGTTGTAGCAGATCTACCTGTAGATTTAGCTTTAAAACTGTCTGGGTGACTCTGAACAAATTTCTGCAAGTCCATAACCGGGGAGCCTCTGTACTTTGTTGTAAGTGAGATTTTAATTTAGTTTCATTTGGAGATACAGCATGGAAACGGGCCCTTCAGCCCACCGAGTCCACGCCGACTATCAATCACCCATTCACACTAGTTCTATGTTATCCCACTTTCCCATCCACTCCCTACACACGAGGGGCAATTTACAGAAGCCAATTAACCTCCAAACCTGCATGCATACCTTTGGGATGCGGGGGGAAACCGGAGCACCCGGAGGAAACCCACGAGGTCACAGGGAGAACGTGCAAACTCCTCACACGGACAGCACCCGAGGTCAGGATTGAACCCGCATCTCTGACACTGTGAGGCAGCAGTTCTCTGCCAAGTTAAATCCTAACAACTGTAGGCAAACCACCTCCCTGGAAAAGAACGAACTTCACATGAATATTTCAAAACATAAAATGTATTCAATGCTTTTTAATACCTGCTTATTTCAACTTCTATTTTAATCAGATGTGTGCGCGTTTATATTCAGCACCATGTGTAATGTTTAAATAATTAATTAGGAAATGTGTGCATCTAGTTTCCAGGTGTGCTGTGAGTGTGTTGGGCTGTTCAATCACGCACAACACAGCACGGGTGTTTGGTGCCAAGAACAGGCTGCACTGATGTTGAACATTGTCGGCATCAGAGAAGGGAAAGCTTATAGCCAAAGTTTAGTTTAGTTTAGAGATTTAGTTTAGTTTAGATCTACAGCCCGTCAGCCCACCGATTCCGCGCTGACCATGATCCCTGCACATTAACACGACCCTACACACACCAGGGACAATTTACATTTATACCTAGCCAGTCAACCTATAAACCTGTATATCTTTGGAGTGTGGGAGGAAACCGAAGATCTTGGATAAAACCCACATGGTCACGGGGAGAACGTGCAAACTCCGTACTGACAGCACCCGTAGTCGGGATCGAACCAGAGTCTCTGGCGCTGAAAGAGCTATGAGGCAGCAACTCTACCGCTGCGCCATAGTTCCGACAAGATCACTCGTCCTGTGTGGGGAGCTGCGTTTGAGGTCAATGACAACACCACCACTTTTGCAATCGCAAGAGTCTGCAGATGCTAGAATCTGCAGCAACAAGCAATCTGCCGGTGGAACGCAGCAGGCCGAGCTGTATCTGGGTAGGGTTTTAGAATCATAGAGTCATACAGCTTGGAAACAGGACCTTCGGCCCAACTCACCCATGCCGGCCAAGATGCCCCCTCTATGCTAGTCCCACCTCAGAATAAAAGGACGTACCTTTAGAAACGAGACGAGGAGGATTTTCTTTAGTCAGAGGGCAGTGAATCTGTGGAATTAATTGCCACAGAAGTCTGTGGAGGCCACGTTAATGGATATTGTTAAGGTGGAGATTGATAGATTCTTGATCAGTACAGGTATCAGGGGTTATGGGGAGAAGGCAGGAGAATGGGGTTGAGAGGGGAAGATAGATCAACCATGGTTGAATGGTGGAATAGGCTTGATGGCCCGAATGGCCTAATTCTGCTCCTAGAACATGAACCTATGAACCTTCGCATGATTGGCCCATATTCCTCTATCTATGTCCTCTGGGTCTCAATTCTCCTATTCCGTATAAAAGGCTCTGGGCACTGTTTATTCGGTGGGGGGTGAAAGATGGCCCCTGATGTTGAGTTTCAATCCAAAATTCCTTTCTCCACCTCCCTCATCCCCATTTCGATGCTGTTTAATGCACTGAGCTCCTCCAACAGGTTCTGTGACATCTCATATTCTGCTTAGGTTTCTTACTGCCCAATGGTATGAACATTGAAATCTCAGATTTCAAGTAATACCTCCTCCCCCCCACCTCTCAAATTTTCCTGTGCACCCCCAATCTGACACCCTTCCGCTTCCCTTTCACCTTTAACCTTTGTCATGTACTCCACCCATTTGCCATTCATTCCCCTCCACCTCACCTGTGTCCACCTATCACTCGCCACGCTTTGTTCCGCCCCTAACTTTCTTCTAACTCTCCCCCCCCCTCAATACAATCAGCCTGAAGAAGGGTCCCAACCCGAAATCTCATTCCGAGCCATTCCCTCCAGAGATGCTGCCTGATCCGCTGGGTTACTCAGGTACTTTGTGCTTTGCACAAGTTTCCAGCATCTGCAGTTCCTTCTGTCTCCTCCATTAGATTGTTTGCTGTGCAGAACTACTACTGCTACTGGTGTTATTGTCCCCAAACTCAGATCAGCTCAGGCTGCAAGATGATCCAAAGGCCGTTGTTCATGATGCCCAAAGGATGCCACAAATGAGTTCCCAATCAGCAACGGTACAGATATCTTTCAGTGAGAGTGCAACAACTGGACTGTGACATTATATTCTTGCTTCCAGCAACTGGAGCTCAAATTTCAGAATTAGGAAGCTTTTACTCAAGTTGGCTTTAATTTTTGATAATTATTCACCAGGTCATCTGGTGTAATAGTTGAACATTTTGAGTCATACTGCACAAAAATAGGCCCTTCAACCCAACTCGTCCATGCCGACTAGGATGCCTCATGCAGACTAGGCCCATTTGCCTGACATGTGGCACAGTTGAAGCTTGTATTCAGCATTTTTACCAATAGTGCGTCCTCCTGGCCTTTTCAACACTTAAAACAAAGTGTTCTGTCCATTTACTTTGTAAATCCACATCCTTCTAAAGCTTTCCTATCCATGTAGTAGCCCATATGTTGTTATTGTACCCACATCCTCATGTAGCTCGTTCCATATAACTACCACTGTCTGAGTGAAGAACTTGCCCCTCTTAACTTTAACCTATACCCTCATGTTCTTGATTCCCCTACCCTTCAGGGAAAAGATCCTGTGCATTCACCCTATCTATTCTCCTCCTGAGTTTATGCACCTCTATAAGGCCACTCGTCAGCCTCCTGCGTTCCAAAGATAAAATGCAGCCTATTTAATCTCTCCCTTTAGCACAGGCCCTCAAGTCCTGGCAACCTCCTGATAAATATTCCCTGCATTTTTAATCTCCCCTGCCTGCATGTGATCCATATCCCTGCATTTCCTGCATATCCAGGTGAATTTTTCTTCATTCCAAAGTAACAGGTTGTACAGGGCTTTTTTTTCTAGCAGTAACCTGAATTATGAGTGAGATGAGCCAAGAAATCTGTCCAATGTGCAGTGCAATATCCATCCCTCAGCTGGTGCATGCAAATATTGATCCCCTAATCTAGCTAGTCATCGACTTCAGGAAGAATGGTGGAGTACACGCCATTATCAGCATCAATAACGCTGAAGTGGAAATAGTTGAGAGCTGGCGTTAATACTACCAATCATCTGTCTTGGACTAGCTACATTGAAGCGACAGCCATGAAGGTACAGCAGTGCCTCTTCTTCCTTAGGAGATGGAGGCGATTCAGCATGTCTCCAAAGACTCTTACAAACTTCCACAGGTGCTCCATAGAAAGCATGCTGTTGGGTTGCATTGCAACTTGGTTTGGGAGCAGCTCTTCCCAAGAAATTGCAGGGAGTTGTAGATGTAGCCCAGTCCATCACACAGACCCAACTCCCCTTCAGTGACTACATCTACACTTCACGATGCCTTGCGAAAGCATAATCAAAGACTTGTCCCATGCCGGTCATTCCTCCTTCTCCCTGCATCCATCAGGCAGAAGGTACAGAAGATTGGAAGTGCACACCACCACACTCAGGTGCAGCTTCTGTTTTTAGGCTTCAGAATGGTCCTTCCATAAGCTAGTGTACTGTTCAATTGGCCTCTACCCCTGTGACCACACACCCCATTCTGCATCTTTTCCTTTGCTCTACCTATAGTGCTTGAGTTTTACATCGTTGGATTTATGTCTAATATTGTCTGATCTGATAGCATACAAAGCAAAGCTTTTCACTGTACCTCGGTACACGTGACAAGAATAAACCTAAACCCATTCGCCCAGTGTCGGTGGGACATTTGCTCTGGGAACAACTGTGACTAATGTTTCATGACCAATTGTTCTCAAGCACTTTGAGGATTTCCAAGGACTGGATGCTTATAAAAATGTTAATTTGCCTACCTCAAATGACAAGGTCACATTTGGAGAGATGTTAATGAATTGGAGTATTCATAACAGAACAAGATTAGAGTTCAGACATAAACTTTGAAATCGTGATGATAGACACACATGATCAAGCTTGTTTTAGTTGGGGAGGAGGAAAGAATTATGCTGTAGGGAAGTCTTTCATGTTCAATATTAATAGCAATTCAGTGTATGATGGATATATATATATTTTCCATAAGTAGCAAATAGCACACATATTGCCCTTGGCATTTACTTTTACCAACAGGGATGACTACCACTGATTTAGAATATAAACACATAACACTACACCACAGGAACAGGCCCTTCGGCCCACAATGTCTGTGCTGAACATGATGCCAAGATAAGCCATTCGCCTCTGCAATGCACGTGATCCATATCCCTCCACATCCATGTACCTATCTAAAAGTCTCTTCAACACCACTATCATAACTGCCTCTACCACCACCTCTGGCAGCACGTTCCAGGCACCCACCACCATCTGTGTAAAAAAACCTGCCCCACACACCTCTTTTAAACTTTGACCCTCCCGCCTTAAAGCTTTTCCCTCCAGTCTTGGACTATTTTTTAAAAGTTTTTAACTTTGACAAGTTTTAATAAACTTGTTTCCCCCTTTACAACTGGTTCCCTCCCTTCACCTAAATGCTTTACACTTTTTCTTACACTTAATGCTTTACAGTATCAGTGAGGATAATCACAGCTGAATTCAACCCTGTGCTTATCTAATGAGGGGCATAGATAGGGTAGACAGTGAAAACCTTATTCCCCAGGGTGGAAGTGTCAAAGACTAGCAAGCATCGCTTCAAGGTGGGAGGGGCAAAGTTTAAGGGAGGTGTGTTTTTAGTACATGGTGGGTGCCTGGAAGGTGCTACCCGGATCGATAGTGCAGGCTGATACGATAGTGGCATTTAAGAGGCTTCTAGATCGGCACATGGAATTGCAGAGAATAGAGGGATATGGATCACATGCAGGCAGAAGAAATTAGTTTATCCTGGGTAGACACAAAATGCTGGAGCAACTCAGCGGGATAGGCAGCATCCCTGGAGAGAAGGAACAGGCGATGCCTCGGGTAGAGACCCTTCCCCAAAAATTAGTTTATCCTGGCAACATTAACTGCACGCACATTGTGGGCCGAAGGGCCTGTTCCTGTGCTATACTGTACTGCTCCATGTGTATGCATCTTCCAGCGCAACACATCAGATAGATATTAGCTGCAGTGTCCCTTGCTAATTTTTCTACTAGAGTAGGCACCTATAAGCAAAACATGGTGCTTCCATCCTTGAAATGAACTAATTCACTGGAGACTGGGACTTCTTGATCTGACTGGTTTAGTTTGCACAAGGCAAGCTGCCTGGAAAGGGGAAAGCCCTCTGCAAGCTATTTAATTGAAAATGTCCTCTCAGAAATAAAATATAAAATGTCTCGATTGATTTATTCTCCGCATAAGCCGTGGGTAAAATGGGCAGGAGGAAAAGAAAATCTCTCATCAAAAGGAGTTAAACAAATGTGGTTAACCCTTTAGAGATAAATATTTAATATTGTAGGAGAGGTACAAGCACAAAGCTTTAAGTGGCTTGCAGATGGAGAATGGAAGGATATGGCTGCCTCGAGCTCGATTAGATCAGGCACTGCTGAGCACATGGATCAGACGCGGTCTGCCGCGGAGCGGAGCAGCGGCGGAGGACATTGACACATCGCTAGGCCAGGCCGACCCTGCAACTCCGACCCAGTGCTGCCGCCATGACAATGGGCCTTCATGGCCAAGTTAAGACTCTACATTTTTAACAACTTTGAAACTTGAAGTAAACAAGTTGGAAACGTGGCAACTCTTGTGTACTTCCTAAGTGTATTGTACTCTTTTTTGCACTCTTCTTATACATAAGTGTAATTGCACCTATGTGTGGGAAGATTTTCACTGAACTGCGTGCAAAGAACAGAATTTCACTTTGCCTAGGTACATGTGACAATAAAGTACCATTGAATCACATGCAGGCAGAGGAGATTATTAAGCTGACATTATATTCAGCAGGGACATTGTGGGCGGAAAGGCCTGTTCCTGTGCTGCATTGCTCTATATTCTATGTTCTACGTACTCATACCAAACCAAATTGGGAAGTGATATGTTTCCTGTGTTACATGGATATAGTTGAGTTTGAAAAACCATGGCCTTCACTCCCAATCACTTAATTTCAAATTTGGCAACAGCAGCTTGCAACTCCTGGTGTCAATCTTAGCTACCCACAGCTAAAGGAGGCAGAGAGGTATCAGCTGAGGGAGCTGGGCTTGGCTGGGAAGGGGAGCGAAGCCAGAGGCCACAATTCTTCCCATCAAATCACTTGTGCAGCCTAAGTATTCATCCACCGATGTCACAGTGGAGGTTTCACACAGGTGAGAAGACTTCATTTTTTTCCCCCATTTCCCCCACCCTTAATAGTTTTTGAAGGTATGGATTTAAGAGAACAACTACATGGTAATATAAAACATAGAACACAGAACAATACAGCAAAGGATCTGGCCCTTACCGCCCACAGAGTCAGTGACGAACACGATGGCCAAGTTAAACGATTCTTCTCTGCCTGCACATGATCCATATCACTCCATTTTCTGCATACCCGTGCTTATCTAAAAGCTTCTAAAATGCCACTATCGTATCTGCCTCCTCCACCACCCCCGGCAGCGCGTTGCAGACACTCATCAACCTCAGTGGAAACAAACTTGCCCCGCACATCTCCTTTAAAGTTTGCCTCTCTCACCTCGAAGCAGTGGCCTCTAGTCTTTGACATTTCCACCATGGGGAAAAAGGATCTGATTGTTTACCCTTTCTATGCCTCCCATAATGTATATATTTTAGATACCTCTTTCGGGAAGTTCAATATAAATTTCCACGGTATCATTAAACAGAGCAAGTGTTTACACATTTCCCTCTTTGCACTGTCAGTTAGTTCTCCACTTTCCGCCTCAACGTTAAAGAAAGGTTTTTCAGGTAATGGACTGAACACTTGTAGTTAACCTAAGTGCTGCGGTAACTGAGAGCTTTTTTTTTTACTGTTGCTGAAAACCTACAGAGCTAGCTAGGTACATACTAGAGAAGAGCTGAGCAAAAAATGTTAATACCAGCCATCTCGTGGATTCAGTATCACGTTTTGGCTAGAAAGCTTTCACATGAAGGATAAAACTGATGGAGGGATTTAACACAAGGGAAAAGCAGTTGCTTCAATTATTTCCTATAAATAATCAATAAAGAAAATACTGACTTGCTAACAGTTTGACTGTTACCACCAAAAAAAACCCAGAAGTTAGCATTGAGAAAATAAACAAGTTGACAAAACTGTGAAACAAACAATCAGGTAAATCAAGTAATATATGCAAAGATAAGGAAGCACCAAGTCATGCTTGAGTCCGGGAAACAATGAATAGTTATTGCCGGAATTCTGCAATGCAACTTTATAGGGTCTGTTGCAATGTCTGTGCTCAATAAGATGTCAGGTTAACACAATCTCCTCTGCCTGTATATGTTCCATACCCCTTCATTCCCTGCATATCCATGTGCCTTTCTAAAAGCGTCTTAAACACCACCATTCTATCTGCCTAGACCATCTCCCCTGATAGCACCTTCCAAGCTCCCAGCACTTAAGTGGTTAGTTAAAGTGATTAGTAACTGGGAATCCAATAGGCCTTGGTGGACCGAGCACAAGTGTTCAGCGAAACGGTCGCCAAGTCTATGCTTGGTCTTGCTGACATGCAGGAGACCACATCGGGGACACCGGATATAGTAGATGAGGTTGAAGGAGGTGCAAGTGAACCTCTGTCTCACCTGGAAGGACTGCTGGGGTCCTGGATACAGTCGAGAAAGGAGGTATAAGCACCCAAGTGTGTTACACCTCCTGCAGTTGCAGGGGAAAGTACCTGTGGAGGGGGTGGATGGGGTGGGAAAGAACGAGTAAACCAAGCTTCTCAAGAATCTAAAGTGATTAAACCCAGCATCTGAAGGCACAATGTTCCTCTTTGCTCTGTCTTCACTGGGCTCCCAATCTCTGCAATAGTAGCCCAGGCAAGGAGTTGTTCCACTGACTACATCCTGTGCCACCCATCCTGGTGTGCATCCATTTCTCCCACCATCCCGTCCTCTTATCCCCAGCCCCTTTACCCATCCACCTCTCTCTCTGGCTTTACATTTCACTCCTTTTCTCTCCTTATCTGACATACCTTTCTCTCCTTTTCATCTCGAGCCTTTCACCTGCTAATCTAACCCCCTTCACCTGTGCCCACCTACAGGGTGCAAAGCCGGCGCTGCCTGACCCGCTGAGTTACTCCAGCATTTCATGCATTTCCTTGGTGAACCGGCATTCACAGCTCCTTGTTTCTCCACCTATCACTTGCTAGCCATAGCCAACGGGACACTGATTCTGGATGATCAGCCATGATCATATTGAATGGCGGTGTTGGCCCGAAGGGCCGAATGGCCTACTCCTGCACCTCTGTTTCCATCAGTCTGAAGAAGGGCACAAAATACTGGAGTAACTCAGTGGAGCAGGCAGCATCTTTGGAGAGAAGGAATGGGTGACGTTTCGGGTCAAGACCCTTCTTTATACTGAGAGTCAGGGGAGAGGGATTCTAGAGATATAGAAAGGTAAGGTGGGAAAACAACAGATCAAAGCGGATGGTGATGATAAGGAAATGTAGAACGGTTCATTGTTAGCTGAGGGGAAGGTGACAAAAAGTCAGTAATATTTAATCAAGTGCCGACAGTCTGAAGAAGGGTCCTGACCCAAGACATCGCCTGTCCGTTCCCTCCACAGTGCTGCCTGACCCGCTGAGTTCCTCTTTGTGCTTTGCTCCATTTCCATGCTGCTGGTCTCTAACAGAAACCACAATCCAAGCCCCAGGGACAAAGCGACGTACATTTGGTGATCCACCAGCAATAGCAACTAGGCCCAAAAAAGAAAATCTGCTTTCCAAATAAACATTCAAACATTCTGAAATACAATACTGCTCTGTTTAGTACCAAAAGGATTTACTCGCTATTATATATTTACATCAAAACACCGCATATTGTTTGATATGCTGACTCAACCTCGAGATTTCGATTGATTCTTGTATTGATTTACTCAATGTATATTTAGATTTCCCGGCAATTGACTCGTAAGCAGAATAGTGAGATCAAGGCTCATGCGTGACAGAGCAAAACATGGCAACTTCTCAAACTGGTATGATCACCAAAGGCCCAAAGAAATAAACTAAGGGTGTGATTTGTTAATGACTCATTCGGGACTATTGTCATGGCCACAGCAGAGATTCTGGAACGAGAGGTTGGCGTTTGGAAGGAAGGGTGGGCTGCTAGCCGTGGGAGGCATCATTTAGTACGAGGTCAGACTGGCATGTTCCACGGTCCACGACTCTGACGAAGGGTCTCAACCCGAAATGTCGCCTATCCCCATTCTCCAGAGATGCTGCCTGACCGGATGAGTTATTCCAGCACTTTGTGTCCTAATATTTTGAAGCGCATTTGTTTGAAATTTTTCACAGACAGGTAGTTCTGCTCCAACACAATGGTTGCATTCCTATAAAATGCAACCTCGTACAGAAGAAAATGTTGTTATTGAATAGATGACTTGGATGAAGGGATTAAAAATACCATTAGCAAATTTGCTGATGATACAAAGCTAGGTGGCAGTGTGAACTGTGAGGAAGGTGCTATGAGGTTGCAGGGTGACTTGGACAGGTTGTGTGAGTGGGCGGATGCATGGCAGATGCAGTTTAATGTGGATAAGTGTGAGGTGATCCACTTTGGTGGTAAGAATAGGAAGGCAGATTATTATTTGAATGGTGTCAAGTTAGGAAAAGGGGTTGTACAACGTGATCTGGGTGTCTTAGTGCATCAGTCACTGAAAGGAAGCATGCAGGTACAGCAGGCAGTGAAGAAAGCCAATGGAATGTTGGCATTCATAACAAGAGGAGTTGAGTATAGGAGCAAAGAGGTCCTTCTGCAGTTGTACAGGGCCCTAGTGAGACCGCACCTGGAGTACTGTGTGCAGTTTTGGTCTCCAAATTTGAGAAGGATATTCTTGCTATTGAGGGCGTGCAGCGTAGGTTTACTAGGTTAATTCCCGGAATGGCGGGACTGTCATATGTTGAAAGACTGGAGCGACTAGGTTTGTATACACTGGAATTTAGAAGGATGAGAGGGGATCTTATCGAAATGTATAAGATTATTAAGGGTTGGACATGTTAGAGGCAGGAAACATGTTCCCAATGTTGGGGGAGTCCAGAACCAGGGGCCACAGTTTAAGAATAAGGGGTAGGCCATTTAGAACAGAGATGAGGAAAAACTTTTTTAGTCAGAGTTGTGAATCTGTGGAATTCTCTGCCTCAGAGGGCAGTGGAGGCCAATTCTCTGAATACATTCAAGAGAGAGCTAGATAGAGCTCTTAAGGATAGCGGAGTCAGGGGGTATGGGGAGAAAGCAGGAACGGGGTACTGATTGAGAATGATCAGCCATGATCACATTGAATGGCGGTGCTGGCTCGAAGGGCCGAATGGCCTACTCCTACACCTATTGTCTATTGACCGTGTCAATAACAAAAAGAGTGTTCGAGGGAGGGGGGGGGGGGGGGGGGGGGCGGGAGAGAGTTTCACTCTCTCAATAACAACGTTTATTTTCCTGCACAGTTTTGAAAAGTAAAGGTCTTTTCAGGAGCAATAAGTTAATTTAGTACTAAGGACTGAATGTTACATTGTTTAACAGAGTATCCTTGCACGAGTTCAAATCGAATGGCTCAGTTAAAGTTGACCTGTGTTCTTAAGAGACACAGCGGTCTGATTACTATGGGGAGGTTACCTTAAGGCCATTTTCCACCTATACTATTTAAATCCTAGACAGCTTTTTTTCTGTTAATTTCCAAGGAAACTTTTAAGTGGTTCTCTGGTTCCCGATCAATTTCAGTTTTCAGCCAATTCAGCTCACATAATGCAAATAATATTTCCTAATTCATCACTCGCGTTATATCCAATTTGTATTACGGAAACATGCATTATAGCAGAACAACCTGTACTCCAACTATAAATTGTTGTTCCTGGTTTAATCGAAGTACAAGTTGCAAACAAATTTAAGTAAAGTAGGCAAACAGAAAACAGATAATTTATTATGTGCATCAAATTTGCAGCTTACAGATCACATACAATCAAATGAATCCTTGTTAGAAAGGGCAGATATATATTGGTCAAGGAAAGGTAAGAAAAGTTTCTAAATGTTTATTCATCTCCACTTTACTATTTTAAAATGATGTACAGAAAGATCTTGGGGTCCAAGCTCATAGCTCCCTGATAGTGACCACGCAGATAGAGAGAGCGATAAAGAAGGTGTATGGAATGTTTGCCTTCATTGATTGAGGCATTGTTTACAAGATTCAGGAAGTCATGTTGTAGCTTTATAGGACTTTGCTTAAGCCGTGTTTGAAGTATTGTTCTAGTCACAGGATGTGGAGGCTTTGGAAAGGATGCAGAAGAGGTTTACTAGAATGCTACCTTGATTAAATGCATGAGCGATATGGGGAGGTTGGTCTGTCTTGGGTTGTTTTCTCTCGAACACCCGAGGTTGATAGAAGATCTGATACAAGTATATAAAATTATTAGAAGCATAGATAGTGTAGACAGAACTTTTTTACCTAGGGTGGCAGTCAAAGGCTAGAAGGCATAACTTTAAGGTGGGAGAGACAGTTTAAAGAGGTGTGCTGGGCAATATTTGTTTATGCAGGGAGTGCCGTGGAATTATTTCCAGGTCCATGGAATAAGGAAATGGAGAGATATGGATCACGTGCAGGCAGAAGTGATTGGCTTATCTTGACAACATGTTTGACATGGACATTGTGGGCCGAAGGGCCTGTTTTTGTGATTTACTCTTTCATGTTCTATGATCCTTCTACACATTACACTTACTAGAGTATTAAAATGGAAAGGGACAATCAAAGCCGATGTAGAATTTGATCAGAATCTATACCCACCCAAAAAAACATTGAACACTTATCCAAAAAAAAAAATCAGACTTCCATTACACTGATTCACTCCGAGGAAAGAAAAATGTTCCCAGTTTCTAAACTTATAGTACACTTATTGAAACTTAAGATCATCAGTTCTCCAGAACAAGATGCGATCAACGTGGTCAACAGCTGCAGATTTAAAGACTGCTAAAGTGACCCCAAAGAGTCCGAAAATTCACCACAGACTGAGTTCTGAATGTTTTATAGAACATAGAAAAGTACAGCACAAGAACATGCCCCTCAGCCCACAATGTCTACGCTGAACATGATGCTGACCAACTCTTAACAGCCTGCATGTAATCCATATATTCCTCCATTCCCTGTGTATCCCAATGCCCATCCAAAAGTCTCTTAAACGATTGCATCTGCCTCCACCACCACCCCCAACAGCACATTCCAGACGCTCACCACACACTCTGCCCCGCACACCTCCTTTAAACTTTGCTCCTCTCACATCTTGGGGGGAAAAGGGTCTGACTGCCTGCCCAATCTATGCCTCTCATAATTTTTACAAATTTCAATCAGGTCTCCCCTCAACCCCCGGTGTTCCAGCGAAAACAATGCAAGTCTGTCCAACTCCTCCCTGTAGCTAATACCCCCCTCAAACAGGCATCATTTTGACTACACTGAGCACATTTCCCAAAAGGCTGCCCACTGAGAGGGGGCTCTGCCAAATTCAGCAGGAACTTCAAGGTGTGCAAACAGAGAGCGGGTCTTGAAAATCACCCCACTGCTAAATGGCACAAATCTGTGCTTTTGTAACGCCCAGAAATAGCACCCTGATGTTGAATTTATGTCCCTTTCATCTGAAAACTCTAGTCCGCAGGTTAAATGCTGACAAATCATCATAGAGGAATACAGCAGGAAAGATGCAAGCTCACGCCATCATGCTTTAGCCAATTCTCCAGCAGAGTTTGCTGATCAGTTCGGCTCTCTATTGCCAGAGAAATGTCAATGCCCCTTCAAGCATATATCTTGTTCCCTTTCAAAAATTACTATCGCGCCTGTTTCTCCCGCCATTTCAGTATTTTCTTCAGACCAAACCAGTGCATTGCAACAAAATAACAAGAAAACGAACCAAATATTTTCTCTGCACGTTAGAGCAAAAGGTTCTTTGACACTTGAGGGCAGCACTGTGGTGCAGCGGGTAGAGCTGCTGCCTCGCAGCACCAGAGACCTGGGTTCAATCCCGACCTCTGATGCTGTCTGTGTGGAATTTGCACGTTCTCACTGTGAACGCGTGGGTTTCCTCCGGGTGGTCCTGTTTCCACCCAAATCCTCAAAACGTGTGGATTTTTGTGGATTCATTGGCCTGTAAATCGGCCCCAATGTGTAGGGAGTGGATGTGAAAGTGGGATAATACAGAACTTGTGTTCAAAGGTCAGTGGCTTTAGTGGGCCGAAGGGCCTGTTTCTTTGCAGTATCTTTCAATCAATTAATCAATCAATCCACCCCCCTTTCAAAAAATATTATCAAGTGCGTGGCATGGTGGCACAGCGATGAAATTGCTGCTTGCAGCGCCAGAGACATGGGTTTGGTCCTGACCACAAATGCTCTCTGTACGGAGTTTGTACGTTCTCCCCGTGACCTGCGTGAGTTTTCTCCGGTTTCCTCCCACACTCCAAAGACGTGGAGGTTCGTTGGTTAATTGGTCTCTGTACATTGCCCCCAGTGTGTAGGGAGTGGATGAGAAAGTGGGATAACATAGAACTAGTGTTCGAAGGTCGGTGTGGTTTCAATGGGCAGAAGGGCCTGTTTCCACGCTCTATCTTCCAATCAGTGAATCAATCAATCCACCACCCTTTCAAAATGTATCATCAAATCTGCCGCTTCTACCGTCGCATGTGGCCATGTCCGCAAGCCAGTCTGCTGTTCTCTCGGATGCTCGTACATGGGCTCTGCATAGGACCACCGATGTGGTCTTCCGCCTTGCATAACATCTGACTTACGTAAGTCGGAGAGCATCTGTATTTCTTTTTAAGCTTCCCCTTCCTCCCCTGTGTAGCTGAGGCTAACACTATTTAACCATCACTCTGAGCTTCTGGTTAATGAAAACATGGACCCTCTCTCTTTCAAATTCTCCTTTCAGTTTGCCTTGCAACCATCAAAGGTTTTGGGGAGAAACACCCCAGGTTTTCTACCTTCAAAATCTTTTCAAAACTGTTCCATTCGATTTATTTTTCCTCTTCTCATTTTACCGGCCCAAATGAATCACTTTACACTGGCGTGTTAAACTTTAGTGCCACATGTCTGTCCATTTCCACAGCCTGCCAATATTCTCCTGAAACCTGTGGAAGTCTTTAAAATATTGCAGGGGTTTTTTAAATCTTGTTATATCTCTCTCCAATCAAAACAATCTTGGAGAATAATTAAGATTGCTTTTCAAAGCAGAAGCAAATCATAGAAAACTTTGTTAATCTCAAGAGTCTGGAATATTTAACTGCCATATGCAGCTTTACAGGCAAGGCAAGATGGAATTTCATTATTTTATAACGACACAATTATAATCTTGTTTTATAATGGCACAATTAAAGGGTAATTTGCCTGTTAGATCCATGACAGCAGCCAGGGAGTAATCCCATTAGTCACATTTCCCCTCTCCTTATTTCCCGTACCCCTGCAAATGAGTCCCTCACAATCCCCCTTCGACTCTTTCTCCCCTTATACTAGATACGAAAGGATAGTTTATCAATCTGATCTAACAAACTTGGATAGTTTTCTCTGGAGTGTCAGAGGCTGAGTAAGGACCTGATAAAACTTTTTTTTTAATTATGAGAGGTGTCGATAGGGTAGCCAGTCGGTATCATTCTCCCAGGCTAGAAGGAACAGCTAGAAAGCGAACGGGGCAATGTTTAAAGGAGATAGGTGGGGAAAGGTTTTTATTGAAACACAGAGTGGTGGATGCCAGGGGTAGGGATGGAGGCAGCAGATACAATAACAGTGTTTAAGAGGCTTTTAGATAGGCACATGGATTTGCATGGAATAGAGGGATATGGACCGTATGCAGGCAGAAGAGATTACTTTTACTTGGTATCATGTTCGGCACCTGTTCCTGTGGCCTGTTCCTGTGCTGTGCTGCTCTATGTTCAGTGTTCTACATTTTTGGGGTGAGGAGAATGTGCAAACTCCACACAGAGAACACCCAAGGTTAGGATCGAACCCGGGCCATGGAGCTGTGAAGCACTCTCTGTGACACCCAACCATAACCCATTCAGCAGCTCCCTCTCCTGAGATGCTGCCTGACCCGCTGAGTTACTCCAGCATTTGTGATACCCTCAGCCTTGCCATCACCTGCAATGGCAGTGGGTAGAGCTTCTGCCTCACAGCACCAGAGACCCAAGTTCGATCCTGATGACAGCTGTTGTCTGGGTGGAGCTTGCACATTCTTCCTGTGACTGTATGGGTTTCCTTTGGGTGCTCCTCTCACACCCCCAAAGACATGTGGGTTTGTAGGTTAATTGGCCTCTGTAAATTGCCCCTGGTGTGTAGGGAGTGGATGAGAAAGAGGGACAACATAGAACTAGTTTGAACGGGTGATCGATGGTCGGCCCGGACTTGTGGGCCTAAGGGCCTATTTCTGTGATGTTTCTCTAAACTAAACTAGCCAAAATGAAGAAACATTGAACTGCAGATATTGGTGTGACAAAGAAAGACACAAAATGCTGGAGTAACTCAGCAGGTCAGGCAGCAACCCTGGAGAACATGGATATGTGACATTTCGGGTCGAGACCTTCAAACAGTGAGATGGGGCTAAAGTGAGTGTCTGTGGGGAAACCATGTGCTCTGCAAGCATATTCCCTGCCCTTACAAGCACTCATGCAGTCAATCGGCTACACTTGAAACAGCATTTCAGTCAGTGAATGCCATATCAGTAGATGAGCTACGTAATTTTAATCTGTGAGACTAGGTATTAATAAGTAACATACCTTTAACTCCCAACGCCATTATAATGTAATACTAATTAACCAACTATCATTTTACTGTCCTCAATTTCAGTGAGAATTTTTTTCAGTGAGGAACTGGGATTCTTTTTCATTTGATCTCAGTTGCTTTGCAGTGTGCACCAGCAGGTCAGTTGTGGTGGCTGTGAATTAAAGCCCTGCTCTGCCTCGAAACTGTGACAGAACAGCAGCCGTCGAACACCCAGGCGGGGTTTTTCACGGCCAAAACATTACCAAACTGCTGACCATTTTGCGTTTTCAGAAACATGCCACTGAGAAATATTCACAACAGAGCAAAGGCACAGAGTCTTTTAGCGTAAATGCACAGAGTCTTTTACCCAAAGTAGGTGAATCAAGAAACCAGAGGACATACGTTTAAGGTGAGAGGGGAAAGATTTAATAAGAACGTGAGGGGCAGCGTTTTCACTCAGACGTGGTGGGAAAACGGAACGAGTTGCCAGAGGAGGTGGTTGATTAACGATATTTGGACAGGTATGTGGATAGGAAAGGTTTAGAGGGATATGGGCCAAACGCAGGCATATGGGACCAACTCACATGGCGCATCCTGGTCGATATGGACGAGTTGGGCCAAAGAGCCCGTCTCTGTGCTGTATGACTCTATGACTGCGGAGGAATGAGTGGGTATGTACCATGGGCCGAAACTCCCCAGCAATGTCACTGCATGTGATTGGGACCACTCTGGTACGTTGATTTCGGGAACTGACGGCCCCATTGGAGGTTTGTCCGGCTCCCAATTAAATGAGTGGACTGACATCTCCGAAGCCTTCAGTGAACGGAAACACCAGATTCAGTTTATGTAAGTACAGTTCAGTACGTGCAAGTGGGGAAAACTGAATCTGGCGAAGAATTTGCCTCAAGTAAATGCAAGCTGTCGTCTTAAAGATGACCGCCCTTGCCCTGCAGCATGTGACCTTACAGCTGACGTACCCTAACTGATAAAACAGTGGATTTAATCTTTTCCATGCTCCAGGAAGCTGCCCCATTGGCAGCCACAGTTCCCAGCAGCATGGAAAATTAATTGGTTCAGTTTAATGCATGTCCATCCTGTGACCTCCTTCCCATCCCAACTCTCACACTTCTACACGCAGTGAACCTCAGTCTATTTCCCCGACGTTGTGTGTAAATTAGCAACTACAGATGCCCAGAGGCATTTCACATTGAATATCTGCAACCACTGGCCTATATATATATATTTATTGTGTGTGTGCACGTGCGTGTGTACACACACATATAATACATACATACATAATACATACACACACACACATACATATATACACACACATATATATACACATATACATGCACACACATATATATACGTGTATATATATATACACACACACCCACATTATATATATATATATATATACACACATGTATACACACATGTGTAAATATATATTAAAAAATGTGTGTGCCTGTCTGTATACGTATGTGCATATACGTGTGTGTGTGTGTGTGTGTGTGTGTGTGTGTGTGTGTGTGTGTGTGTGTGTGTGTGTGTGTGTGTGTGTGTGTGTGTGTGTGTGTGTGTGTGTGTGTGTGTGTGTGTGTGTGTGTGACACACACACAATATGTAGGTTTAATGTACATATGCTGTAATTACAAGTAGATAACTTTAGTTTGCAAACTCAGGCGAGTATTTTTTTTAATACAAAACGATTGTAGTTGTGTACAGGACTGCACACAATTAGCATTATCTCCTGCTACTGTTTAGCAAGTGGATGCCAGCTGGTTATTCACAGAGTGTGTTACTGCCATCAGTACTGTAGCAATGTGACACATGACTGTGGCCAGACAATGTTCCCATTCTCTGCTCCTTAGTCATTATAAAATAGCAAGGTAATATTCAAAGCAGCGCCCATTTTAACTGGAACACCATTGTACAAGACCTGACCAGATACTTTAAAAAGAAAGGCAATGCACACCAAATTCACGCTGAAAATCTTCCTTCATAATCTGAGAATGCTTTGAATCCCAGGCCATAAATGAATAGTATTTTTCATGTCAACACCCACTGCTGACAATTAGAAATTATAGTTCACTGACTCCCACAAGCTTCAACTTCAGAGTTTCACATTATTTTCCATGCTTTTACATTGTGACTGCAAGTAATAGTGCAGGCCAGAGAATAAAGAATTTCTCTGATAAAAGCGTTTTGATTTGGTGATCGTACCAACAGTCTCCTATTTTACTCGAGTCAGTTTCTTAAAGCACACAGGTCCACTGACAAGGACTTTCGACCTTCTCAATAATTGATGGGATATTAAAATCGGCAATAAAAATGTTTGGATATATTTTATGTTGAGGAATAGAAGTTAAGAGGGATTGATAAAAACATGTCAAAGGATTGACAAGTGAAAGAACGTATCAAAGAACAAAGAAGCATCGTGTGACATTTTTTAAAGTTGTGTGGAACAACATAAAAGGTAAATTAATTTAAATGTGAAGTGATAAAGAAAATACAGTAAGAAATAAAAATATTTAAAAATAAATAAAATATACTGGCAAATAAGCCTTCAGGTTTTAGATTGTATTGTATACATTAAGTTCCTTTCACTTTCATTTTTCCTTGCTATGTATCTGAAATGTCTTCTAGCTCCAAATAGGAAGTTCCCTTTTGTCTGTTATTATCAAAGAATGTTTATAATGCTTCTAGACCATGAAACTATTTAAATAATTATTAGGACAATAATGCAGCTTTGTTATCCGATACAGACTGTCTGGACAGATTAGCTACACTTCAACTGCTTTCCGATTACTGCAAGCTGCACTCCCTCTTCAGAATAGATTTCACGTTCTCGATCCTCAGAAATAAAAATAACTTGCAAGTAAATTATAAATGCCCGCCATTAGTACATTATCACCTTTTCCCTGCGTCTGGTGTTCCAGTTGCTACTGAGTTTTCACTTTAGGAATCCACGTTTCGATTCCCATGCATTTCACAAACTGGAATACAAAATCTGGCACCTCCAAAGGAAGTAGCGAGGAGACGTATTTACAAAGTTTCTCACCGAGCTCGGGTTTTTTTTTCCCTGAACCAAAATAAAAACTCTTCAAAAAAAATGTGTAACGTGACATCTCTTGAAAGAGCAAGTGAAATTGCGTGATCAGATCACCACTGTACCGAGTCTGTTGTTCAATTTTAGTAAGCAACCACGGAACTTTCCTAACCAGGTAGAGAACTTAACTGAATATAGATCCACGTCGAAAATACAAACTGAATCACCATGACCAAATGACTTAAATTATATACCTCAAACACAATTAAAAAATTAAATAGTTTAACTACATTTTAAGAAAATATGGGATTAAATGAACAGACGAAAACTGTAGCAAATGGATTCTCGTGGGGAAAAAAAACTCTTGCAACCTGCAGGAGTTCCAATAGGACACAAATCATGTTCCATTCTTGGGATCCCAAATACAGGATTCCTCCGGCAAACTACCTCCAATCCAAGTCCTCTCGTTTTACCACAACGCCGAATGTTTGCAATATAATTTGGACTTTAAATTTGTTTTTTAAAGTTTGATAAATAAACGACAATAAATAAATGTCTTCCTATAAATGAAGTGGCAAAAGGATCAACAAACTGCAATGTTCAACAAAATAAAAGTTCTTCCAATTTCAAATGGCCGCAGTAACAATGTTTTTTTTAAAATCCATACTTGCAGCTGGAAGTGTTCTGCAAAGTTTGAAAGAGCCAAGTGGGAAGAGGGGAGTAGCAGAAGGGGAGGAGGGAGAAAATGTGGACTCATTTTCTTTCTGCAGAGACTGGCAGGCGTGGGTAAGGGGGAGGGAGAGGGAGAGGAGGAGATGGACGGAGGGAGGGAGGGGAATAGGGAGGCAGATGGACAGGTATAGGGAGGGAGGAGAGGAATAGGGGGAGAGGGAGGGGAGGGAGAAAGGGTTGGCATGGAGAGGGGGAGATAGGGGATTGAGGGAGAGGGGAAGACAGAGGGAGAGGGAAAAGATTGGGGGAAGGGAGGGGGAGAAGATTGGGAAAGAGGGTAGAATTGGGGAGGGAGGGAGGGATAGATGGGTGGGGAGGATGAGATTTTTGGAGCATGAACAGTGTAGGGGACAGGGAAAGGGGGTTACAAGAAGGGGATGGGTGGAGAGGCTGGAAGGAGAGGTGGGGGACAGAGGGCAAAGATGCAGAAGAAGGGAAACAAGTGTAAGAAAGCATGGTGGAGAACAGGCGAGAGATTCAGAAAGGCGGCATGGGTAGCACATGGAAGGCAGATAAGGGTAGATAGTGGAGTGGTGAAGTTGGAAGGGAAGAGGTTACGTGGGGAAGGAAAAGGGGGCAGAAGCAGAGTGGTGATGGGAAAAAGGGCCACCACTGGGCATGGCAGGGTGGGGGAGAGGGCCGAATTGGAAGAGTTGAGATGGAAATAAAAAAGAGGCAGCTGAATGAGGGAGATGTTGAAGGGGGGAGGGTGGAATGATGCCAAGCGGGAAGAGAAAGGGGTGAAAGAGGTAGGGAGGAGTAGGGGTTAAGGTAAGGAATGGAAAGGGGAAGATGGCAAAGAAGGGGAAAAAATTAAGAAGATGAATTCAAAGGTGAAAGGGGTGGAAGAGGGGAACAGAAGGAGCAAAGTGAGGAGAAAGTGAGGGATAGGGGAAGAGGAGAAAGCCAGTGAGGATAGAACTGGAATAGAGGGGGAAAGGGCGAGGGGAGAGGAGGGTTAGGAAAAAGCAGTGCTGGCAGACAGGGGAGGAGTGGGGAATGTCAGTGTGTATTGAGAAAGGAAAGGAGGTAGAAGCTGGGATAATGGGAGGGCTTTGGAGCAGGAAGGAGGCTAGAGGTCGGCATGAGGAGGGGGGGTAGAGGGGGGCATGAGGAGGGCATGAGGAGGGGGGTAGAGAGGGGCATGAGGAAGGTGGGTTGAGGTGGGCATGAGGAGGGGGGTAGAGGTGGGCATGAGGAGGGGGTAGAGGCAGGCATTGGGAGGAGGTAGAGGTGGGCATTAGGAGGTGGGATAGAAGTAGGCATGAGGTGGGCAAAAGGTGGGCATGAGGAGGGGAGTAGAGGCAGGCCTGAGGAGGGGTCTAGAAGTTGGGATGAAGGGAGGAGAGGTAGGCACGAGGAGGGGATAGAGTGGGCATTAAGAGGGGGGTAGAGAGGTGGGCATTAGGAGGGGAGCTAGAGGGAGGCCTGAGGAGGGGGCTAGAGGTGGGCAAGAGGAAAGTGAGGGGCTTGCTAGTGGTGGCAGGGGAGGGCAAGTGGAGGGGTGTTAGAGCAGGTGGTACAGGAGGCAAAAAGTGAGGGGAGATCAGAGATGGGTGTGGAGGGGCATTAGAGGCATGGGTGGAGAGGGGGCATAGGATGGGAAGGGGAATTCGAGAGAAGGGAGCAGAGGGGGAGTTCAGAAGGAGGGGGGGTGAGATCAGAGGGATTATGGGGGTGATCAGAGAGAGTGGAGTTGAAATCAGGGGGATATTGGGGTGATCAGAGGGAGAGGGGTGATCAGGGGCAAAGGAGGTAGGAGGTTAGCGGGAAGGTGATCAGAGGGAGGCGGATCAGGTGGGGAGAGGGAGAAATCAGAGGTGGGGGAGGGGAGTGGGAAATTCGGAGGAAGAGTGGGGAAAGAGATGGTGGGATAACGAGATGGGGGGGGTGGTGGAAGGGGGAACAGTGGACGAGGGTGGGATTGGGGGAGATATCAGGAGATGGCATGGACTGGGAGATGGGAGGGGGGCGAGGGCTGCGAGGCGCACGTTGCCTGCTCCCCTCCCGCCATTTTCACCAGTTGCCGCGTTGCCCAGGCAGAAGGCGCCGCGGTGAGAATGGGATAGTAGAAAGACGATGGTCCAGGGTCAGGAATGGAGGGGGGAGGGGTGGGGGGAGAGAGAGAGAGAGAGAGAGAGAGAGAGAGGCTTGGCAGCCCCAACTTACCTGGGTCAGGCAGAGCGGGGAGAACATCATAACGGCCTGCAAGCAAAGTCTCTCTCTCTAGATCATCCAAAAGTTACGGAATCATCGCTGCGGCGTCTCGATCCCACCTACACACACTCGCACAGTGAGAGGGGGCAGTGAGTGGCTCCAAGCTCAGTCCGCCCAGCCCAGCCCAGCCCAGCCCAGCCGCCCGCTACACCGCCGGCCAAGCCAAGCCAAGCCAGGGAGTCCCACGACCAGGGCTCTGAACAGCCCAGGGGTGGGGGTGGGGGTGGGGGTGGGGTGGGGGGGGGGCAATGTCAGCGCTGGGGGGGTAATACAACCTTTTACCCCCAGTCCATGCAATACTGTACTCTCTCTTTCTCACCCTCTCTCCCTCCCTCTATGTCTCTCTCCCTCTCTATCTCTCCCTGTCAACCGGCAACATACTCGCTCTCGCTCACTCACTCTGTGTCTGTCTCTCTCTCTCTCTCTCTCTCTCTCTCTCTCTCTCTCTCTCACAC